>NC_136960.1:1758436-2063436 GCF_032717465.1 Coenobita brevimanus | reverse complement strand
GGCCCAGTAGTCCTCTTACACCTCCACATGTCACCACTTCGACGCTAACACCCACCGTCCATACTGAATACATGCTAGGGTTGTCTCATGCAGGACTGGAGTATTGGTATTAGCGGGGGTATTTTTATGACATGTCGGCGGGTCATCTAGTAGATCAGGAAAGTCTGCTTTTATGAAACTCAAATCCTTAAACTGTTCCCTGCCCCAGCCGGGATTCGACCCTGGGTCCATCAGCACTTCAGGCCGCCTCTTTACCGATTCAGCCACTGCCTCCCCCACTATTTAAAAAAGCATGCTAAAATTTACCAACCATTCTGAAATTTTGAATACAGGTAACAGAAACCAAGACGACTGATTCGAGTCGAACCAAGCCAATTCGAGGAAGTCGAGCTATATCGAACACTTCCTCGAAGTCTGTTTAGTGAAATGTGACAAGCATTGTTTAAGAATTTCATTGCTGAGTCTGTGGAAGAGTATTTTTTACTTCGGAGACATGTTATGTGCTGCAGGTTGGCCTGGAGCTAGCTCTGTGGATAGAGTGAGGGGTGTCTGGAAGAAGCTCAAGAAGCTGTTGCCTCTCCTGACAATGGGAGGACTCTCCCTCCCTGCTAAGGGATCTTTGTTTGCGGCATGTGTTTGGAGTGTTGTACGGTAGTGAGACTAAGGGAGTAAAAGAAGAGGACATTCGTAGGGTCAAACTTAGAGTAATAACAATGATTAGGTGGATGCCAGTGAGTCCTCGAATGCGAGGCTGGGGAGGGGGGGGGGGCTAGGTTTACGATGGAAGAGTTAAGAGGAAAGACGGAACTGGAGTGTATTGGTTGTTGTGATGAGAGGTAGATTTTTTGAGGGAGTCCTGGAGTGTGGAGGGGGTGGGGGATGAGTCTAGTGCGGAGGTTGAGCAGCGTGAACATTATGTGTAGGGCTGCAAGAGGCAGACCGAAAAAAGACTTGGAGCGAGGTTAGAGTATGACCTCACGGATAAGGGACAGAATAGCGAGGCTACCAGAGATCGGGCAGTATTGGGAGCCGCCATGAGGTGACCAAGGCCGACGCATGGAAGAATGTTCGACTCAGCCTTTATAAAGGAAACGAAACGATCCGTTAAAGCTGGCAAACGATACTAAGTCATACAGTAACGACTGTTTGGTGGCTGATTTCTTTGAAGTAACCCTCTCAGCTTTAAAACATACAGTAGAAGTCTTTGCCATGGCGGATCACATCACTGCCAAATGAAAAGCGGTAGGGTCCGTCAAGCAAAATATTTTCATGCAGTGCCAAATCCTTCGTTCCGACCTTCAGGATGGAGGACTTCACCTCATCTAGTATTAATGTGTTGTTACAGACCAGCCTACTGGATGAAGAGATGGCAGTTTTAGTGAAAATGAATATAGTACGTGTGAGTAAAGTGAGTGGAATCACGGTATACAGGGTGGCCCGCAAAACAGCGCTTCACAAGAATCTCACCTATTGCCATGTTATGTGTTGCGGGTCGGCTCAGTCTGCTGATGTGGGCGAGGCAGTGGGAGTACGAGATACACGACCCAGGATAAACACTGAAAGCGCTGACTGAGCCGTCCCAAAAGCACAAGAGAAATCGCCCGGCAGAGTGGAAGAGGAGAGTTACGTATGGACAATCCCTGTGTATGAGAGAAGTCTACGTCCCTTAATTCGCGATTCATCTACCAATTTTGTGTTCATAATTTTGCCCGTGTCTTTTTCTTGGCTTCCCCTCATTAGCTGATTCTTGGCTGTAACTACCGGTCAAATGAGCCCTGTAAACTGCCGGTACTGTGTCTGTGCCGGTAATTGGCCCGCCCGGTAATACGACCCTCTGATGCCGATCTTTTAATAACGTGAAAACCAATTAAGCTAGGGTGATTACCAGGCGGTGCAGCATGGGGGAGTGGGGAGGTGGGATGTGAGAGAGGGAGTAGGGAGGAGGGGTGTGAGAGAGGGAGTGGGGAGAAGGGGTGCGAGAGAGAGTATGGGAGTGAGAGGGTGGTGTGATGGTGGGGAGCTGGGAACGATGGGGGTAGGGGATCTGATAATATCTTGGTCCGCCTCTCCCCAGTCCCCTGGTTATCCTCCCCCCCCCCTCTGTCATCCCCTATTCCTCACTGCCCTTGGTGATGAGACACAATTAGGAAAGGGGTAGGGGAGGGTGAGGAAGGGGGAACATAGAAAGAGAGTGAAGAGAGAGAATGTACAGGGGTAAGGAAAATGAAAAATATAGGAATGGAGAGAGAGAGAGAGAGAGAGAGAGAGAGAGAGAGAGAGAGAGAGAGAGAGAGAGGAGTAATGGGGGAGTGGGGAAGGGAAGGAATGACAGAGCTGAACAGGAAGAGAGTGCAGTAGAGAGGAAGAAAAGGGGATGGGTAAGATGTATGGATAGGGTGAGGGGTACTGAAAGGGCTAGAGGAATAGAGAGGGAGAAAGATGGATGGGGTGCAAGAGGAGGTTACTGATAGAAGGATGATGAAGAGACGGTGGATGCAGATGGAGGTAGGAGAGGGAGAACAAGGGGGAGAAGGAGAGGAAGAGGGGAGGAGAGAGGAGGAGGGGGAGGTGGAGGAAGAAGGAAAGAGAAAGAGAGAGAAGAAATGAAGAGAGGGAGGGGTAGGGAAAGGGAGATGACCCGGAATGAAGAGGAAGAGGGGGGGATAGAGGCGGGGCGGAGGTGGGTGTTACAGGGAGAGGGAAAGGGGAAATTGGATGGGCAGGAGGAAGAAGGTAGTTACGGAAATAGAAAGTGATTAAAGTCGTGCTCTGTGATTGCATTCGTTGCTGGTTAGAGGTTGTTATGTGGTTTTAGGGTGTTGATTCGAGGTGGTTATGTGATTTTGGAGGATGTTATGTGATTTTAGGATAGTGATTGGAGGTTATGTTATTTTAACTGTTGATTGGAGGTTGTTATGTGGTGCTAGCGTGGTGATTGGGGGTTAAGTGACTTTAGGATGGTGATTGGAGGTTATGTGATTTTTAGGGTGTTGATTGGAGGTTATTATGCGATATCAGGGTGATGATTGGCAGTTGTTATGTGATTATAGGACAGTGATTGGAGGCTATGTGATTTTACGATAATGATTGGCAGTTATGTGATTATAGGATGGTGACTGGAGGTGTTTTGTGGTTTTAGGGTACTGATTAGAGATTATGTGATTTTAAGGTGTTGACTGGAGGTTGTTATGTGATTTTAGGATGGTGAGTGGAGTTTGTTATGTGATTTTAGGATGGTGATTGGAGGTTATGTGATTTTAGGGTCATGACTGGAGGTTATAATGTGATTTTAGGGTGATGATTGGAGGTCATGTGATTTTAAGATGTTGATTGGAGGTTGTTGTGGCTTTAGGATGGTGATTGGAGTTTGTTATGTGATTTTGGGGTGATGATTGGAGGTTATATGATTTTAGGATGTCGATTGGAAGTTATGTGACTTTAAGGTGCAGATTGGAGGCTGTTATGTGGTGTTAGTGTGGTGATTGGAGGTTACGTGGTTTTAGGATGGTGATTGGAGGTTGTTTTGTGATTTTAAGGTGTTGATTGGAGGTTGTTATGTGGTGTTAGCGTGGTGACTGGAGGTTATGTGATTTTTCGGTAATGATTAGCAGTTATGTAATTTTAGGCTGGTGATTGGAGGTTATGTGATTTTACGGTAATGACTGGCAATTGTCATGTGATTTTAGGGTGTTGATTGAAGGTTGTGTGATTTTAGGGTGGTGATTGGCAGTTGTTATGTGATTATAGGGTGTTGATTGGAGGTTGTTATGTGATTTTAGGGTGGTGATTGGAGGTTATGTGATTTTAAAGTGTTGACTGGAGGTTGTTACGTGATTTTAGGGTGTTGTCTGATGGTTTTTAGGTGATTATAAGGTGCTGTGATGTAGTTTTTTTCTTTCTGCTTTGGACTGTTACGTAGTGTATGTCTGAGTTGCTTTTAGGCTATGTATTTCTTCAGGTAGGGTGTTAAATGATTACCTGTATGGGCTGATGTGTGAAGGTGGGTATATGTATTTGATCACCTATCTACGTTCTGAACGTTTATTACTACCGACAAATAGATAGACAGACAGATAGATAGACATGGACAGGTAGAGATAGATGGATAGATGGATGGAAGGAGGGAGGGAGGGAGGGAGGGACAGACAGATAGATAGACAGATGGATAGATAGGCATGGATAGACAGATAGATAGATAGACTGATAGACAGATAGTTACAGATAGATAGATAGATAGATAGACAGACAGGAAGACAAGACTGATCGATAATTTTACAGATAAATTAGTTGAACGATAGACACACAGATGGATGGAAATAGATGCAGAAATAAATAGATAAACAGACAGACATCACATCGACTGATAGATAAGTTACCATAATAAATAGATTACTTGACTGACAAATGCAGGCCTATAACTGGATAAACAGACAGACAGACAGATAAACAGCCATGCCAAATATCCGAGGATTTCAGAATGAACAATAAATCACAAAATTCCCCTCTGGAGCGCAGTAATCAAACTCGGGAACCAGTGAACGAAGAATTTTCAACTGTTTATGAGCGCTGTCACCCACTTCCAGGAATGATGTAGGTTATTGTCGTCACTCGCATATTTTTCTCCTTGTAGGTGTGTTGAGAACATCATAATATCTTGACAAAGGTATGCCCAATAAAAGAGGGAAACCTGCTACTGCTTGGTTACAGATTAATATGCCCTTTGCCAATGGGCGTCTTGTAAAGGGTAATGGTTTTACTTTGTTTCGTGGTATTTGCCCTTTTTCCAACCCCTGCTCTCTTTTCTCTTTTCATAATATTTTCTCCTAACCCATTCCCATCAATCAGGTTCCAGTTACGTTTCTACTTTCATACCGGGATGTTCCTCCAGTTTCCACCCCTATTTCTCTCAGTTCTCCTTTCTTCATTCAGCTGCGCCTTTTCCTCTCCTTTTCTTCCCTTTGTCCTCCGTTTCCAACCGTCTTTGCTTCCACTGCAGTTCTATTCCTTGATTTATTATCCCAATGCAAGTTAAATATCCTGCCACCTCACAGCTGGACTCTCTCCTATCATCTACCCTTCAACCCTTCACGGGGATAACGTACTGCTTCAGTTTATTTCGTACTTCCTCCACACGATTCCCTTGAGCTAGAAGAACCAGTCATTTTTAAAGGATTATTGAAAGGAAAAAACTCTCCTAAACTTAAAAAATTGCCTGGAAATCGCAAAATAAAATATAAGCCCCACATTGAATGGGTTACCTAATTCCTCCTCCTACAGAGTTCTTACCTGATCAACACGAAAGCCAGATTGCCAATTAACCTGTATACTCTAAGGTTGGTACGCCTTAGCAACTCTTTGATGTTGTCGGAGTTGGAGGGAGGGACGAAATGTAAGATGGAGGAGAGATGAAAGTCTGGGAAGGAGGTTGGGAAGGAGAGTTCAGGGTATGGGAGGGAGAATGGAGAGGTGAGTAGGAGGGTGTGGGGGCGAGGTGAGTGGAAGGAAGGAGGGTGTGGGGGGCGAGGTGAGTGGAAGGAAGGAGGATGAAGTAGAAGATGGTCAGAGGTTGTGGAATTAAAGGGTATGGATGGGATAGGGGTGGTAGTGGGCAGATGGAAAGGTAATTGGACGGCGAGGTGTTGGAACAGGCTAGGTAAGTGAAGGGGTATGAATAAGAGCAGGTAGGAGAGAGATGGATAGGAGAGTGGGGGAGGTTAGGGGCATGATGTTAAGAGCTTCCGGGAGGGAGGCAGACGTGAGAGAGATTTGAGAGAGAATGTGTGACAGCGAGGAAAAGGAGGTGGGAGAGATGTGCTTGGGGAAAACAAAGGGAGATGGGGTGTGTCGGGGAGAGAGTGGAAAGAATTAGGAGGGAGGTGAGCTGGAGAGACGAAAGCGAGGTAGAAATGTGCAAGGGGACATTAGAAAGAAAGATGAAACAGAGACGGAAAACGAGGAAGAGGAAGCACGGATAGAATGGATGTGGAATGGTATGGGAGGGAGTAAATAGTAGACGGAGGGGGATGAATGGGAGGGTGAGGGAGTGAGGTGGTACAGGAGAGGTGTGAGTGTAAGAATGACAGTGGGGTCGAGGCTTAAGTGATGCTGTAGTTCGTGTGTCAGTGAGAGAAGGGGGAGGGTGTACAAAACAAATGAAAGAAAGGGAAGACAGAACGTGTGTGTGTGTGTGTGTGTGTGTGTGTGTGTGTGTGTGTGTGTGTGTGTGTGTGTGTGTGTGTGTGTGTGTGTGTGTACGTGCCGTGGAGGAGGGGAAGGGGTCGTGAAAGTGTTTGTGAGGAGAGGACGAGAGTTGGCTGCCAATAGGGATAATGTGAGCACAGAAAGCGTGGGGCTGGACCCTAACACGTTTTTCGACAATACTCTTTCTCTCTGTTTTTATTCTACTGACCCTTCCTATAACATTAATATTTAGCGTTTTATTTTTTTTGTACAACATGGATGCCTTTTTTCAGTAATAAACACCTCTCCAATTTTTATCTCACATGAACACTGAACTTTCTAAGAATTTTTTTTTTTAATTGTGCTCCACGAGACTCTTTCTCAGTGGCTGTTGTTCATTTTTACAGTCCCGTGTTCTTTCAAATTTCATTCCATTTGCACTTTTATCTATGATTTTTTTTATTCTTATATATATTGTTCCCACCTAGTGCTTGTTTTTGCAACATTTTTCTCTTTTTTGTGTCCCACAATATTTCCTGTATGCAACACTTTTTCTTACTTATTATCCTGTTATAATATTTTCTCCAGAGGAGAAATGTATCCCCAAGCATTAAAGTAAGTAGATAACTGACATGGAGTACAATCTGTTTGTGAGGTAATGTAATTAACTGTGCACGAGGGCTCTCAGATGATTTTCCTTTACCAGGAAAGGACCAACCTTCAAACTTAATTTCAGTAATGATATTCTACACTAATGATATTGTAGGGATAGTGAGTCCACCGTCCACTAAATAATAATAGTATTACTGGTTGCTGGTCACTCTACACTGAGTTACAAGCCAAAATGGTCTCTGAAATCCTGGGAACCATTTACTACACTGAGCGAAAACCACTGACTCAGCAATGAACAGTTGGCAGTGTAGTGTAGTAAGGTGCTCCAACTTGGTGTGGTCTATACGGCTTTAAGTCCAAGGAGATATTGTAGTTGATGGCTCCCATAATACCGCTCAGGGATGAGTGACTGGTAATTTTCACTTTTAATGTCTAGAATGAATAGCCCAGCACTGGGGGTCCACGTTCTTGATGGGGTAACAAAGACTGGGATGTTGAATGAATGGGTGTCTTAAATTGTACTGGCACTATCTATTACTTCAAGTTATAGACTGTTCTTGCTCGTAATGCCACCTTGTAGTAGCGTGAAAATATCTTAACTTTAAACGTGAGAGCCCTGGGCTGAAATCGCTGTTCCCTATGCCGTACGTCCCTTCATATTCCCTGACAATTTTGTCTGGGGTAGATGTGAATCCTTTTCCTCTTGATTTCTTCGTTTAATAGGTACCTGGCGCCATTGTCTTGTTGACTTAGGAGGCTCTCTGTCGCCTCTTCGTTATCTGTATATATTAGCTTTTCGAGTCTGATGACGAATGTATTAATGTATATACTGTAGGTGCGCTCTCTCTCTCTCTCTCTCTCTCTCTCTCTCTCTCTCTCTCTCTCTCTCTCTCTCTCAACTTCTTGTTGCTGCTGAGACTCACTGCACAGGTTGGTTGACAGATTCCTGAGGGAAAGGCATATTAACATTCAGCCTTTGCGTAGTTAGCTAGGGTAATTTACTAAACATGGATTCAGTGTATAAACACCCCATAAAAGACGGGCGTTTGTACTGTAATGGGAGAATAGTTTCCTCTGGTGGGATGAGCTTCCAGGGATGGGTCAAATCCCCCCTCCCCCTACTCTAGGAAGGACTGACCCCTACTGGGTGTAACCAAAGAAGTGTTGTCTTGATGTCCGCAGATGACTTCATTAAACTTCAGATAGACCATTTGCAGTGGCCGGGCTAGAAATAGCTTTCATTAACCTCGTTACAGTAGTTGATGTCTCTCCTCAAGTTAAATAAAATTAGAAACAACAAAAACGCTAGAAATACGTCGTAGGACTAGAGGATTATTATTCTCCTCAAGTCTAGAAATAAATTTTCATTTAGTCAAGAAACACGGCTTATGTCAAAATTTAAACCCATCAATACGTTATGTTGCTCTTGTCACTGAGATTAAGGAACAACAGTGTAGGCCAAAGACTTAAGTGTCCATTTCTACGCCGTTTAGACCGTCAAGTCCTTCGTATGCCAGTAAATATGGTAGGCGGCAGCAAAATTTAGGCAGAAAGCACGCCATCGTAGTGAGAGCGTTGGTAGTAACTGCAACCCCCGGTCTAACTGAAACGTGATCCCAGTGGACTACAGGTTTAGGTGTCTCTCCTCCTGCAGTCCACCGTCCTCCTTTTAGGGATTACGGCGAGAGACGAGGGATGTTTGGACACCTAGGTAGCAGAGCAGCCTAGTTCTATCAGTGCCACTACATGAAGGCGTCCCTCTCTAGCACTAGTTAGAGGGTTAAACGCTATAGACAACATGCAAACAAAAAATTATTACCATTCAGTCGAAAGGTGTAAAAATCTGTCTTGGCGTCCCCACAGGGATTTAAGTCAATTTAGGGAAAACTTTTCAATCAGGCTGGGAGAGATCGTGATTCATAAACTCCTGCACTACAACAAACCTTTCCTAGTTGAAAATGGCCGCATGGAGACAGAAAAGCTATGTAAATTAAATAAATATATAAGTATACGATCTGATTAAAGGGATTACGGCGTCTCACTAAAACCTCATCCTCATAAGTTAATTTTACTTAGTAGATGTTAAATTTCTCAGTATGTTAATCATGAAACTGATGCCGAAATTCAAGATTGCATAAATGATAATGGTAACTTTAAGAAGCAAATATCCAAGGTGAGTTTTCAGAGTTTTCAGGAGAGATAACAGAATGCGTCTCAAGGTGTCTCTTTTCATTTCAACCAGTTCTCTGAGGGATAACATTTCTCTCCTGGTTACACGATAATGATGATGATGATGATGATGATGATGAAAAGTAAAAAGGTATCTCGTAATGAGGTTCTTAAGACTCTGCTAACATCAAAAAATATGTCTCAGGGCCACTTTTTACTCCTGACTTAATTGCGTCTGGCGGATCTCATTTCCCCTCTGGTTACGCGATGATGATGCTATTAAAAAGAAAGAAAAATATTTAAAAAAAAAAATCCTGTGATGAAGTTATGGAGAGCAAACTAAACTCACAAAAATACGTCTCCCCCCTTCTCTCTCTCTCTCTCTCTCTCTCTCTCTCCTGACATTTATCTGCGGGATCATATTTCTCCCTTGGCTATGTGATGATGATGATGATGATAATGATAACGATGACGATGACAATAATGATAACGACGACGACGATGTTGATGATGATTTACAAAAGAAAACTATTAAACAGCGGAAGCTCTAGAGAGTGTACAAAGCTCTAGGGAATACATCTCTCCAGCTCATTCTTACACTCCTGACTTTTACCTTAAGGATCACATTTCTTCCTGTCAACACGAAGTTAGGCATTCAGCACAGACTCTCACTTTTTCTTTCTCAATGTTGCTGAGAATGGAGATATTGGATGGTATTTTCTCCTTATCAATATATTTTTTGGATCTGTGAATTAATGTTATGTATGGAATCTACGTCGATATAAAAAAAAGATATATATACATTGCGCAGCAGAGATTAACAAGGCACACTATGCAAAACAAACGGTCAACAAAGAGGTAATATCTGACGAGCATGTCGGCTATAGTGTGCCTCCATGGAACGTCAATGATCCACAAATAGAATGCGGGAAGCGAAAAACTACAATCATGTGAACAATAGCGAATGAAATGGGCTTCACTTTTATAAAGAAGATGAATAGATGAAAAAACAAAATAAAACATACACCAGTTAACATGTGTCCTCCATTCATAAAATAAAAAATCTATAAGACTTGGATTTGAACTGCTGTAGGTTGAAGTCTGGCGGGAAGTTATGAAAAATGTTCCTGTGTGGGTACAAGAATTATAATACTATAGGATGCTTATGATCAACAGAGTAAGAAAAAAAAAAAAGGCGCCTAAATTACAGCCATTAGCAATGTGTTCAGTGAACTGGGGTTGATAAAAGGCATACATGAAGAAGAAGTAGAAGAAGAAGAAGAAGAAGAAGAGAAGGAGGAGAAAGAAGAGGAAGAAGAAGAAAGAGAAGAAACAGAAAAAATGATAAAGAAGAAGATAAAAAAGAAGGAAATGAAGAAGAAACGATGACGAAGACGACGACCAATTACAAAAGGAGAAACGAAAACGGGAAAGGTACCATCACTAAAGTTCGCAGTAAATTGGGCTGAACAAAAACCACAAAAACTCCTTACAAGAACGGAAAAACTATAAGACAAAGCTATCTACCGGTGCAAAACGTAGCTATGAAACTGAACGGTACGCCAAGCCATAAAAGGGTAAAAAAGAGCTATCAAACCATTGGGTACACAGTCTATAAATCAGCTGGTTCAATACCTCGTGATGGATACCTCTTACGTGAAATTTTAGTATAGATTCGATAATCAAAGTTGCATTAGTTACAGAGAACAAGGAGGGAAGGAGTACGACAGTGGGGAAGAGATGTGGGGAGAGGTGGTGTGTGTGTGTGTGTGTGTGTGTGTGTGTGTGTGTGTGTGTGTGAGAGAGAGAGAGAGAGAGAGAGAGAGAGAGAGAGAGAGAGAGACAGACAGACAGACAGACAGACAGACAGACAGAAAGAGGAAAAAACAGATTATATATATTGCAAAGCTTCGATCCTTTTGGCAACTGTTCTCTCTCTCTCTCTCTCTCTCTTACACACACACACACACACACACACACACACACACACAAACACATATTTTTACTTTCTTCATTTTCTCACTTTCCTTCCATTCTTTTACGAGTACAATTTAATAACACCCATTATCTCTTTTCCCCCCCTTTTTTTTACCCTGTATTTTGTACCTATTTGCCATTAACACCTCCTCTCAAACTCCTCTTCACCCCCTCTCTCCTAGCTTACCATTTTCACCTTTGGCTGTTTATCTAGCAATCCGATTTCTATCCCTCTTCCCCTGCTTTCCCCCTCATATCACTCCTTTCTTCTTGCTGCACTGCTCCTGCTCCCTTCCTCTTCTCTCCCTCTTCCTTCTCTACATCTCCCTTTCCTCCTCCTCCGACTTTTTCTCTCCCTCTCACTCACCGTTCTTCTCGCAAAGTTTCCCCTCCTGCTCTCATCTCTCCCTCTCCCTTCCTCCCCCATCCTCTCCTCTTTCACCTCCCTTCCTCTCCCCTTGCCACCCTTCTCTTTCTCACCCTATCACTTTCTTCCTCCCATTCCCTCCCCTTCCTTCTCTTACATCTCTCGCCTTCTCCCCTCCCCCCACTCTCTCTCTCTCTCTCTCTCTCTCTCTCTCTCTCTCTCTCTCTATCCCGACATTTTTCAGGCACCGGGCATTCAAATCCATATTTTTGCAGTAAATGTGGACGCTAAGTAGCTGGCTCCATCTGCAAGATTGTGTCGACTTCTGAAAACTCCCCATTAATGCATTTCAGACCTGCAAGTAATGGGGGTCTTGGAGAGAGGGAAGAGCAGGAGGAAGGAGGGAGGAGAGGGAGGGAGAGTGATAGGCCTTAGGGAGAGAAGGGGAGAGGGAAGAGGTAGGAAAGGGAGAAAGACTGGCGGAGAAAAATAGTTAAATGATGTCGATTATGTAATGAAGGTGATATTGATGAATTGTTATGTTTTCTATGTGTGTGTGTGTGTGTGTGTGTGTGTGTGTGTGTGTGTGTGTGTGTGTGTGTGTGTGTGTGTGTATTACCTATTTGTATTTACCTATTTGTAGTATACAGGAATTGAGCAATGCTCGTGTTGTCCTGTCTCCATATCCGTGTGTGTGTGTGTGTGTGTGTGTGTGAGAGAGAGAGAGAGAGAGAGAGAGAGAGATTGCGGTGGGGTATTCTTTCTCAGCAGGCAAGGTATAGGGCAGAGAAAAGTGTGTGCTTGAACAATTGTCCTCCCAGACGTAGCATTCTCCTTTTGTGTTCTTAATTACCTTATTAAACGCCTTAATTCCCGAGCTAACTGCCTCCTCGCCACCTCGTTAGGGTCTGTAATTTTTTTCATTATTTTTTCTTCTGGTTCTTTTTTTGGCGCTTGAGTTTTGGGAGAGGTCTTTCTTGCTGGTTCTTGATTTTTCTGTGGGGTCCCTTATGGTTCTGTTTTAGCGAAGTGTGTGTGTGTGTGTGTGTGTGTGTGTGTGTGTGTGTGTGTGTGTGTGTGTGTGTGTGTGTGTGTGTGTGTGTGTGTGTGTGTGTGTGTGTGTGTGCGTGCGTGCGTTTTGGCTACATTCATGAACCGTCCATGCATTACAATACTTACGAAGGATGGCCGTGAGTTTTCCTTTGCTCCAGGGAAAGCTAGCAAAACGCAGCTATCTACTCGTATTTTTTACACATTGAGCCATCATTGTAGTAAAATATATAACATCAACTCTGGAAGACCACCATCTGTTTATCTATATACCCACAGGATTATTGTTATTTTTATTTTAGAAACTGCACAGTACTACTAAAAACGAAAGTAATATTGAAGAGGCTACCACCTTCATTTCCTTTTAACTGGGCGAAAAACTGACATATTTTCATCCTAGCTGTGAAAAAAGATAAAGTACAATGCTAGTCACGAAGAAGTTGTATGGAAAGGTTAAGGTGTAGTATTGTCTTTTTCTACCACCGAGTTATGGAAAAAAGAAATCTAAAGGTCGAGAATCTCCGCCTACCTGAAATGCATAAATCAGAGTCGTGTTTGCTGAGTCTAAAATTAGTATAATTATTCCGCCTTATTAGGAGTCAGAATTAACAGTGCCGTAGTCTAAGTGTTTAATTATGCATTCAACGCCAAGGAATAAGGCTTACGAGAGAGAGAGAGAGAGAGAGAGAGAATCACGCCATTCCTCAAAATATACCACTGGTCAGGCCTGAAAGTGAGGCTGGGTTCCTCATATTGCTGAAGATTTTTTTTTTTTTTTTTTAATCAATGCCCTCATCTCCATGTCCTGTTAGTCATCGTCATCGTCATCAAATACCATCCTCGTCCCCGTATTCATTCGTCTGTGTCATCCTCATATCATCATTCAACAACAATTGGTCATCGTCGTTGTCAGAGAATTCATCAGCAGCATCATTTCACCATAATCCTAGCCATCATCATTATCATCATCATCATCAAACCAGACAATTTTACATAGCCTACGGGAAACCTTTTGTGCTGCTGGGGTTTCTGAAGGCTTTATTTAACCCCTTCAAGAAGAAAACTATCAAATGCTTATAAAATCGTCTAGAGGTAAGAAGAAAAAAAAAACAGAAGAAACGTAATTATTGATATTTTACAAAAGTAACTTCTAAGTAAAGCCGTATAGTAGCACCAGCAAGAATACGATGAACTAGCTGACTGTGCAGCCTCATTCTTTAACAGGAAACTCTATGAAACCTGAGTGAGAGAAATGGGTTGTACCATAGTTACTCTAACATTTTCTGTAACGTTTCCGGTTGCTACGACAACGCTTTCTCTTATTATTCCTTCTAGAGACATGTTGCGTCCTGCCTACTCCCAGGGAACTGTAGCGTGTGAAAAAGACGTGATGAGAGTGAAGAGGTTAATGGATGCTGTTTCTAACTTTTTCAGTTGTAAGTCTCGTTTTTCCTTTATTCAATCGTTTACTGTTGGAGTGAAAAAATGCAGGGGACGAGATCGTTGTACAGGAGTTAATGTGAACTAAATACCACACGCCCAGCTGTAAAAGCCTCTCGTAAGCTAAACGTAACTGTTTAGAGATAAAAGTAATGTAATTATGTGATTGTAATAATACGGTTCATAGAAGTTCTATGCAACTTTTTCAGTGTCAAAGGTCTCTCCTGAGCCCTAGAGCAAAAGTGTAGTGTAAAGACGGGCTTGTACCCAAAATGGTTCATGGAAAATATATTAAACATATTTCTCGGTTCGGAAAGCGAAGTCGTTTAGTGCAGAGACAGCAAGAACACAATGCAAAAGCCGTGCTTCGTAGTGAATGGGGTGAGTTCAACGGTGCATAACGGTGATGGTGCTGGCTGTGTGAGAGAAAACAATCATGGAGGGGTGGGGAGGTGACTAAAAGACTACTTCCCATCTCTCGATTTTCCATGCACTTCCCTTGTATCCATTCTATCCTCTCCACTTCACCCTCTCCCTGCCCCCCCTCCACCTTTTCTCCCATCACTTCCACTCCCCCCTTCCTTTCCTTCGCCCCTCTCCCCACGTCTTGCATTCCTTCGATCGTCCAGTCTTCGTCTTCCTCTATCTATCCGTTCCTCACCTGCACACCGTCTCCCTGCCTTTCCTCCCCCTTCCATTGCATTTCTAATCCTTACCCCCTTCCCCATCTTAGCTTCCCCTTCCCTCCCCCTGCCCACCGTCGTTTGTTCCTTCTCATCCCCTCCCCCCCTCCTCCTCCTCCTCTCGTCCTTTGCCTCTCGGACTGGAACTGCTTGGATGTCCCTGCTATTGTCCAATTTTGCCTGACCCCCGTCTTTACGACGTCTTCTGTACCTGTCTCCACTACCGCCAAGCCTCATTCCTTATAACCTCACTGCCTTCCCTTCCTTTCTCTCTGTCTCTCCCTCCTCCCGCCTCCACTGCCATGTCCTCTTTTACCTCTTTCCCCCGCATGACTCTCCCTTGTTCCCTACCTGTAACCTTTGACCCCCATAAATGCGTGTGTTTTACTACCTTGTCATCCCTTCCCTGATCCCTCTTTACTTTCTTCCCATCGTGCCCCCTTGGAATGTCCTTCCCTTTACCGTACAATCTGCATCTCCCCCGACCGTCACCTCTTCTGTCACTGTCCTGCATGTCTCCTTCATTAATGCAAAGGAAAGCAAACAGCAACATTTCGGGACCATTAAGTCTGTTGCTTTCGGGATGTCCCTCCCTGTGATGCTCTGTCTTAATCCTCTCATCTTTCTCCCTACCATCCTTGTTTCTGTCTTCCCGTTTCCCCCTGTCCTTCCTTTCTCTTCTCTTTCCCCAACCCTCTCTGTCTACCTCCTTCCTAGTACTCTCTCTCTCTCTCTTCCCTTCCCCCTATGACCTCCGCCCCCTTTCCTTTTCCCCTTATCCACCCTCACTCTCCCACCTTCCCCCTACTCTCCCACTCTCCCTTCTTCCCCTATCCTCTTTTTCTAACCCCTTACCTTTCCTGATTTCCACCTCCCCTTTTTCTCTCTGTTTACCCTCTTTCCCCTAATCCCCCAGTCTCATCCTTTCCTCCCATCAACTCTTCTTCGCTTTCCTTCTCTGCCTCTCCCTTTCCTCTACTTCCTCCCTCCCCCTTACCCCCCTTCTCTATCCTCTTCCCCTACCCCTTCACCACCACAGCCCCTCGCGCCCTCCCTCCCTGCCTCCCTCCCGCTGGTGTTCCTGTTCTGGTATTCACATGGGGGTGGGCAAGAGCGGGATGGGCCACCATTACCAACAGCTGCCTGACCCTCCAATGAATGCTAATGCTTATTTTCCTGTGCTGTGTGTGTGTGTGTGTGTGTGTGTGTGTGTGTGTGTGTGTGTGTGTGTGTGTGTGTGTGTGTGTGTGTGTGTGTGTCAGGTCAATGGATTTGTGAGCCGTTGTGTGCGTGTGAGTGGAGAGGGTGTGTCTGTGTTTGTGGTGTGTGACAATTTCATCGTTATGGGTATTCGTGCATGTGTCTTTCGATGACTGTAAACAAAAGATGAATATTTTTTGTGTCAGTAAGTGCCTCTTTCGTGGTAAGTGAGTGCACACATCATATTTTCTCGATGTGGTACTTCTTCCCCCCCTCCCATCTCTCTCTCTCTCCTTCTCTCTCTCTCTCTCTCCAGGTGTTTCTACCTGAGTGACAAGGTAAGTGGTATCCTGTATCCCAGGGAATCGTTTACTAGGCACCGCTGGTAACCTTTTAACCAAATGACTAATAGTGGTTTAGTGGATTAAGGCGCTCCAGCCGGGTGAAGCCTATATGCGATCCATCTTAGGACTGGCTAGGGTTTATTGCTCGACGAATGCCACTCAGCGAAAGGTAAAGCTGGTCACGGTTGATTTAAGTGTTGGGACTGAATAGCCTAGCCCGGGGCCCCTACGCTCCTGTTGATATGGGGGGCAGAACGGGAGTGATGCTGATGATGGTGATGAGTCCTCCTCTTTGTGTGTGTGTGTGTGTGTGTGTGTGTGTGTGTGTGTGTGTGTGTGTGTGTGTGTGTGTGTGTGTGTGTGTGTGTGTGTGAATCACTGAATACATGTCTCAAACTATTAATAATCGTACTGTACATATGCTTAAATCATTGATGGTGTCGGAATATGTTGGAAATATCAAAGATCAAAGGTACATGGAGAGAGAGAGAGAGAGAGAGAGAGAGAGAGAGAGAGAGAGAGAGAGAGAATGTAAGGTAGTGTAATGTACTATACATATTTTTAAGCATATATGTAAATACGTATTTGTATATATAGTTATCAGTGTTTGATGAGACAGAAACTGTAAATAACGTTAGCTTTGTTTATATATGTATGGAAATGCATTTTGCGTGGATGCAAATATGTATAACATGAATTTCAATCCTCTTCTAAGCCTATGCCTACTTTGACGTTAAGTACGGTATTGCAAAACATTACTACACAACATGTATGTTATTATTTTAAACTACGCTTCAACAGTGAACAACATTATATGAAAATTTAATTTGTGAATAAATCGATGAGAGCACTGCAAATGTATCATAGCATGTAAAGTGCTATGATAAATCTTCACGAAAAATAATACATAATCCTTTAATATAATCATATGATTATAAATAAGGTATACTGTAGTTTATTTTCAAGAGTGTACTTCTGGCCTCCATGATAGTTATGTTCTTTCAGTTTTACTTTTCCGTACTGGACAAAAGCTAACACTGTAACCTCCTTAACGCAACTAATTATTAGTGAATTCGGTATAGTGTGCTCAGCTAGTTTATTTTTATATGCCCAGTAATATTATGCCTCAGACTGTACTTTGTCTTTTAAAATTCATAACGTCGTCTTAACCATTAAACCTGATAACGTGTTGTGTGTGTTTATATATCTATATCTATACCTCTCTCTCTCTCTCTCTCTCTCTCTCTCTCTCTCTCTCTATCTATATATATATATATATATATATATATATATATATATATATATGATTATTTAAATTTCGTTAAAACAGCCATTAGTAATGTTCAGCGAGACCCACTATGCCAGACAGACAACCTCACAACTATCACTACACCATTTTTAAAGGAGACAGCCCTGGAATCTACTTAATATGGACGGTGTGTACGGTATTAGTGCCAAAGTGGTGGCATAAGAAGTTGTGGGATACGCTGGTAGACTGTTGGGCCTCAGGGAACAATCTGTCAAGCCTTAGACCGAGATGGACACACAATTGTTTGCCTATATACTTAACCACAGTTTATTTTTGACATTAACTTCAAAACTCACTATGGTCAACTTACTCGTACTGTGGAAAGATTCTCAATGTAAAACATCTCTTAAATTTAGCCTGAATACATGAAGAAATTTCTCCTGGTGAGTAAAATGGTCAGGCGTTAGTCGGAGTCATATATGTAAGTTTTTCCATGTTCTAAGCCTTCGAATATATGAGTGAGACTTGAGCAGAATTACATCTTGGTGTGAAAATTAGGAATCCCCTTCAACCCA
This sequence comes from Coenobita brevimanus, assembly GCF_032717465.1. Lineage (NCBI taxonomy): Eukaryota > Metazoa > Arthropoda > Malacostraca > Decapoda > Coenobitidae > Coenobita > Coenobita brevimanus. The sequence goes on along the minus strand of NC_136960.1, from coordinate 2,045,590 downwards.
CTGGCGTATTTATTTTTGCTGTCATCAGACGAGGGGAAATTTTTCGATCGGGAGGATAGAGACTTCAATTAAGCTCTTGCCTACTAGCAATATTTTCCATGCTGAATGAAACACGGAATTAGGAAGAACAAACAAGGATATGAGTAATCAAACCGGAGAAAGACAAGTACTGTTTTCCACTATGTTTCTTAGACAAAATAAGTATCTCTTTAAAGCTACAGAGCAGGTTTTATATTTTATTGACAAGGCCGTAAGAGTAATCACTTTTTTCGTATTTGCTTGTAGATCACATTTATGCATGTTTTCATTAACGTTAAAATTTACAGGATGTTAAATAATATAGTTTCTTCATCAATGCAAGTATTTATTTTTTACTTGGACTGGTGGGGCAAAAGTAATATGTAATGTTCATCGTGTCATTTCAGAAAGCTGAAGACTTTTTTCTTTCGTGTTACATTTTTCAGTTTATTGTTAGGAAATCATTATCCTCCTAAAGTTTCTCTTTAAAGAGAATAATAGATTAAAATATCAAGCGTGATTTTAGAATGCCTTGACGTTATATTTACAGTAGTGTTGCATATTTTTGTTTAATGGTAATCCCCTTTTCTTATGCGTTACTAACTTCCGACCATAATTTAAGGACTCCTTGAGGGCCAGGTCATTCTTTCATGGTGTATTTCTTTTTTACCTTGTTGAAAATAAACATCATAACTTCATTCATGTAAGTGTTAATAGGTCAGGTAGAGGGGCAGAGGAAAAATTAAATATCATTGCATAATTCTAGTACTCCAGGCAATTTCACTTCGATTTCATGCTTTTTTCTTAGTCTAAATATAATTATCGCTGACTCTTTCCCTCATGTTTTATATAAATTAGGATGTCCAAGGTGTCATGAATCTTTCATGTAATATTATAACTTCTCGAATGCGTAGCTCTCGTTCGTGTTTTTTTTTTTCACTTTAGTAAAAAACAAAAATCTTATTCTTTTACCGTGTTTCTTTAAATAGATTAAGACATTTAGAGTTTTATTAATTATTCACATGTAATTTACAGCTCCTTGAAAGCGTATTTTTCTTCCGTGTTTGTTTACTTCTTTAACTAAAGACGGCAAGTTTCTTTAGCGCCCCGCCTCTCGCAACTCCGGATGCAGAACGCCAAAATTGTTTCCAGTCCTGAAGAAAGCAAACAGTGAAGGGAAAAAGTCTTCACTTAGGAAGATGAAAGCATAACAGAAGGAGGGAAAGAAAGAGGCGAAGAGAGAAAAGAGGTTTGGAGTGAGTGAGTGAGGTGAGAGTACGAGGGTGGCGAGGTGCGGGGAAGTAAGGTCGGGTGGGGCGGATATGAGGTAGGACTGAGATGATGTGTGATGAATAGCTTGAGTGGGTTGGATATGAGATAGGACTGAGGTGTTGTGTGGTGAAGTGAAGCGACGTTAGAAGTGAGGCTGGAAGAGGTGGGTAGAGAAGAGAAGTTGGATGGATGACTGAAAGTACGAGGGTGGTAAAGTGAGATTAGGTGAGGTAGGACAGTGGGTGAATTTAAATGAGATTGGGCGGGATGCTTATGAGGTAACACTGAATTGAGGTCTGTTGAATTGAGGTTGGTGGGAAGGGTGTGTGGTAGGGTTCAGGCGATGAGTGATGAGGTGAGGTGATGCTAGAGGTGTGGTTGAAAGAGGCATGCAGAGAGAAAAGGTTGGATGAATGGCTAAAAATACAAGAGAGGTTAGATAAGGCCGGATGTGGTGAAGTGGGGCTGAGTGGTGTAGGGCTTAAGTCGCGTTAGGACTTGGTGAAATGAAGTGAGGTGAAGTGAGATAGAGGAATAATAAATAGTCAAGTGAGATCACCTAATTCACAGTGAGACTAAGCTGAAATGGTGATGAGAAGGCGGGACCTGAGGTGACAGAGAGATGAGATAAGATAGGCCCCAGGTTGAGATGAAATGGGGTGAGGCTTACGTTACAGTAGGTGAGGTGGTGAGGTGAAGTGAGGCTGAGGTAAGGTAACAGCAATGCACGAGGTTGGTGAGATAAGGTGAAGTAAAATGAGGCTTAGGTAGGGTGGGGTTAGGTGAGGTGAGGTGAGGTGAGGCGAGGTAGGGTAAGAGAGGTAAGGTGACGTGAGATTAACTGGAGATGAGGTAAAGTGAAGGGATGTGAAATGAAATGAAGCGAGACAAGAGTGTGAAGGAGAGATGTAAGGTAAAGGAGAGGTGTAAGTCAGGGTCAAGATGGATAGGAAATGAGGTGAGTAATAAAGTGAAGTGATGGGTGAAGGTGGGACAGGAGTTGACTTCTCTCTGCCTTCTACCTATCTATCTATCTATCTATCTGTACGTCTCTTTATGTCTGTGTGTTTGATTTTAAAGCCTATTTGTTTATCAAACAACCAGTCAGAGGAAAAAATCAGTCAGACTTAATAACCTGTCTCTGTGTTATCTTCGTAATATCTATTTGTATCTACACTCCCTCTGTTCCTTTATCTAATTACATACCTTTCTATCTGTCAATCAGTATCTAATGTCCAATGGCGTTAAGATTGAAAAAGGATAGAATAGTCTAAATTATAAAGGATATATATATATATATATATATATATATATATATATATATATATATATATATATATATATATATATATATATATATATATAGAGAGAGAGAGAGAGAGAGAGAGAGAGAGAGAGAGAGAGAGGGGGCGGATAAGAACAATAAGAGAGTGATCTGTGTAAGAGACGGGGCAATGGAGAGAGAGAGGAAAGAGGAGGAATGAGAAGAAGAAAGGGGAGAGGCGGGAGAATGGGAAAGAGGAGGAGGGAGGGAGGAGTGAGGGGAAGTGGTAATGGGAAGGGAGGAATGTGAAGAAACGGGAGGTGAGGAGAGAAGAAAGAGAAGGGGAATGAAAAAGGAGAAATAATACATGGAGAGAGAGAGAGAGAGAGAGAGAGAGAGAGAGAGAGAGAGAGAGAGAGAGAGAGAGAGAGAGAGAGAGGAGAAATGAAACCGTGGCGATAGAGAGGGTGAGGGAGGAAAGGCAGTGAGAGATAGAAAAAAAAAAAAAAAAGGGAGGAAGGAGGGGGTATTGAGAAAAAGAGAGAGAAGGGGGGAGAGAAGGATCGTCCGTGGGTGAGAGGGGAAGGGGGGGGGGACAATCAAGATCCCAATACTAGTCCCCCTCCCTCCACCCCCTTGACTCGACCCCCTGACCAACCTTTCCGCGAGGCCACAATATCCCCGGCCACTAAGCCACTCTAAATGGCCTCAACCACTTCAAACGTGACTTGTGTACCAATCTGAGCCGTTCGCGCGCCCAGGATATATCTTGTCCCTGCCCTTGCCCTCCCCTCTCCCCCACCCTTACCCCCACAAACCCCTACATCTGCCCCCTTATCCGTTTCCCCCGCCCCCTCACCTTCCTGACCCACTACCTGGACCCGTATTCTCCTCAGCTTCCTCGTTGGCTTTTCTGTATCCTTTCCTTAATCACTTATTTCGCGTGGTACACCTTACTACTGCCTGAGAGAGAGAGAGAGAGAGAGAGAGAGAGAGAGAGAGAGAGAGAGAGAGAGAGACTGCGCACTCAACGTTAGTATTTATGACTGTACCAGATAAACAAACAAGCTGGTATGGAAGAGGCGTTGGGTAGTTCCCTTAACCTTAGGGAACACGGAAATCGAACCTTGAACTGCGCATTGCTCTTGTTACGGGTCTCTGCCATGCGCAGCGAACGTAGTGCGCGGTACAATTATATGTGGATCGTTTGGCCTGTGAGGTGGCACCGAGAATGTCGAAGGCTTGAATGATGAATGAACGGATGTGTGCATCATTTTTACTGCTCACCCTGTTAATGGTTCTCTTTTAATATCCAGTAAATTTTAATGGATCCCTCCCACATGTAAATTACAGTAATGATAATGAGTAACACAAAGCCCTTCATGCACTCGAATTCACAGCTTTTTATCACACAGCACTCGTATCTTTAAGATATGAAATAATACTTATCGATCTTTAATAATGTTACGTTAGTGTTTATAGCACTGCTAATGCTGAAGAGTTGCTAGATGGGCTATCACACGCAGGTCAAGGAGGGTTTACAGGTGATTAAACTGCCACGCTAACTCTACATTTTAACAGTCGCCGTTGCTGGACAGAAGTGAATGCTGCAAGAAATTTATGGACATCGACTGTGCGACGGTCCTTGAATATTTGCTTGCCCCAGACAATGACACACAGCCGTCGAATTAACGATCCGGGTCATTATTTTATTTTGGTTCTTGGTACGTATAGGTTTGGATAACAAAACATCTTGCCTAAAGGGCTCAGGCCTAAACTGGTAATCGATCCTGAGACCTCTCGATTGCCGTTCGAATATATTTCCGATTAGATCTCTTATTTCCGTCGTTCCATCACAGTCTGGATTGTCGAGGTATAATCAAGGTAAAAAATACTATTCTACCTGCTGCTTAGACATGTCGATCATTTTAATTCTCCATCTATCACATCCATGCGAATCATTTATGGGAACAACATAGCAAGACTGTCTCAACTTTGTAATGTCAGCCAGCAGAGTAAAAGTGAACAGAAGTGAAACTGTAGCCGACTTTATGTCCCCGACTATGGTAACTCATCCACTCGACATTTGTTTATCTACCAGTATATTTTCGGTCTATGTTGCAACCATATAGATTTTTGCCAATCTATGTGTTTCTTCTGTATGTGTACCTGTATCAATTAATCCGCCTGCCTGCCATTTGATAATGTATTTCTCAGTCTGTATCGCTGTTTCTACCTTTCTCCATATGAACAGATCACTTCTTAAGTATGTCTTCACCTCCTTACTCCTCTCTGTCTGTTTATCTGCCTACCAATCACTCTAATCTACTTATCCGTCTACCAACCTATGTCTATCAACTTATCCATCTAACCATATACCCAGCCATCGACTCTTTAATCTCTTCATGCAAGGGATAGGTAATGGAAGAAATGGGCCAGGATAGCGAATGAATAACCCACCACAAATTCAAAGGCCTGAGTTACAAAAGTGCGCAGCATTGGTGAGCGCCTCGCGGTAGCTGTGTCTGTGGCAGGACCGAAAATACAATAGTAGTAGTAGTAGTAGTAGTAGTAGTAGTTGCTGTTGTTGCTGCTGTTGTTGTTGTTGTAGACTCACATTAACCTGAAATGTAAACCCAGTGGACTGCAGGCTAAAGGTGGCCTTCTCATGTAGTCTGCCATCCTCCTTTTGGGGGATGTAAAGGGAAATGAGAAATATTTGTACAATCAGGTAATGGAACCATCCAGTCAAATAGGTGCCACCACGTGAAGGCCTCTCTCTCTCTCTCTCTCTCCAGCACCAAAAATACATTGGAACTCCTCCATCACCATCATCAGTATTTCCATTCCATCACTCCCTCACAAGGCACTCTCCTGCACGTACTCGTCTACTTTATCTAGTCATTTCGTTATCGCTCTCCGTCTCCCTACCATTTCCTTTCAGGCTCCTGTGACTCACTCTCAGCAAGCTAAGAATCTGAGGGGTTAGCTTGAATAGAATACTAGAACTGCTCTGACCATGAGGAGGGTAACATCTTTTCCCTTCATCTTTCTGACTCTTTCTCGGATTTTCTGTTATTTCCTCTGAGACTTTTCTTCGCGATGATTTTTTTTTTTTTTGTTACTTTCTTGGTCCTAGTGGAAATTCTCTCTCTCTCTCTCTCTCTCTCTCTCTCTCTCTCTCTCTCTCTCTCTCTCTCTCTCTCATTTCCCACGACACACAAGCCTCCCTCATACACCCTCCTACCTCGTACCTCCACACTGTTCTCGGTCTCCCTCTCCTTCTCCCAGCCAGGCCACCCCTAGTGATAAAAATAGTAAGAGAACTCAAGTGGATGAAATTAAAGTCTCCAAGATATATATTATTCTGGCAAGAAACGGGTGTGTGTTTTCTGGCTCTGTGTTTGCGTTTCTCAGTGTGTGTGTGTGTGTGTGTGTGTGTGTGTGTGTGTGTGTGAATATAATCGTTTGTATGTACCCTGTGTGCCCTTTTCTACAAGAGCTTGTGTGTGTGTGTGTGTGTGTGTGTGTGTGTGTGTGTGTGTGTGTGTGTGTGTGTTCCTGATTTTGTATACCAGCATGTATGCTTAATTGCGTAGTTTAGCTTGTAATTCCCGCCCCCCACAGTCATGAACGCTCTTTTTAAAGGTGAATAAAGTCGTCTGAAGTTAGCAAGAACAAGCTGTTAAGAACGTCATCGTACAAAAATGATTAATATATGTATGCAAGAATACAAGAACACAGTACATAATAATAAGATAAAGATAACAGTATAAAAGAAGAAGTAAACAGCACACACAGTATCAAACAAGGAATCAAATACTCAGTACCGAAATAAATAAATAAAAAAGACACATTAATGAATACGAAAAGAAGAAAGTACACAAGAACAAACGCGAATGATGGCCTTTGATAAGAGGCAAGAAATAATTATAATGTACAGGCTGGATGAGGAAAATAATATAAAGAAAATAGCACATCCAGCGGCTACCGAGAGAGAGAGAGAGAGAGAGAGAGAGAGAGAGAGAGAGAGAGAGAGAGAGAGAGAGAGAGAGAGAACAACGAGCAAGAAGACAAACAGAAAACGGTACAGTGGAAGCGTAGATCAGGGTAAACAAAGAAAAACGCGCACAGTAGCGGGAAACGAAGAAAAACATACGCCATCAAAAATGAAAGAGAGAGAAAAGAAAAAGAAAGAAAACTGCGGGGTGGAGTGTAAGAAAAGAAAAAGGCATGTGTGAAAATAAATGCTGGTCCTCCCCCACATCTCAGCATGTTTTTATATTGGCCGTATGTCTTGCGGCGGCCTGAGAGCAGTTGTCTCCTGTAGGGCGTGAGAGAGAGAGAGAGAGAGAGAGAGAGAGAGAGAGAGAGAGAGAGAGAGAGAGAGAGAGAGAGAGAGAGAGAGAGAGAGAGAGAGCACTGGGCGACAGAGGAGAGATAGATGGATGGACGGAAATGGAGATGGACAGCAGCGAAAATTTATAAAAGGACTGATGTGAATAGATGGCATGGGCAGACGAACAGACAGACAGACAGATATGCACGGATAGAGAGACGGAAAGATAGAGTTAGATGGAACTGGAAGAGAGGTTATGAGAGAGAAAAATGACAGAGGGGAGAGACAGAGACAGGCAGTGTGAACGATGAAAGGAATGAAGGAGGGTGAAGAACTAGAATGAAGAAAAAGAGAGGAATAGGAGGAGGAGGAGGAGGAGAGAATGAGGAGATTAAGTAAGGGAAGGAGAACAAAGGAATAATAATAAAGAGAAAAGCAGAGAGGACGAGAAAAGTACAACGATGATACAAAAGGGAGAAAAAATATGCGACGAAAAAGATGAGGGAAGGGAAAAGAGTAAGGAGAGAAATGAGGAAGTGACGGAGGAAAATGAAGAGGAAATGTGGCAAATAAAGAGAAATGAGAAGAATATATTAGGACGAAAGGAAATGTGAAGCGGAGAAAAGGGGCGTAAATAACATAAACGCTGAAGAGTTGTAACAGAAGACGTGGAGACGAAAGGATGAAGGACACAGAAGTTGGAAGTGAGGGGAGGGAAGAAAATGAATAGGACAAGAAAAGAAAAGGGAAGACGTGACACGGGGGACTGTAAGAGTTGTGGCAGAGAGAGAGAGAGAGAGAGAGAGAGAGAGAGAGAGAGAGAGAGAGAGAGAGAGAGAGAGAGAGAGAGAGAGAGAGAATAAAGCAGAGAAATATGTTAAAGAAAAAGGGAAGAAATGAGATGAGAAATAGAGGAAAGTTCACAAAGGAATGTGGAAAAACGTAATGATGATAAAGAAATGAGGAGATGAGGGGAGAGAAGGAGGAAGAAGTGTGATAGAGAGAGAAGGAGAACAGGGACAGAGAAGGAAAACAAAGACACAGAAGGAAAACAAAGACCTTGCGCGAATTAGGTAAAGTTTACAGCAGTTTCATTTTCTTGGTTCACGCGCGATCGAAGCCAAGATCAAGATGGAAGATGGAAAGAGGGGGAGGGAAGGGAAAAATAGTGGGATAAGTGAAGGAAGGACTGAGGGGCGGGGAAGGTAAGAGATGAAGGGAGGGAATGTGATGGGAAGAGGGGAGGGAAACGAAAGAAGGAAGTGTTGGGACGGGACCGTGGGGGAAATAAGGGGAAAGGAGGGAAATGGATGAGGAGAAGGAAACGAAGAAATGGAATGGGAAGAGAGGGAATGTGGTGAAAAAAGGAAAGCGAAGGAGAGGAAGAGAAAATATGGGGCAAGGTGAGGGAAGAGATAAGAGCATGAGAATGAACAAAAGGGAAGGATGAGGGTAAAAACGAGTGAAAAGATGGAAAGAAAGGGACAGAAATAAAGGAAAAGGTTGAGAGGAAGGTAAAGAAAAGGAAGGAGTGAGAGGAAAGTAATGAAAGGGAAGGCATGAAAGCAAGGAAGGGAAGAGTGAAGGGAACGCAAGGCCTTTCTGCAGTACAATCGTTTTCTTAGTGCAGTGCAGTCTCTTCACCTTCTGCTGCATGATGGTCTTTCTATTTCTTTAAGGGATGGACCACACAATAAGCATCATATTATTAACGCCTGTGTTGTCTATAAATCCCTCTTATAAACCACTCTCTCTCTCTCTCTCTCTCTCTCCCCAAGCACGCGCACGCACACACGCACGTACAAAACACACACACACACATACACACACACACACACACACACGTTTCCCATAAAAGCTTGAGCAAAACGAGAGGGAGAAAACTCAGAAAAATCTTTGAGAAAGCACGGCAAGAGAGGGTAGAGGAAGTGGAAGAATGGAAGGAGGGGCCGTGGAGAGAAGGAGAGAGAGTCTGGCTGGAGAGAAAACCAACCCCAGTTCCTCCCAGGCCACTAAGACCCTCCGGTGCAGACCCAGCGGTGCAGGTGGCTGGGTCTGTGGGGGAATTCTGCTTTACCTATCTTTAACATTATTCTGCAGTTCCATCCAAATCCGAATAGCGTCCTATTTAATTTGTTCTTCTTGCTATCTGTCATTTTTGCTCAGTTTAAGAGATGCCTCACATACTGAAGGCGATGATTGAAGGTGCATCTAACACTTCCAGTTCGAAAAAATTATCCTAAGCTGAACAAAATTGTCAAAAAATGGCAAGAATATATATGAACAAGACCAAGTACATCTCTGATAAGCAAACTTAATCCTGCGGTACTTTAATGAGGAAAGAAATCGGCCTCAAGGGACAAACATTAATTAAGACCTGTTGCGGGTGTAGGTCTTTGGCTGCGCAGCATTTCGTGTTCCTGGGTGAAAAAGAATGGTCGTGCATACTTACATTGGCCTCAGTGGCCGCCCATCCCCTGCAGGAAGCGGAGCAGTCCCAACCTGCTTAAATCTTCGTCTGGATTTCGGTCTACTATTGTGAAGCAAGACAAATCATGCATTATGAGCACCTACCCCTACAGAATTCTAGAGGAAAAACAATATATATTTACAGGAAAGTTTGCTTTCGGTGGTCAATAACTGGCTAAAACCAAGTCTGAGTAAAAGTGAAACTCAGTGCAAAATTTCGCTTTCCTAGGTAAAATACAATTGCTGTTCATATTAGCATTGTTCCCTCCAGACGTATCTCCCATATGGGAGAGATTTCCACCATGCCTAAAACCTGGCTCGGATGGAAGTCTACCCGTATAAATTTTCGTTCCTCCCTCCCTCTCCGCCCCCCCCACCTCGCTAAAAAAAAAAAATGGCCATGCATACCAGGACTGCATGAGTCTCCAGGGGGTTAACCTCCCTATGACAGGTGGTCTTCAAGGGTCACACACTGCTTAAGGGTTGGTTCAGGTGGTCAACCAATGTGCATAAATTCATGTTCCATCGTAGAAACTATGGTATTACCCGTCCGTGGGCTGCCTTCCACGGGGGAGTTCCATTCCCATCACTGTAAAAAATGTTGTGCTTGCAGGTAAAGCAACTGTGTCCAAGCATAAAGGCGATGCCCTTGGACTTCCAGAGACTGATGCCCCCTTAGGGAGAGGCCTTCGGTTATCCCAACCTGCTTAAATCCTGGTACATATGGAAGTGGAGTACTGTGCACAATTTTGTGATCCTTAAAAAGAAAAATCTATGGCATCATTCCTCCCAGGCAAGGGGCAGGAATATCCCACCATGCCTAAAACCTTGTCCTGGGTTGGGGTCAACCAATTTGGAAAATTTCGTATTTGTTGGTGCAAAAAAAAAAAAAGTTACAGTTGTGTATACTGACACTGACCTGGACTCTATGGGGCCATTCCCTCTGTGGGTGTCAGTCCTTGGGGGTACCACCCTGCCTAAAATCAGGTCCGGGTGGGGGTGTACTACTGTGAAAAACTTCGTGTTCCTAATTTAAGCAACACCCCTTCCCCTCAAAATAAAGCCTGAACCCAATCCTTGAAAATCGCAGAGTAACTCAGGAAATGAGTATGGGTGAGTAAGTGACTCAGGGACAAACGCTGTATTTAGCATGTGTGTATAGGAAAAAAATGACCGTACACATCGGCATTGCCCTGGGACTGCTCCTGTAATAGGGAGCTGGTCATTTGGCTTCCACCCTGTCTGTATCCTGGTTCGGATGGAGGTCTACCACTGCGTATATTTTCCCTAGATGAAACAACGGTCGCCTCCCCATACAATCTGGACCCCGTCCTTCTAAAAAAATGTACAGTTACTCAATCAATGAGTGAGTGAGTGAGTAAGTGAGTGATTCAATCAGTACGGTATGTGAGCGACATAGTCAATGATAAACTCTGTATTTGGCAACTCATGTGGGTACGGCAAAGAGACATCCCCGACCTCAGTGGGTCACATTCTTCACTACTATGACGTCTTGCTACATGCAGTTCATTATAATATTCTTGTTTCCTCCACGTAATTTCATTCCAGTTACCTCTAACGACTTCGTTCACACTACCTCCAGTCGACTGTTCGTAACCTCGGAGATACGTAGTGTAGTGAAGGGCTGATTATTTTATTTCCCTTACCTTTTTCTACTGGGTAACTTTTTCCATGTCATTTTTTTCCTTTATATTTTACCGCTGCTACTTGTCGATGATTTCACTGCTCCATCTCATTTTTTTTTTCCTCCTGACCATTTTAATCTTGCTGCCTCATGGACATATTATTTTTGAAAACTCCAGGCAATTTCCCCTAACTTATGCAATGATCTCTATATAGTGTGAGGCGATTATCTAGGGCTTAATGTAACTCTGCACTAAAATGCCACTCTTTAGCTGACGTCAGCGGTGGAGTGGTTTCTTTTTTTCTTCTGTTTACATTTTTTGTCTTTTAACCTTCCCTGAATGCGGCCCGTGTGTGTGTGTGTGTGTGTGTGTGTGTGTGTGTGTGTGTGTGTGTGTGTGTGTGTGTGTGTGTGTTTCATTTTAAAGTGATTTTGTTATATCAGACATCAAAGGCCGAGAATCTAAAACTTAAAATAATAAAGAATCACATCCTCAACAGCTGGAGAAGCCCAAACACCTATTCTTTACCATTTTTTCCTTCATGCAATAAATAAATAAATAAATACATAAAACTGGGGGGGGGGGAAGGGTTAGTCTGGATTCCTGCAAAAAGCTGACCTACAAAGACAAACAAGACAGAGCCAAAAACAGATCCATTCATCCAGATGCCAATACATGCTGCCCATAAAATCGTAAAGGTTACAGGTGGAGGGAAAGCCAGACTGAGGATGACAGTTCCAGAGTTGACCACTTGTCTTCATAAAGGAGTAAGAATATCGGTCAATTCGTGGGCTAAAGATGGGTAGAAACAGGGGTGAGACGGTACAGACGGACGGGTGTCGTGTACTTAAGATCTGTATTACGTGGGAACCTTTTAACCCGCCCCGTCCCGACGACGTATGGGTACGTCACCACGATTTGCATTTGCCAGTCCCGGCGACGTACCAGTACGTCGTGCAATTGCAAGGTACCTAATTTGCAAAATTTTCAATTTTCGCACGTGATTTTTCGTATGTATACACGGGACACCTTCCTCTATTCCTGTACAAGATACCAAGCAGGGACAATGCCTTACACTGCATAACCCCCCCTCCCCCCCTCACGCCATTGTCTTGGCAAAGGACCTGTTACCAGTGACCTGGCTAGTAAAGTTATTCAGGGCCAGAGTGATTCCCCAATCGATGACAATGTGGAGGACAATGTTTACATAGCATTAGAAGAAGAAACAGCCAGAAATAATGATCAGGTAGTGTGGCAAAAATAGGTCAGGTATGGTGATTAGTTAGTGAGTGAAACAAGGCTTATAATGCCTTTATTACTGCTTGAAAACCAATATACTGTCATACTACATATACATTTGTACCAAGTAAATAAATAAATACCGTTTATGAGTGGATAAAATAGTTACCCTCCCATAGAACTCGTTTTCTTTGGTGCCAGCATGTTAGAAAACCCACTCAGGTAAGGAGGAACTCCTACCTGGATTGGGCACTTTAAACCTCAGGTGAGCGATTTCTCTATGAATTTTCGATGTTTCTCACCAAAAGCGAAGGTTTTAGCCAAAAAAAAAAAAAATCGAAAATACCTCGGGACTGGGGGATGTCGGAGGTGCGGAAAACCTCGGGACGTGACGGGTTAAACCAACAAAAATTTGGCCGTAAGACATGGTATCAAGCAGTCAAAGCGATCACACTATATATCTTCGCTGTAAGAGAACAATGAACATCATTTCAAGGAGTTTATCGTAAGTATGAACATTAATACACAGTCACACAATCTATCGCAAATTTTATATAACAGATGAACAACTGCAGTGTATGTCAGTAATGCAAAGGCCAAGTAAGATCACAAAGATCTTGTAAGCGTATTAAAACAATAAACATAAGTCACAGGAGTTTGGCGTGAGTGTAGAGAACAACACACGATTGCAAAACATATCGCAAGTTTAATAGAACCGTTCACATAATTCAAAGTAAGTTGGTCATAATAACCAGAGAAATCAGGAATACTGTAAATTAGAGAAGCAATTAGCGAAGAAAGGAAATGCGGAAGGAGGATACGTAGCAATAATGAGAAATTAAATATGACAAGAGAAAGCAGCAGCAGCCACGTTCCCTCCTCCCCGCTCCAAGCTGTCATGGGCGAGCGACGGCGGAAGAAACTTATCAAATGAACACAAGGAACAGAAGGGTAAAAGTGAGACAATTAATAAGGTGCAAAAGAGGGGGAGATGGGGTCCAGGCTCCCCCTCGATCTTGTCAGGTCCCGGGGATGTGACGCAGGGAGTGATGATAAGGGGACGATGATGGATGGGGAAGGGAAGATGGGAGAGTAAACTGTGGTAGAGAAATAAGTATGAAGGGAAAGGATGAGAGGAGAGTAAACTGTGGTCAAGTTAAAGGCATGAAGAGAGAATTGAGGGGAGAGTAAGCTGTGGTAGAGAAATAAACATGAAGGGAAAGGCACAGGGGAGAGTAAACTGTGGTAAATAAGTAATCACGAAGGGAAGGGCAGAGGAGAGAGGAAACTGTGGCAGAGATACGAACATGAAGGGAGAGTAGAGGAGAGTGTAAACTATGGTAGGGAAACAGTCACGCGGGGAGGACAAAGAGAAGAGTAAACTATGGGAAGGAAACAGAGCATGGAAAGAAGAGACAGAAAGGACAAACAGATAAGCTACAGAAAGAATAGACAGATAAAGGTACGGAAAGAGCAGACAGACATGTACATAACGGTATAGAAAGAGTAGGACAGACAGATAAAAAGTACGATGATAGACGAGAAATAGAACAGTAAAATGAAGAACAGAGGATAGATGGGAACAACCTGTGATAAGGAAATGTAAAGAGAAAAAGGAGAAGCCATAAGGGATAGGTAGAGATGTAGACAGAGAAGGGCGAAGAGGAACAGAGGAAGGAGACAGAGAAGGAAAGTAGGGAGTGTAGCGGGGCGAGTAAACTGTAGTAGAGATATAGGGAAACGAAACCAGGTAGAGACTAGACAGTAGAGGGAAAAAGTTAGGTAAGGGGATAGGTCAGTGATGAGGCAATGAAACTATAGGTATGGTTGGAGTTGAGGGTACTCCTTGTTACAGAATTAATAAATCAGAAGGAACAAATAGGAGAGTAGATAGGGTGTGGTAAGAATATAAGGGAAAGAAGTGAGAGAAAAAAAATGATAAGAGACAGAGTTGTGGACGGAAGGGAAATTTTATTATAATTAGGAAGGAAAACAGGAAAATTATATTAGGTCTGGTGGAAAAGGTGAAAAAGAAAGATTAGATTAAAATGAGGGAGACAAGGAAAAGAAGAGATGAATGGGAGAGAGAAGGAAGGTTAAAGGTATGACTGGCAGGGAAATTAAACTGATAAGTAAACTGGGGGAAAAGTCAGGCAAGAAACTAGAGAGAATGACGGATAGAGAGACAGACAGAGGACAGAGTTGGCAGAGACATGGAAAGAAGGGAGAACGAAACTCGGTAGGAAAGTACACTGAAATGTGGACAGGAAGAAAGCCTGGCATAAAGACAATGAGACGGATAAACAAAAGGATGACGAAGGGAAAGCTTAAGGGAATAATAAATAAGGTGAAGTTAAGAAAGGGATAGTGGGATAAACAGAAAGATATGAAGGTAAGAAAAAGGTAAAGGATAGGTCAGAAAAAAAAAAAACTATCAACCAAATGAGTGGATGGTAATGAGTGGACTGAGGAGACAAAACTGGGGATGAAGCAATAGAGAAGAAAAAATCTGGCGCATAGACAGTAAATGAGTCAGAGGAAGACACGATTTTATTCAGCTTTAAGGAGAACTCTCGTGGTGATGGTGTCAGAAACGAACACCATTAATTCTATCACTATGGGATTTATTTATTTATTTTTTCTCTGGTCATGGAGAGAAGAAATAATCCCTCCGGTCACGACGATGGCGTCTTGGGATGGTGTGTGTGTGTGTGTGTGTGTGTGTGTGTGTGTGTGTGTGTGTGTGTGTGTGTGTGTGTGTGTGTGTGTGTGTGTGTGTATTTTCTTCATCTCTGTGTTCGTATTTTTGTATGTAACTCTCACTGACTTACTCTCTGTGCGTCTCGCTCTAAACGTGTCCATGTTTATTTCTCTCTCTCTCTCTCTCTCTCTCTCTCCAAAACGGTAACGCATCCATAACTCTGTTCTTAGTATTAAAAGGGGATTTTACTCAGCTTAGGAATGATCTGTAGTACTGAGGGCGTTAATGACCTCTATATCTAATCCCTTCAGGTAGTAAAATCTCTCTCAAGCTTAATAAGATCATCATAAGGCGTCAAAGTAATAATAAAAAATGCCATATCAAAATCAACTGAATAATCTTGCAGCGTTGAGATGTTATTCAGCTTTAGGGTGATGCGTGGTCGTGAAGGGGTTAAGTCTGCGTCCAGGTGCGGGTTATCACAGGGACGCGGGAGGGATGAGGCAGCTCGTAACTCAGGATGGGACGGGCAGCAGATTCCAACCCTTTTTATCATGCATTTCTCGCCTCGGATTCTCTTTACGTCTTTCTCTCACCGCTTGTCTTCTGTGTGTGTGTGTGTGTGTGTGTGTGTGTGTGTGTGTGTGTGTGTGTGTGTGTGTGTGTGTGTGAGAGAGAGAGAGAGAGAGAGAGAGAGAGAGAGAGAGAGAGAGAGTCTTTCTCAGTCTGTGTCCTCAATCTTAGTTTTACGTGAGATCCCTGCATATATATTTTATAACTGAATGTTTGTTTTTATGTTTAATGCAATACACTCACATTTTGTTTACCTGACAGTACGTTTGCCTCTTTCCCTCTCATCCCATCTCCCTCCCTCTCTCTCTCTCTCTCTCTCTCTCTCTATCAGTCATGATGACCAGTGGGCGGGAGGAAGGCGGAAAGGAAATGGAAGGAACGATAATGACAAAACTTACATGATGGAGGCGAAGGAACTCCCAAGGAAATGAATCCACGCCGAGGGAAATGAAGATATTAAAAGTAATGAGCCAGGGTCGGAAAACTGGAGCATATTCCTTTAATTTATCGTTTATTCGCCTTAATTAAGTAAATGGGAAGGTGGGTGGCGTCCCTTCGTTACGACCAGAGCTACACAGAGTTTAATAGTTCTTTGAGAGGTGTGATGGATTTTTGCAATATAGTATTTTTGTTTCGAGAGGTTTTTGCTTCGTATTATTTTGTTTAAGTATATGTGTAACTGGCTACTGTTTTTTCAGTCGGATTGCACTGATATTTCTGGCTGTTATTCTAGATTCTGAAGCGGTAATCTAACTTATTCAACTGAAATATTATACCTTCTGATTTTTTGCGTATTTTTTGAAGTTTTGGACGTGAAGGATAATTAAGACCACTTTGACTGTTGCCTATATCACCAATTATACAGATTATTTTTCATGGATATAATATTGTGTTGCTTTGAGTAAGAAATAAATATCCAGTATGTTCGAACATAACATAAAAATATATAGACTTACCTAATTCTGTTTTTAATTACCTAATTCTGTTTTTTAATCTACAGTAGTTAGACAATGAAGCAAAATTCCAACCTAAATTCATTATCATTCATTAGTTTTAGTCGTTCAATACTAGAATTCTCTCAAGCTGAATAAAATCGCCGGGTGACAAAAAGATAAATGAAAAATATCATAGGACTGAAGGAATTAACAACTGGATGTAGCACTTAGCCCCTTCACAACGAGAGAGAACCTGTAAAATCATTAAATTATATGGGGGTAGGAAATGTAAAACGAAATATTTACGAAAAACGTAAAAAAAAAAAATCCTATATTTTTCATGAATGCATTTTTGGTAACGTATAAATTCTCAAGGGAAATTTCATCTTGCATATTAAGATTAAACATGATTTCTAAGAGATATGCTAATGTGTATTGGGTTTTGAACTAATGTGGCAAGATTCAATCCCATTTCTCATCAGTGTTAGGAGTTTGAAAAAAAGTGTGTGTGTGTGTGTGTGTGTGTGTGTGTGTGTGTGTGTGTGTGTGTGTGTGTGTGTGTGTGTGTGTGAGAGAGAGAGAGAGAGAGAGAGAGATTCATTATTAGCAAATCATTTAGCTTAGCAAGGTCTCTTTCGGTTTTGATAAGCTTACTGAGAGGAAGCTTAATATAATGACACGAGAATGCAAACAGTTTCGTTGTCTTTAATATGTACCACGAGCTCATTTGAAGACCTGAAATATTTAAACGAGATTCTGAGTCCCTTCAGTGGTATTCAGTAGTTTCGAGCACTCCCTTAACTTTTATATGCTTGGAATAACTTTAATGGTTTATTTTAACTAACGCCTGGCAATTTAGTTGTTTGCCATAGTATTCACGATGTGGTAATGCTGTTATTATTTACTTGTTCGTAGCCGGGACAACTTGATTATTTTCCTTGTTACGAAAGACTGTTTTATATAGCTGCGTGAGTCAAAGGAGTCTGAGAGAGTTCAAGGTTCTGACATGCTTTCGTGGCAGTTTAAGGAAGAATTTACTTCGACTGTATCATTTTCTTAACAGATACAGAAAATTCCTACTTGCAATAACCGCACCCACATCTTCCTCTTTATTCGGCACCCAGAAGTGATGAATGGAGTTTTGTTTCTGATGTTTTTGCGCCTTTCTCGAAGACAGTGAAGGCTAATATTTTTCCTCAGCTAGAAAGCTCCCACTTACAAAACTGTATAATGACTGTCGCTGTAGCTGGTCAGTCGTCAAAGAATGCCACATAAAAAATAAAATGCTTACCATCAGACAAACAAGGGCTTACAAGTATAACTGCGTAAGTCTGAAATGAGTATTTGTTCAGAAACAAGAACACAACCACCACCACAACCACTTCCACTACTATACTACTACCAACAACAGCAACAATAACTACATCAACACCACCACTACCACTGTAACACCATCAGCAACTATAACTTCGAAATTCCCACTCCCAAAATGACGAGCGTCCATAACACCTCCCTCTTCGGCCCGTGCTCAAAAATCATTAGAATGTCATTTCGTGGAGCCTCTTGTGTGGTGGGATCATTTTTGGCTGCTTGTGTGTGTGCGGCTTGGCAGGAGGTCGTATTCCTCTGCAGGACACATTTATCACAGCCACAACAAGGGGTGAGGGGTGAGGGTTGGGGGGTGAAGGCTGGCGGGATGAGGGTTGGTGGGGTGAGGGATGGTGGGGTGAGGGCTTGTGGGAGAAGGCTGGTGGAGAAGGGACTTGGGGGAGAGGGCTGGTGGAGAAGGGATTTGGGGGGGAGAGGGCTGGTGAGGTGAAGGCTGGAAGAGTGAGGGCTGGTGGAATAAGGACTGGAGAGAGCTAGAAGGGTGAGGGTTGGAGAGAGCTAGAAGGGTGAGGGTTGGAGAGGGCTAGAAGGGTGAGGGTTGGAGAGGGCTAGAAGGGTGAGGGTTGGAGAGAGAGCTTGAGGAGTGAGGGTTGGAGAGAGCTGGAAGGGTGAGACGGGCTAGGAGGGAGGGATCTGGCGGATGAGGGGTGGAGTAACAAGTAGTAATGAGGGTGTCTGCAGCATGATGAGTTAGGAAACAGGGATAGAGGGAGCGATTATTGCTCAGAATGTGAGTTGGAAGGAGCAAGAGCAGGTGGTCGGGGCTGGTGAGGAAGGTGCTACAGGGTGAGGGTGAGGGCTGATCATGTAATTCTTGCCGAGGTTATGAAGATGGGTTATTGCTAGTAAAATGAGGTGTGAGGAAGATTTGCAGAGGTTAGGATCGTGGAATGAGGGGATGTGGGAAGGGGGTTTCAGGGTGAGCTGTGAGAGTGTGGGGGACAGTAGGGTGAGGGGAAACCAGTGAGGGCTTATGATGGGGTGAGCCAGTGTGAAGGGTGATGGGGGTGAAGGCAGGAGGAATGAAGACTTACGATGAAGTCTTCAGTGGTGAGGGACCGCAGGGTGTGAGTACGTGCTAAGGGTGAGACCTGACAGCAAGGTTAGGGTTGATCATGGGGGAGAAGACAGGTGGTGGGGTGTGGGCTGCTGACGGAATGAAGGCTGGTGGTGGGGAGAGAGCTGGTGGTGGGATGAGGGTTGGTGGTGGTGGGGTGAGGACAGGTAGTGGTGTGAAAGCTCTGGGGATGAGGGGTGAAGGTTGGTGGTGGGGTTAGAACTGGGGTGAGGGGTGAGGGCTGGGGGTGAGGGATGAGGGCTGC
Source organism: Coenobita brevimanus (assembly GCF_032717465.1). Lineage (NCBI taxonomy): Eukaryota > Metazoa > Arthropoda > Malacostraca > Decapoda > Coenobitidae > Coenobita > Coenobita brevimanus. The sequence continues at coordinate 2,026,423 of NC_136960.1, read as the reverse complement.
TGGTGGGGTAAGGGCTGGGCTGCTGGTGGGGTCAGGATTGCTGGTGGGATGAGGGCTGGGGGAGAGGGTTGGGATCTGGTGTTTGTTTCCGGCGTCAGTAAATCCCACACCCTGACAAATGGCTGGCGGTACTGGTGGATTTATACACACATACACGACACTGCTCCCACGATTTACACACACACACACACACACACACACACACACACACACACACACACACACACACACAGCTGGCGGGGTAGGTCATGCATGGCAGCGAAGGAGTCATGCACACTTAGGCATATGACACCCCCTAACTTCAATTCCTTTTCTGTTATTTTTTGCACATATCACGGTAAGTTAACGACGACAATAGGGAAGACAATCTGGACAAAATACTCGGAAGGGAACCAAAGTAAAAGAAAATAAAGTCCTTTGAAGAAGTTAACGAAGATATTGTTTCCTAACACGATTGCTTAGAGAGGGTCCTGCATAGCTTAATGGAATAATTTAGAGTCGACTAGCACAAGATATAAGTAGAACCATGAAGAAGAAAAAATCATTATTTGCTTACTTGTGCTAACTTTATTCTATGATCGACCCAAACACACAAAAATACGTCTCATGGTACTTTTGCAAGAGAGAGAGAGAGAGAGAGAGAGAGAGAGAGAGAGAGAGAGAGAGAGAGAGAGAGAGAGAGAGAGAGAAATATTGAAAGGGTGAAGGATCAGACAAAGGGGAAGAACCGAAGGAAATGAAGGGTGTGAGCGAGAAGCTTGCGGGAGAGAGATTGGACAGAGATAGAGGAGCTGAGAGAGAGAGAGAGAGAGAGAGAGAGAGAGAGAGAGAGAGAGAGAGAGAGAGATTAATCCACTGAGGAAAGAAAAAGGAAGCATGGCAGAAATTTCAGAGGAAAAGAGTCTGAAAGAAAGCAGAAGAAAAGACTAAGCCAAGAGTCATGTGCAAGGAACGAAGACAGAGAAAAGACCCACAAAGACGAGAGGAAGGAGGAAGCTGAAGAGGGAAATTAAGGGAAAAAATTATGGAAAAACAATGGGAAGGAAGGAGGAAGAACTGAGGAAGGAAGAGAGGGAGGAGGAGGGGAAGTGGGATGGAAATGAAAAGGCAGAGCTTCAGGAGGGATCAGGGGATGGGAAAGGAAGGAAAGGGGAAGGAAGTTGGAGGGAGGAAGGGGAGAGAAGAGATATCTGAGAAGCATTTATTGAAGAAAAAGAATTGGGGTAGGAGAGAGAGAGAGAGAGAGAGAGAGAGAGAGAGAGAGAGAGAGAGAGAGAGAGAGAGAGAGAGAGAGACGTGCCAGTTCCAGAGCTAGACAGACAGAGGAAGGAAGGTAGGGAGAGAGGGCGGAAGGGAGGTTAGGAGATAGGAAGGAGGGAGGCAGGGAGGGAGGGGGGGAGTTGCCATCAATCACCAGCATAAATCCATATTTACTGCCGCTTTCTTGCCTGCGCCGTGAAATATAATGATGGAACTGGTGGGTGGGGGTGTCCGAGAGGGTGGGTGGGGGAGGGGGGAGGGGTGTGGGGTGGGGGCGGCTGGGGTAGGGGGATGTCTGTGGGGTGGGATAGGCTGACGGAGGGGGATGTGTGTGGGGTGAGATCGGCTGGGGGAGGGGGATGTGTGTTGGGTGGGAGACGAGTCGGATGGGGGAGGAGGATGTCTGTGGGGTGAGGGCGGATGGGGGGGGGGGCTGGATTAGGGGAATGGGACTGCCTCTCAAGAAACCTTTATATTCCTTCTCTTAGGACCGAAGGAAGGGAGGAAGACGGTGGAGGAGATGGGAGGAAGAAAGGAGGAAGAGGATGGCATGAGGGGAAGTAGAACAAGTTGAAGGAAAAATAGGAGGACGACGTGGGGTGGGGAGGATGAGAATGAGCAAGAGCATTAGGAGGAGGAGGAGGAGGAGGAGGAGGAGGAGGAATGAAACAGAGAAAGAATGAATGAGTGGAACAGGATTGGAGGGAGTGACAGAAAGAGGAAAAGAAAAATGGCAGAATTTTGAAACAGAAGAAAGAGTGAGTAGAAGTGGAAGGAATGGAGGATGAGAAGAAAAACGAGAGGAGAAAGTGGTGACAATAACAGAAATCCTATGCGAAGGAATAATGGAAGGAGAAAGAAGTAGGGAAGAAGAGGAGGGAAAATAAGAAGGAAAAAGAGGAAGGGAAAAGCTAAGGAGGAAGAAAAGGAAGATGATGAGGAGAGAAGAAGTAGGAAAGAAGGATGGTAACAGAAGCAATGCAAGGGGAATAGGGCGAAATGGGAGGGACGGGAAAAATAAGGAATGTGAGAAGAGAGAAAGACTTAAAAGCAGAGGCGGGAGGGAGGGAGGGAGGATGGGAAGAGGAAAGAGATAGAAGGAAAGGAAGGGAAGTAGGAAATGGAAGATGGAGTGACAAGACGAGGCAGGATGGGAGGGAATTAGAGGAAGATAAGAAGAGCTGGAGGGATGAGAGAAGGAAGATGATAAAGGAAGAGCAAAGAGTGAGCATATGTAGAATTAAGGAAATGGATGAGGAAAGAAATGAGGAGGAGGAGGAGGAGGGGGGAGGATGTGGAGGATGATGAAAATAAGGGTGGTGATCATGATGATGTTGATGATGATGATGATGATGATGATGATGATGATGATGATGATGATGATGATGAGGAGGAGGAGGAGGAGGCGGAGGCGGAGGGGGAGGGGGAGGGAGACGGGGAGGAGCAGCAGCAGCAGAAGGAAGGAGGAACTGGAGAAAGAGGAAGAAGTGAGAAGAAAAGGAAGAACGACTGGAGGATGTGTGGAGGAAGGAGTGACAGGAAAAGGAACGGATGTGCAGAAACAGGAGGAGGAGGAGGGGGTAGACGAAAGGAAGGAGGAGACAGGAGGAGCTGGGAGGATAAGTAAGAGGATAAAAGGAAAAGAGAACGACAGGATGAGGAAAGAACTGGAGGTGGAGAGAGGAAGAGCAAAAGGGTAAGGAAGAAGAACGAGTGAGGAGGAGAAAAAAGAAAACTTGGAGAGCATGGAGAGGGAGGACAATGCTAAAAGGAAGCGAGGAAGGAAGGAAAAATGAGAGAGAGAGAGAGAGAGAGAGAGAGAGAGAGAGAGAGAGAGAGAGAGAGAGAGAGAGAGAGAATAATAAGATGAAAACTTTATAGGATGATTCTAGAATATAAAACAAAAATCCATCTCTCCTCCTACCCTGCAATATTGATACGGAGACAAATGAGCGTTCCAGCAAGCATTAATCTCCAAAGTTTATGCCCCTGTCTCATCCCCCACCCATCCCTTTGCAATAAAAACAATAATATTTCGCGTTACTACGTCATCTGTCGCCGCTCAGCTCAATCATGAAAACTCTGAAAGCTGTCCATAATATTGGGTGGATTGAAAAATATGCCAGTAATTCTGGGCAGCACTTTGAAATTCGTTTTTCATTGCTTGGAATCTTTGTGTTTCTCCGATGGATTCTTATATCTATCTATCTATCTATCTATAGCCCGACGCCCTAATCCCGCAAAGGGTGGCCGCAGACCAAACGCCTCCAAGTCACTCTGTCACCCACCATTTGACTCCCCTCCCCCCAACTCACCCCCCCCTCCCTCTTATATGAAAGAAAAAAACGTGGGTTGCATATTAAAACAAGGAAAGGAGCTCAAAACGTCGAAAAGAGAAGAAAAAATTAAACGGAACATGAAAAATAAGTGACAGAAGAATATATCATGTGCAGTGCACATTCTTGAGACACAGGATCACCTTTTCAGTCCCATCTCTGACAGAAAGGTGGTCATAGGAAGGGTGTCACACCGACAAAAATCTCATACTCAAAGTTTATTAAGGTAGTAGAAACTTTGCTAGACGCTCGAGAAGGAGTTTGCGACGACACTCTAACTCGCGTTGTTCTTACTAACACCGATCTGTTTGGCCCAGCAGACTCGTCTCACCACAGGTAACCAACAGTTTCTGTGGAGTTCTCCTACCGGTGTACAGTACAGCAAATACAACGTTAAGAGAACCGACGCCCCTTTGTGGTTAGCAGCGCCTCGCTAAAGTTGGACCAGGATTCTTCCCCTCGGTGAGGTGCACGGAAGTACGAGGAAGTTTGGATCCTTGGTGGACGCGGCTCGTCTTATTTTCACCATGGGTACACAGCGACACCGCATGTAATTTCCTTACTAACATCACTCGCGTCGTCTAGGAAAGCTTCATACCACCAACAGGGCTTCGTTCAGTGTGCAGTTCTGGTCACTACTTTACGTTGGGCCAAGGGTATGAGTAGACGGCGAGCAGAAACTTTGTCTCTGTCCAATCTTCATTCCGACTAAGATCTGTGGTGGGACAAGAAGCAATCTGAACTCTGAATTGCAAACGTGAATGTAGTCCTGTTCTTCCCACAGGCATCATAATGCATCATTCGAGTGTTAGAAAAACACATGAAACAAAAAAACTACTTGGATAATTTAAAGTATCCAGCTATCCCATCCATTCTGCTATCCACATATCAACCAGTTCATCCCTATTTCTCAGTGTTAAATGGAGCGGGAGAGTAATCATAGTTAGTGTAAGCTCCTGATGCATGCTGAAGGAAAACTCCTGATTATGATGGAAGCCCTAGAAGGCAGCTCTGTTCCTCGCCCTGGTAGGCAACTCAATACACTATTCCAGTGCCAGGAAGGACGCATGATCTGCACGTTAGTGATTTTAAATATTCATGCATCCATCCATCTATCCACCCATCCCATCCATCCGCAGTTCCATTCTTTCATTCACCCATCCCTCCATCAATTCGTCCATTCATCCATTCATCCTCATCCCAACCCTATACTAAAATACGTTGCATAAAAGTAAACACAGCTAAACTTAAGGCATCCAAAATGTAAGCTAAAGTGCAACCGTAGAGTATGATGAAGGCGGTGGATGGCAGCCCTGTTCCTCACCCCAGCAGGGAACTTAATATATCATCCAGTGCAGGAAGAACATGTGATTTGCACGTCCACAGCCGCGCCGGGATGGAATTAATAAACATGAAATGCCTGCTATTATAACCCGTAAACAAGGTGAGGGGGAGAGATCCGGCAGATTAAATGAGTTATTACCATCAAGATTAGTCTGGGCGGAGAGAAAAAATGCTAAACGATGAAGGATGCGACAGGGAAGGGATGCAGATGGGCTGGAACGTAATTGGTCATGTGAGGGACGGCTGCAAGGGTGTGGCTGTGTAGTGTGTGTGTGTGTGTGTGTGTGTGTGTGTGTGTGTGTGTGTGTGCAGTGTGTGTGTAGTGTGTGTAGTGTAGTGTGCTGCGATGAACACGCGGCATCATGTAATGTGGACTAATTTGCATAGTGTAGTGTAGTGTAATGTGATCTAATGTAGGGCAGAGTAGGGTAGGGTAGAGTAAGGTAGTGTAGTGTCATGTAATACTGTGTACTGTAGTGTACTGTAGTATGATGTACAGTGCAATGTAGTGTAGTGTAGTGTAGTGTGGTGTAGTGTAGTGTAGTGTAGCGTAGTGTGATGTGTAGTGTAGTGCATGGTACAGTGTGGTGCAGAGTGTGGTGTAAATAGTGTGTTGTATAGTGTGTGCAGAGTGTAGTGAGAATGTAGTGTGTGTGTGTGTGTGTGTGTGTGTGTGTGTGTGTGTGTGTGTGTGTGTGTGTGTGTGTGTGTGTGTGTGTGTGTGTGTGTGTGTGTGTGTGTGTGTGTGTGTGTGTGTGTGTGTGTGTTCTCCCTCACCATGCCGTTTACTGCCCTGGGCGGGTGATGTAACACCTCAGTCTCCCCACCACCACGGCTATTGTGTTATCAACATCACTGCATCACCATTATTTTCAGCGTCATTATCATCGTCGTCAAGTTTATCGTCGCTTTCATGGTCACTGCCATCATAATCAGTCTCTATCATGATCGTCATTATCGCCCAAGTTTTTTATCATTGTCATCATTATCGTCATATCCTTTATCATCACTATCCTCTCTCTTAATGTCATCATCATTTGTCATTCCACTGAATAATGATGGCCCCTCCCAAATTTCTCCTGAATAATCTGTTGGCTGTTTTTTATGTTCAATCCATTGCCAGTATATCTGCCAGTAGATTATGATGTAAACTATCGAACCAGCAGTGAAACATCTGGCTTGCCTGGTGACAATAGTGGTCTTCGGTTACAGACTGTCTCAGGACCCGAAATGACCTCTACGTGGAGGCAACGCCTTAGTCCCCCGTGAGTGGAATGCATGGCATGAAATAAATCAGTCTTGTGCTTCTGGTTCTCACTCCATCTGTGTTTTGTTCCCGTCATTCCCGTCTCGCCCTCTGATCTCAGTCGTACTCTCGTATATCTTTCCATATCACTCAGTTCTTGGAGGAGAGTAGCCATGCTTAGTGTAACAGTAAACGCCAAGATATTACACATTGTTTGGCTCAGTTTTTAAAGGCTGGTTGACTCTTTTGAAAAATCTATATAATCCTTGCTTGAGAGCAGGTTTGAGCCCAGCCGTGGCAGGTTGCTCTATCGTCTATTGGGGACTATCAATTATTGCCCATAATGAAGGAAAGGGAAAGCTAAGTCGAAACCTCTATGACGGTGGCTCTTGATGAGTTAAGCAGGGGTGCAATTTTCATCTGATATCCTAGAGAGAACCTGCCTAGTATGATTGCATCCACAGCTTCACTGATTAGTAGGATGAGCAGGCTTCTTCAGCATGGCAAGGGAGCTTTCCTTCATAAAGGATATGCAGTTTCTCCAGATATGTGAAACCATTTCATTCACTCCCCAGTTAGCACATACTTTATTTTCATGATTTTGGCCGCTTATGAGACAGTTAATGAATCATTTCTGGTGTTCCTGAATAAAAAATAAAGCTGAGGTTTCAAGTTACAGAGTTCGTATTTTCAGTTTTGATAGTATTCTACCGACGCTTTAAAAAGATATCTTAAACATCTGAATAATATTTTTCGAAGTAAGGCAACAAACTTTACGATTTCTGATGCAATGATAAATTAGATTTTGCATGTCAGGTACATATTTTTTCCTTTTTATATATATACATATACTCAATATTTAGAAAGGAAATATTATTTTATAATTATTTAATTCATCTCACCATCACACTAATCCAGTTTCAGTCAGATTTATGATAAATGGAGTGGTATGCAACTTTAATGTTCTACTATGTAACACTTTTAACAGTTATTTACTTTCTATCGACGAGGCCAGAAAGTTATAGAGCTTTGTTATAAAATGTTATATTCATGAACCGCATTTCAAACACGTGTGCGAATGGATGCAGGTAATAACCAACTTCATTCGCACTCTGTTGATGGTCCTCCTGTGTTTATGTTTTCCACTTACTGTTCCGCATTTTCCACACGCCTTTACCGTTGGAAATGACAGGGAAGGCGATGGTCATAGTCACAGTAATAACAATGAGTATAATGATGTTCACGATGATATACTCTTTCTTAATCCATAAAATATATATTGAATGTTGTCAAAGTATTATCGGCGCAGGAGGTGCCGTGTGTGTGTGTGTGTGTGTGTGTGTGTGTGTGTGTGTGTGTGTGTGTGTGTGTGTGTGTTTTATGCCCAAGGTAGGAACGTCGCTTAGTTGAGAAAGTCGATATAATGTACTATCATTAATCAAGGTGCTTTGTGTGTGTTACTACCCCTCCCCCTCACACACACACACACACACACGTAAAAAAGCGAGGAGGTCAAGGAACGGTGCTGATCATTTAAACTTGCTTCTCCTGCCTGAAGAAATGCATACGTAGTTACACATGCACGACGAAACATACATACATGCATACTTAATACAGAAGAAACACACACACACACACACACACACACACACACACACACACACACATTATAGAAGACAAGGTATAAACGAAGGAAAAAGTTCACACGAAGGAAGAAACTTACAGAAGGAAGGCGCATACCCATCTACAAACACACACACACACACACACACACACACACACACACACACACACACACACACACACACACACACACACACACACAATCGGGGAAAGCAAGGAACCAGGCTGATCATTAAAGTTTGCTTCTCCCGTCTGCAGAAATCACTCCCCCTGCCGCCCTTTGTCGATTCGAACTTGAGCGCGGCGCCTCATGACCCGAGCTGTTTTACATTACCAATTAAAACTTCTGCGCAGGAATAATCCATCTTAATGACAGCCCCGCCTGCTTTCCGGCTTGATGGTTCAGCCGGATGTGCCAAATTGTGCTTGACATCCGAACTATAGATTCGGATGAGGGTGGGTTTGACTAGGTGGATGGGTGTGGATAAGGATATAGGTAGGAGATTGGTTGAGAGGATGGGATCAAGCTGGAAGAAGGGGAGTGTGGATAGGTGGATGTGACTGGATGTGGGTGTTGATATGGGGTTAGGTGTTCTTTGGGGGGGGGATGGAATCGAGTTTGATGGGTGTGGGTGGAGATAGGTGGATGTGAGTGGATATGTTTATAAGTTTGAGGTTACGTGTGGATTGGTTCAGGGGATGGGTGTGAGTTGACTGGATAGTGTGGGTCTGGGTTGATGGTAAAGGGTTTGGTCTAACTGGGATGGGTATGGATGTGGGAGGTTGATGAGAGGGAGGTGTGTGTTGCCGGGATTGGATTGGTGAATACAGGTGTGGATGTGGACAGAAGGGAGAAAATGCGTGTGAGCGTGAGAGAAGGTGTGGGTGAAAGAAGGTGGCTATTTTTAGGAAGGGATGAGCGTGGAATAGGTAGAGGTTGTAGGTGATGGCTTGGGAGGGGAAGTGGGGAAGGGGTTTAGGTGGGTGGAAGATACGGGTCTGGGTATGGGTAGTAAAAGATGGGTATGGGTGGGAGGCGTGGGTGGAAGCGGGAAAAATGAAAATGGGTGAAACAGCCGTGAAACAGACGTCCTTATCCTTGGCCCTATTGCGAGGATTGTAGGGTAGAAAGATTACCTATTTAGCCAGATTTTAATTCTCCTAAATTCTCTCTTACACCCTTTTACTTATTGCACAGAGAGAGAGAGAGAGAGAGAGAGAGAGAGAGAGAGAGAGAGAGAGAGAGAGAGAGAGAGAGAGAGAGAGAGAGAGAGAGAGAGAGAGAGAGAGAGAGAGAGAACCACATTCCAACCCTTCGTATGAGAATTTTGTGCACCGTCGAGACTGGCATGGAATCATTAATACTATAAAAGAACCAGGTGATGAGTCAATAGGGAGATCATCAGAGGTTTGTACAATAGGTGTTGTTGTTGTTCTGCTGATGATGATCATGTTCAAATTTTGCTTTAATTTGATTATCCGGTTCGAGTGCAATCATCAACTGCGCAACCGAATCTGGACCTTGAATGTCATCTTTATTTGTCACTTTGTTGTTTCTTGCTAACGTCAGTCCTGCCTTCCCTGCCTCACCTTACACCCTCAGTCTTCCCCTTAGTATGGTTTGCTCTGTCTTTCTGGCTACCCTACCTCACCCTCACACTCCTCATTCCTTCCTTCCATATGGCCATAATGATGTACTGACGCCACTAGTTACACCATCCACCACATATGTGCAGTGAGTAATAAGTGAAAGACATAACCATACTTAGCGATATAAAGTCAATATTATATATTGATATTGGCTATATTAAATAAGCCATACCATCAACCATGTATATATGATATTATGATTTTGGCTATAATTACGTTATTTATATATATATATATATATATATATATATATATATATATATATATATATATATATATATATATATATATATATATTGTTGTATTCTAACGCTGGCTATAGCACCACCTACATACTGTAAGTAAGTTGTATTTAAGGGCAATAGTTCTGTGTGATATACAAGGAATGTGCTGGAATGACTGTGTGTGACAGGATACTTCAGTCCTTTGTTGTATTATGAATATTTACTATAAGATCAATTGCTGAAATTCAGTAATATCGTGGCGTGTAATAAGTCCTTTCGCTAACATCGAATGTGAAAGTATTACCACTGATTTGTTTTGTACAACTAACAATAAAATATTATCATATATTACGGTATTACTGTACTACGAGTATGGTAACGGTCCAGTAGTATCACAGTACTGTGGAAGAACTTGTGGGTTTTTTTAGAGTCATTTTATTTTGGTAGTTCTATACAATGAACACTTAAAAATGCAACTACATTACTCTAATACTACTAATGATATACTGTAAATACCACATTTTAATGATGCAGTTTCATGCAGAATCATCACTCATTACATTAGTTTATAATTATTACCAAATCAATGTATATAATGTCCATAGCATAGCAGTATTAGCTAGTGCCATCCCATATCATCATTTTCATGCACTGTGTTCAATCAATATTAATGGCCGCCAGGTAAGATAACATAAAGTCCTACCATTTTCATGGGACTTGCCTCAGCTTCCACGTTTTTTGCCAGACGACTGCCATCTCTCGAATAAACTGTTTATTATTATTATTATTATTATTATTATTATCATCATCATCATTATTATTATTATCCATCCATCCATCCATCATACAATCCTACATTGCCCCATGAGGAGCGTAGGAGCCAGGGGCTAGGCAGTTGGTCCCGACATTTAAGATGAGAGTGACCAGCCTCACTCATCCCTAAGTGGCATTACGTGAGCAATCAACCCCAACCTTCCCTTGGATATAAACCTTCACCAGCTCAATCCGACTGGAGCGCAATAATTACCCACTAAACCACCGGGCGCCAAAATTTGGTTATATGGTTACCACCCAGAGTAGTAAATGGTTTCCTGGTGTACAGGAAACCATTTGGCTTGTCACTCATTGTAGAGTCATCCACAGGCAGAAGGAAGAGCAAAGAATGAAGGAAAGAAAGACAGAAGAGGGAGCGTAAAGTCACCCGTAGGCAGAAGGACAAGGAAAGAATGAAGGAAAGAAAGACAGAAGAGGATGGAAGGAAAGAAGGATGGAGAAGAGGAAAGGGCATTCACCCGACAGCAGCACTACATCGAGTGAGTGGATGGTAAGCGTCCCCATCTACCACCTATTATTATTATTATTAAATTATTATTGTTATTATTATTATTATTATTATTATTATTATTATGATTATTATTATTATTACTGACTCCCTGCCTCATTCTCGCATGCCTCACCCCATCCAGCCTTTTCATTCTATCACTCACTCTCCTCTATTGCCTTTCTGCCTCACCCTCACATTCCATCTCATGCGATGTGATCTAATACAGTCATGTGCTTCATTTCTTTCCTCCGCATAGCCTGTCCGTCTCACCCCTGCCTGCCTCACCCGCACACCGCTTCATTCTTCCCCTACCTCATCCTCACACTCCATCTCTGAGAAACTAAAGCTAAGTCTTTAATATAATCTAAAGTAGTTTCATAGTCTCTCCTCCTTCTTCTCCCTTCAGCCGTAGACATACTTCCCCCATTCTTCCTCTCCCTACTCCCTTCCTGCCTCACCCTCACGTTCTATCTCCCAACTGAAGCAATCTAATGCCCCCAACAGCCCCCACCAACACACCCGCGCCGAGCTCATCTGACAACAATGGTAGCTTAACTGCGAATACCTCAATTAATCGGCTCAACCTTAGCCCATCAAATTAATGAACGGATTATAAACTCTGCCCCCACTGCATTTTACCCTACATTAGCCCTTCCAGTTCGATGATAGCCTTTTTTCCATGTGTGTGTGTGTGTGTGTGTGTGTGTGTGTGTGTGTGTGTGTGTGTGTGTGTGTGTGTGTGTGTGTGTGTGTGTGTGTGTGTGTGTGTGTGTGTGTGTGTGTGTGTGTGCTTAATTCTTGCTACACCCTACAGATTAACATGACTGATAGATTTAACACAGACGCTGCCCGAGATCACGTAGCATGGCAAAGGAACATCAGGCCAACAAGGGTGACAGATGGAAACACATACTCTCGATCAAAAGAGTATCGGTGAACATTCCACGTGAAATAGCCAGATGCCACAGACGATGGATGCTGCATATTGTCCGGTATTCCCACCCCCACTTTCACGATGACGCACAATAACACTTGCTTATGGCGTTTTCTGTAATTTCCAAAGTGAGTATGATTACACGCGCACTAGTATGACAATCGGTCAATCTTCTTTAAACATGAGCTTTTTTGGTCATTTGGGATATTCTCGGACCACTCCTGAGCCTCTCTCTCTCTCTCTCTCTCTCTTCTTTAATCATGGACACGAAGAATTTTCAAAGAGAAGCGGATATTAAGACGATTATATTCAGCTTAGGTGAGATTCTTTTTGTGAAGTGTTCAATGAAGGCTTTAACTCATCCAGTTTGGCAAAAACATCTTACAATCTAGAAGGCTGGCGAACAAAGAAGGATGGGGAGACAAGACAATGAGGGAGAGTGAAGAGGGGGAGGGGTAAAACGGGTAGAAAAAAGGAAGGGGGTGGCGAAAAAAAAGGAAGGAGCAGGGGTGAAGATGGGACAGAGAGAGATAAAAAAAGAGGAGGAGCAGGGGCGATACGATATCCTAGATACAGAAGCATCAAGGCCCTAACATGGGGCTTAGTTAAATTCCGCGGCAGTTGATCATCTCGTTTCCGAAGATCCTTGGTGAGTGATTAACGGAGAGTCTCAATAACAGAGATGATCTTGCATCTTAAAAATGATAAGGAACAGGGAAGAAAGGCACAGGGAGATGACAAACGAGGAACGGGCGGAAAGCGGGTAAAGAAAAAATGAGAGAGATAGGGGGAGAAAAAAAAAAAAAAAAGAGGAACACGAAGTACAGGAGAGCGAAAGGGGGAAGGGGTAGTGGTTCGGAAAAAAAGCCGAAATCACTGCTGAAGTTTTTAATTGGTTTTGAACGATCCTGCATGGGTTGGGTCCATCAGAGTGACGCACCAGCACGCCGGTTAACAGTCCAATTATCCCCAGCCCCACACATCCACTCCACGCCACACTTTTCTAATGGATTCAGTTAAAGGTTTCCGTGTCTGTCCCCCCTTCTGCCCTCCCCCCATATCATGACTACCCACCCATTTTCACGATGCCCCTTCATGCCACGACACCCCCCCCTCCTCTCACGATCTCCCCCTCCCCCTCCCCCTCCCCTCTACGGTTCTCCTCTCCCTTTTCCACCATCGTATCTCCATAGTCCCTCGTTTCTTACTTCCATTACCCTTCATCCCCCTTCTTTCATGACCCATATCCCCCTACGACCATTCCCTCATCCCTTTGCCCCTACTCTCTTTCGTCTCCCCCTCTCATTCCTCTCCCCTTCATGACCTCCACCCTTCTATGACCCCTCCCCCATTCCCATGACCCCTCTTTCCCCTCCACAATCCCCTCTCGCCACTTTGGATTGTTGTTAGCGACCATAAAACACTGTCACCCCACTCCTCCCTGCCTGTTTTATCGTTGTCCTAATTATGTTTTCGTGTAACTGCACTGATGTAAATTTCGTTAACCCCTTCAGAGTGGTAATTTTTCATTTTATATTATCTTATTCTTGACACAACCAGACATTGTGCGCAGCGGCCATAATGCACGGGTAAACCATCAATTTCTTCCCATTGGCTGGATCCAGTGTCTTAAGATTTTAATTAGTTTTACCTAACCAAAGTGGGAATATATATACCTTAAATAATATAGTAACCCTTACCTATATTTACCTAATTCCGCAAGGTGCGTGCACTTACTCGTACCTGTATCCGGTATTGTTCAGTTCAGCCATAGTTCGGCAAATTCCATTCAACGCCGCGAGTACAAGCTCGTATGTTCCCCTGACCAAATCAGTATTGTAGAAATGGGGAAAGACCACAAGGAAGTAATTTACCTTAGAGTCAAAGTATATCAACATTCCACTCAATTGCTATATAGAATGTCGCAAGTGAGTATAGATCTTAGTGTAACCCCACATAAAGATACCATAAGAATAGAAATAATGTTCCGGTAGTCTCCCGCATAACTCAGCAACATTATCTGTGGCATCCTTTTAGGTATCCGATGTCGCAACTATGCATACTCTACTGCTCAACTGCATCAGTATCGTTAAATGAGAAAAGTACTGAGTAATAGTATTTATATGCACGACGCAAGTACAGTACACGCCCTGAACACCCAGCACTTGTTCTCCCAACCAGGCAGCGGTTTTGAAGTCTCCGTAACAGATCCTCAGCAATTCAATCTGCACAGTGCACCTATGTATCTTCGTGTAAGTTATGGCTACAAACTATGCTGATGCTAAGTCCGTATACATAAAATACAAGAAAATTCTAAGGTGTGATATGCATAATAATAGTGTGGTTGGTGTGGCAAGACCTCCCATGTCACTTATATTACAGCTCCCCGTGTCCTGAGTGAGCGTGTAATTTCAGCGATGCTGTGTAATGCAATAGTAACCATTAACGTCCTTGCATTCAACGACTCATTTTACTGGTATATTTTAGGTAAGTAGAGACGATTTTAGTCATCTTAAGGGACATTTTTGGGGGGATAAAGAAATACATGAAGGCGACATTCAACCCATCTTCAGATCGGAAAAAAACCTTTCTAAGGAAAATAAAATCGTTTGAAAGGAGAAAAAATAAACAATATATACGTGATAGAAGTGGAGGAGTTACAACCAGAAGCATACAATCCACCAATCCACCCTAAGAAACCTCAAACTCATTAATAACTGTATGCTTGCGTAACTAAACTAATGGATGCAAATGTGGAATATGCGAGTAGAGTCCAAATCCCAGGAGCCCCGCGCAAGATTTGGTGTCCCGAGGCTAGACTGTTGTTGTCCAGATATTCTGTAGGCAAGTAACTGGCCAATACCCCAGATGGCAATGTATAGTGGATCGAGTGGCACATTTAACTTGGCATTCTTCTTGATATCGCACCTGCTTTTGTGGCATTCATGTTCTTTCAATATCCTACTTCAGCTAATGTCTTGTGTGGGTGATGAGGCTGGGATAATGATAGTGATGATAATGATGATGATGATCATGATAATGATAATATTGATGGCGATGGTGAGGAAGATGATTATGAGGATGATCATGATGATGCTGATAATAATGATGATGACGATGGTGTCATGATGAAAAAAATGATGATGATTATAACGATGATAATAATAATGATGATTATGATGATGATGACCTACCGAGTTTTGTGCCAACTCATTTTTTGCTTCTGGATTTTACGCTACCTACTTCTTCGGAGGAAATGATGGTTCCGGTGATCACGAGTGTTGTGATGAAGATAATGGTGATAATAATGATGATAATTGTAGTGTAGATAAAGATTATGATAATTATGCCGATGACGATGATAATAATAACGATGAAAAACAGGCGCCATTAAAACACAGAGCCTGCCAATGAGCTCAGTAGTTGCAACAGCTAACGCACACTTACTTATTCGCTATGTGTTTTGGGCGGCGAGCGTGGTTCTCATTTGAATATATAAGCATGCATTTGGATTACTCGAGCTACAGAATTTAATGTTAATGCAATCTGAGCTCCTCTGACGCACTCACAGCTGATTAAAATCGTCTGGCGTAAACTGGAAGAAAGCTGTTAGTTTATTCACCTCTACCTGTCCCATTTTTTTCCGTTTCCGGCTAATTTTACGTAACAGTGGCAAGGAAAGACAGTACTAAGAATCTACATCCTTTCAACAGCACCTCTTCGTGACTATCATCAAATTCAAATGTTAACCTATCGCTACAACTCAACATTCACGATGAAGACATGGCAATTTAAGGTCAAGTTAGAGTACAAACAAAACAGAATTATTCGATCGCGAGAGAGTTAACTGCATCAATACTGACCCTGGCATTAATAAATCATTCTCAGGTGAATTTAAATCGTCTGAAGTTAGAAGGAATTGAGTACTAGAGTATTTCCACCTGGAGAGGGTTATTCATACCAGTGTTAACGTTTTCCGACTCTAATACACATTCGCAGGTAAATAAAATCGGATGGTGTTACCTGGAATGAAATCTCTCTCTCTCTCTCTCTCTCTCTCTCTCTCTCTCTCTCTCTCTCTCTCTCTCTCTCTCTCATATCCTGCAATCTAGCGTAGCATCTCTCTTCCTTTACTCTCTTCAGTCACGCTGCTACTTTTCTGTTTTATATTCACTCAACTTTCTCTTCCACATCCCCTGCACCTCTTCTCTTCCATCCCATTAACTTTATAACTTTTCCCGTTCCTACTCCAGTATAGTCTAGTTTTTCTTCTTCAGTCTTTCTTCCTTCTTTTCAATGTGCATTCACTTAGCACCCACCCCCTACTCAGTCCTCTTCCAGTATTCCTATATCACTTCCTTTTCATTTTCTAACATCTTTCCGTTCTCCATCCCTTCCAATGACTTCGCCTTGTTATCTTTCCCTTCTTTACACTTTATATTTATTCAGAAGTCTCCCCTCACTTTGATTCATCCATCTTTACAGTGTTTCCTCCCATCCATTCAGTTTGTCAATTCGGCGAAGCAGTTTTTATCATTTTCAGCGACTCACCCTATACCGTTGTGAGATTCAGCCTGACTGTGTGTCTGTGTTTTAATTACTAAAGCAATAAATGGATTTGTACAAAACTTTACAGGCGATTTCGTTTGGTTACTGGAAAGGCCTTGCACTATATACAGTTTTCCAACCATCATTTTTATGGAGAGTTCAGCCCTCACACATACACATACACACACACACACACACACACACACACACACACACAAATCTCAGGAATGACAGAAGGGCAGATATGGCTATGATATTACAAGTTATGAAATGGGCTGTCATCAGTAGTGCGATACTTGGGAAGCGTGGCTCCCTAAATGATTTTTGGGGGTCAGCCCCTCAAAAAAAAAAAAAAAAAAAAAAAAAAGCTAAGAAATAGCAGAATAACTTGAATGACTTCCTCGGTGAGTTCGTTTGGTTGCTCGGAAGTTCTTCCACAATTTACATTTTTCCAACCATGACTTTTTTTTTTTTTTTTTTTTGGGGGGGGGGGGGGGAAAATCCACTTCACCAAATAAAAAATTTTAAGCAAGAGTGAAAGAAGAGCATATATGGCTTTGATGTCTAAGTGCGTGTGACACAATAAATTCTCATTCTTAATGCGATATGTGGGGAGCGTTACCCCCTTGTGATTCTTGGAAGATCAGCCCTCCTCCCAAAAATAAAAACGATCAGATATAGGAGAAATATCTGAATGAAACTTCCCAGGTGAGTTCTCCTGATTTCCTCGAATGCCTTCTGCCGTAGACAATTTTCCAACTGTGATTATTTAGGTCAGCCCTCACCGTAATAAAAATTCTCAGCATTAGTAAAAGGCAGATATGGCTTTGATATTTTAGTACGTTGTACAATAGACTGTCATCCGTAATGAGATATTTATGGAGCGTGATCCCCCCAGTGATTCTTGGAGGGGGTCAGCCCCCTCCCCCCAAAAAATGATCAGAAATAGGAAAAGTGAGCACATGGATTTCAACGAAATCGGCATACATATTGCGGTATTGGATATGGTCGGTGGGAGCGCCCATCATCCACTCATTCGATGTAGTGGTACTCTATTTCGGGGTAGCACTACACTGAGTGGCAAGCCAAATGATTTCCTGTAAACCAGGAAATCATTTAACACGCTGGGTGGCAACCTTATAATCAACCAACGCATGTTCCCTACGTATCAGCAAGTGGGTTGGCGGTGGGTTAGTGTCCCTCCCCAGAAAGCGGCTAATTAAAAATACAACCAAGATGCCTCGGACCAGGATAGATAAACAGGTGACGATCAAGGACCAGACAATGGACATGGTACGGATTACAACATGGAATGTTAAGGAGTGCTAATGACGAGGTGAAAGAGGGAGAGATTGTCTACGTGCTTGAGGGTGCAAAGGTGGACCTACGTGTATTAACAGAGATTAAATGGTGAGGTGAGAGTGTGAGAGAGTGGGAGTATGGATAGGGTCTATGCGCGGGAGTATGTGAGAATGAGAGGGCAAAAGATGGTGTATGTACTGTTGTGTGCAAGAGATAGAAGGAGAAAGCAAGAGAGTATGGATTAGTTGGTCCAAGGATTGTGTGGGTGAGACTGAAAAGGGGAATACAAACGTGGGCGATTGTGTGTGTGTATGCTCCAATGTAAGATCGTGCAAGCACAGTGAAAGAAGAGTTCTGGGCAGATGTGGAAGCGTGCATGGAAAAGTTTGAGATGAATGAGAGAGTGTTTTTGATAGGAGATATGAATGGAAAAGTAGGTGTGAAGGTGGATGGAGCAGTTGGTGAGTGGGGTGTGCCGGTGGATATGGATGAGAACAGCAGTGCTCTATTGGACTTTGTGCGGGGAGGGGGTTGGTGATAGCCAATATCCTTTTTAGTTACAAAATGATCCACAGCTGTACGTGGCAAGTGATGAGATGGGTGAGTGGTGAACTGAATGAACGGAAGGCAATGACTGATGTGTGTGTGGATGGTAGAATGAAAAGGTATGTAATGGATGCAAGAGCGTTCAGAGGTTGGGGGAGTGGACTTACTGAACATCACTTGGTGGTGGTGAAAGTCAAGGTTCAAGTGTAATGGAGGAATAGAAGGGGACAACAAGAGGAAGTACATACAAAGAGGGTAGAAAGGTTGCAGGATGATAGAAAAAAAGCAGAATATAAGAGAGAAGTGGCGAAGCGATTGGGTAACTATGATTTGAAGCAGATAGGGAAGGTGAGTGCAAGATATTCACAGAAGAAATCTGCACAGCATGTGAGGTGGTGTGTGGGGTGAAGAGAAGACAAAAAGCGGGTGCAAGGAACAACATGGTGGAATGAAGAGGTGAGACAAGCTGTGGCGCAAAAGAAGAAAGCATATAGTAAGTGGGTAGGACGCAGAGGCATGGAGGAAGGTGAGTGACGGAAGAGAGAGTTACATGTAGAGGGGAAAAGAGAGGTGAAAAAATTATTAAGTAAGAAGAAAGTGGATAAGGAATATGGAGGGAATTTGTGTGTAAAGTGAAGGATTTGTAAGAAAATGTTTTGGAAAGAGGTAAAGAGAGTTAGAAAGGGTGTAAGTGCAATTACCAGGGATGTAAAAGATAAAAATGGCAGACTTATAGTTGAGAAGGGACAAAAAGTGAGCAGAGAGAGAGAACACTATGGATCTGTGAAACACAGAGAATAAAAATAAGACGAGTTAGTGTGCCTGGGGAATGGCTGGGAAAAGGAGGGAGTGAGAAGGAAGGTAGAGATCAGTAGGATGGAAGCAGTGGGAAAAATGAAGAAAGTCAAAATGGGGGAAGCCCCAGGAACTGATGAAGTGTGTGGTGAAATGAGAAGCGTGGGAAAGAGAGAGTAATAGAATGGGGCCTGGGAGGAAGGTAGAGTCCCGGAGGATTGGAAATCAGGTATAATTATTCCCCTGTACAGAGAACAAGGGAAAAAAAAGTGTGTGGTAATCATAGCGACACTTGTCTTCTTAGTGTAGCAGGAAAAGTACGTGGCAGGATACTTATCGACATAGTTAGGGAAATAACAGAGGAATTAGTTGGAGAAAAACAGGGAGGTTTTAGGAGGGGAAGAGATTGTGTAGATCATATATTCATCCTTAGGTCTTTAGTGGAAAAGTTTCTAGAAAAGTGAAAGAAGTTTGTATGCGGCCTTCATGGATCTGGAGAAAGCATATGACAGAGTGGACAGACAAGGGATGTGAAAAAATATTAATAATATATGGAATAAATTTGATGTTGTTGAATGCCATGAAGAGTATGAATGAGGGTGCTAAGGCTGCAGTGTGTGTGGATAGTGAACTGAGTGAATTTTTCAGCCTGAATGTTGGTTTGCAACAAGGATGTGTCATGTCTCCATGATTATTCAATCTGTATAAAGATGGGGTTATAAAAGAGATATAAGGTAAGGCAGTGATGTTGGAGAGGCCACAATGAGAGGCCAGCGTTTGGAAACTTCCCGTACTATTGTTTGCAGATGATACTGCATTGTTAAGTGAAGACAACGGGGAACTGCAAGACTTGGTAAATGAGTTTGGAGGTGTGTGTAAGAAACGGAAGTTAAAGTTGAACGTAGGGAAGAGTAAAGTTATGGGCTTTGAGAGAAATGAAGTAAATGAATGTACAGTGAGGATGGAGGATGAGGAAATGGAAAATGTGAGTGCATTTAAGTACCTGAGTAGTGTGATGAGTAAGGATGGAAGTCTGGAGGATGATGAGCTTGGAAGGGTACAACATGGAAGAAATGATGCTGGTTCTTTGAAAGCAGCGATAAGAAACAGTGAAGTGAGCATGGAAGTAAAAAATTCGATTATTCGCTGCATGATAGTACTGTGATACCAACTCTAACGTATAGAAGTGAAGCCTGGACCTTGTTGGAAGGACACATGTCGAGAGTGACAGCAGTGGAAATGAGTTATTTGAGAGGAGCATGTGGAGTTACATGGAGAGACAGATTGACTAATAAGGGAATGAAGGAGCGTTGTGGTGTGGATGTGGATGTGATAGAAAGCGTTAGGAAAAATACACTGAGGTGGTTTGGCCATATGGAGAGGATGTAAGGCGAGAGACTAACGAGGAGAGTTTATGTGAGAAAGGTGGAGGCCAAGGATGAGATGGATGGACGGAGTGGAGAGGTAAATAAGAGAGGGTGTGTGTGATCTGGGAGCAGGGCAGTGAAATGGCGAGGGACAGGGCGACATGGAGGGGATTTGTTTGTGGCCACCCCTTACGGGATTAAGGCGTCTGACAATAGACAGATTAATAGATAGGGTATATATTTTCCATTTTTCTCTGACTGCACAGGAAGAAGCTGCACCTATATTTCTTGACTTCTCTTTCCCCTTCCTCCTTTCCAAGAACTTCTCGTCGTTATCTCTCTCTTCTTCATTTCAGTCTTGCCGCGTTCTCTCCACTTTATATTCAATCAGCGATTTCCTTCCACTCAGGCTATTTCTCTTTTTCAATAGTTCCTCCCTTCCACCCAGTTTTTATTTCCTAATTTCCCTCTTTTCCTTCCATCCCTTGCGCTTCCTCTTCGGACCTGCTGCTTCATGATCACTTTACATTCATTACTAGGGAATCTGCAATTCACTCCTTTTCCCTCTTTCCATGCCTCATATTTCTTAGCTCTCCTCCTTGCCTCCAAACCATCCACTGATTTAACTTCAGTCTTGCAGCTTTCTTTCCACTCTGCATTTGGTCAGTATTCTTCTTCCAGTGTTATTCTTCCGCCTTTCCTGTACTTCCTCTCTTCCATTCCATTATTTCTAAACTTCTCTGTGTTCCATTCATTCCACTGACTTCTCTTTATCCTCTGCTTCAGTTTTTCTACTTATTCCCACTTTATATTCACTTTTCATCCTTCTCCCATTGACAGTGTTCCACCTTTCCAACATTTGTTCCCTTCCATTCCATTTGTCTTAACTTCTTCCTTCTGGCAATTCCACTGCCACATTAACCCTTGCTTCTCCCTTTAAGTCTTGCTGCCTTTTATCCAATTTATATTCAATCAGTCCTCTCCCACCTCGCCTACGTCCCTTCTCCTCATTTTCATATACTTTTTAACTTCTCTCCTTCGCAGTTCTTTTCACTAACTTCTTGTTATCTTCTCCCCTTCCATTTAAACCTCTTATCTACAGTATTCTCTCCTCAGGGTATTTCTTTCCTTCCACTTGTCTCTTACGGCCCCCTGACCCTCCACTCCTCTTTCCCCCTTTTCGCCTCTTTACATTTTTACCTCCACTGCCGCACCTCCACCCCATCCCTCGCTTCCATCCCCTCAACCATCCACTTTTTCTCTCGCCCTTCAATTCCATATCCTCCCACGTCTCTACCTCCACCCCGCCCGCACCTCTTTATCCGTCCCCCTCCCCCTTCACCCCACCACCTATCCCTGGTTTATATTTCTTTTAATTATTCCCTTGTACAATTTCCTAATTCCCCACTTGTCATTTTCCTGTTCCCATTCACTTCTTCTACTTCCCTTCCTGCACTTCTATACTACCTCTTCCACTTCATATTTGTCTTTCATAACCTCCATCCAACTACCTCTACCCTCTTTCTACTTCATTAACCCCCAAACTCCCATTCCTCTCCCTCTATCCCAGTACTTTCGTTCTTCCATTTCCCTGACTCCGTAACCCATCCCCAGCAGTCCCATCCCATTCCTATCCATCCTCCGCAACCCCCATCCCCTTCCTATTCATCCTCCGCAATCCCTGTCCCATTCCTATCCATCTTCCGCAATCCCTATCCTATTCCCATCCATCCTCCGCAACCCCCATCCCATTCTATCATTTCTCCGCAATCACTATCCCATTCCCATCCATCTTCCGGAACCCCCATCCCCTTCCTATTCATCCTCTGAAACCCATATCCCATTCATATCCATCCTCCGCAACCCATATCCCATTCCTATCCATCCTCCGCAACTCCTATCCCATTCTTTGCATTTCTTTCACTGCATCCACTTTCTTGCCTACACTCTCAACCCCATGCCGTCTCCACTTCGTAGCAACACAGCCATACTCCTTCCACTTTTTTCTTTCTCTCCACTTCCTCACTGACAACCCTCTCGTTCTTTCGACTTTCTTAACCCCTTCCTTAACCTCTTTCCTACCACTACCCCTTCGTCCTCCACTTCTAACCCCCACTCATCCCACCAATAGCAAACCCCACACCTTTCCTTCTACATCTTGCCTCCCCCCCTACCTCCTCCTCCCGCATTTCTTGGCTTCCCCCTTCTTCGCCAGTTCTCCGCCCTTGCCTTGCTCCAGCCCACTCCTGCTTTTTTCTCCCTCTTACCCGCCCTCCTCCCCACCCCCAACGCCCCCGACTCCGACGCTATCAGTGAAAGGGTTTGTCTCGACGATTTATGCTCCCGGCACACTCTCGCTCCGTCTGAAGGTATGTTGATTTTATTCAGCAATACACAAGCAGCAGCAGTGTTATAAGCACGACTCCACTCCCACTCCCAATCCCTCTCTCTTACTCCCATTCCCATTCCCTTTCTCACTCCCACTCCCATTCCCATTCCCATTCCCAATCCCTCTCTCTCTCACTCCCATTCCCTTCCCACTCCCACTCTCTCTCACTCTCACTCAGACAACCACGCACTCTTGCGTCCTCTTTTTGTACACGTGTTTTAGAGGTTGCTGAGATTTATGTTTAACTAGCAGGGGTACCCGGAGTTGCCCGGGCCAAAAAGGTGAACGCACTAATCCTATTTGTTCTAGTTCAATCTTTCTTTCTACTCCAGGAAGACCATGTACCTCTTACGCTTTTGAAGAGGGATTATAAGAGGTACAGGAAGTTTCTATTTCAGCCTTCCCAGACTAAAGCACAGTATTTGAGCGCACTTGTTTACTATTACCGGTGACCTCAAATGACCTCCGATCGGTGACCTCAAATGATTTCGGAGGTCAAATTCACATAGCCTATGTCCGAACTGGAGGTCATGTGAGTCTCCATGACAAAAATTGGGCTGCAAGGGTACCCGGTGTTGCCCGGGCCAAAAAGGCGAACGCTCTATCGGTGACCTTAAGTGACACCTGAATTTTGACCTACCCAAAACCATCCTCGGGTCACCCTAATTCAGAATATATATGGGTCTGGGGGTCTCTGGCCCTTGGCATGGGCGTGATTGAAGGCCAAACAGACAAACAATGCGGCTCTTATATATGTGGATAGATGTATGTGTGTGGGCAGTAAACTACGTATCGGTGTTCATTTGTCTATCGGCCTCTCTGCTTTTTCTATCTATCTATGTCCATCTGTTTATTTACTTATCTATCTCTTAGCCAATCTATCCGTCTGTCTTGACACAATGATTATGATTTTAATGTATACTTCTGTATGCAAATAAGTTTATATTATAACGTCTGAGTCTGAGGATTTTTAATGTATACTGATGTAAATGAGGTTGTGTTCAGCGCAGTGAAGGGTTAAGCTTAGGGAAAATGCCTTATCCTTAAATTAAACAGGTGTATGTTAGCCAGGTAAGATAAATATTTTATTGCAAAATATAACCTTCTTTAAGTGTCCAATTTTCAACATGGGCTAAATCGTCCGTTCCCTGAGGCTCAGTAATCCTCCTACGTGCCACACACCTTTACATGTCACTAATTCGGCACTAATACGCCATCAACACAGAATATCAGGATTAAGGGCGCTAGCATGACGGTGGGTAGTGTGGAAAATCAATAAAGTCTGCAATAACGAAATTCAGGTCATCCAACTCTTCCCTGCCTCATCCAAGGGTCGACCTCACTTCCAGTCCAACAGCAGGCAACTTCTCCATCCACCTGACAGAGAGAGAGAGAGAGAGAGAGAGAGAGAGAGAGAGAGAGAGAGAGAGAGAGAGAGAGAGAGAGAGCCCTGGGTTCGAGTTCACATGGATCTTAACTAACGTGCAGAATTAACAAATCTCCGAAACAGCTCACTTGTGTATTATGCATTTCTTTTTTTTACCTTATTATTCACTTCACTTTGGCTGTTACGTAAATATTGTCTTTATGTTACGACACAAGTATAAACAAACATAAAAAGTACAACCAAACGTAACTAAATCTCGCAAATGTTTGTCAATATGGATTCTGATGCATATATGTCTAAAAATTACGATGAATATGTTGTGGTACGAAACGATGCACCGAAGAGAGAGATGCTTTTGTCGTTGAGAATTTGAATCTATAAAGGGAAGTCTCTGGTAGTTTAAGTTGACTATCTGATTATCTTTTGGTAGTCCTTAATTCCATCAACACAATTAAACAGCGGGCAAGTAAGGTGATGATGATGATGATGATGATGATGATGATAGTCCTTAATTCCGTCAACACAATTAAACAGCGGGCAAGTAAGGTGATGATGATGATGATGATGATGATGATTAGAATAAGCATGATGGTAATAATACGGATATCTAGTTTTATGGCAATCCACTTCCCTTCACTACGATGGCGTCTGTTCCTGAGTTGTATGAACCAGTATAGCAGTAGAGTGAAACAGAATTCATTTTGTCCTTAACAGTGACAGGTAAATGGAAGTTGTTTTTAATGAAGAGTGAAAAAAAAAATGGATTCCTTCGTGAGCTGTCGTTCAAAGGTAGGTGGTTGGGTTAATACCTGGTTTCGGTTTAAAGATATAATACTGAATAATTGCACTGTTTATTAACTTACTATCTATAATTATGTACTCTGAGACGTGAAAAATGCCAGGATAAGGAGAGTGTGAGGTGTAACACTGCAAGGTGAGTCAGTGTGAAGTGTGTGTTAGATGTGACAGAGTGAGGAGCGAGTGTGAGATGTGTCAGGGTATGTCTGGAGTTAGTAGTGTGAGGTGTGGCGGTGAGAGATGTGGCAATGTGAGTATGTGTGACCAGTGTGAGATGTGACTGTATGCGGTATGGCAGTGCAAAGTGTGGCAGCTTGAGGAATATCCATTTAGTTCCTGAAAAGTTTGCGTCTTTCTATCCCGAAACAACAGACGAAGCGTTAGAGAATTAGCTCCAGTATCGTTTCATCTGTGTGTATCAATGCTGTCTTTATCACTACAGCATAAATGTAGAACTTTATATAACACGTGAAAAACCATATTCCTTCATTGACATTTGGCTTGGGATAAAACGCGAGTAGCAAAAACGTTCACTGTAGAGTCATCGACAATCATTTTTAGAAACGCTTTGGAGAGAGTGTAAAGACATGTGTGGGGTGTGGCGCTGTCTTCTGAACACTGATCTTTCTGACGCCTCTGTTCATCTGTATGTATATATGTAACTTCTCCTGGTAGGATTTATGTGTGAATGTAAGTGTATATGATTTTTTTATGTAGGGTTTATGTACCTATATCTGTCTGTCTTATGTATGCATGCAAGTACCATTAAAAACACACACACACACACACACACACACACACATAATGACAATATGTAACTTGATGTGCACCTCTAACGTGTGTGTGTGTGTGTGTGTGTGTGTGTGTGTGTGTGTGTGTGTGTGTGTGTGTGTGTGTGTGTGTGTGTGTGTGTGTGTGTGTGTGTAAAGGCCAGCTGTACTTCCATCATATATCTTCTACCTCCTGCCTCATTCAGGAATGCAAAAGGGCAATGAGACATCCCTCGCAGTGAAAAGGCTGGCAGTAGGTTTCGGTCACATGTCTCACTGTCTGTCACACCCACTTATTAATTATTCCCTGCCTACCTGTCCCACACACACATCTGACGCAGCTGTCAGCCCTCAGAATCACCTGTCATACTGTTCTTGTAATACCGTTCTGTTCCATCTGATAACTCTCTCTCTCTCTCTCTCTCTCTCTCTCTCTCTTGTATGTCTGCTTATGAACATTTTTGTTAACTTTAATTTTCACAGGCAATTAACCGGTCATTGTATTTCAAGCAATTAATTATGCAGATCCGTTGCTTTCCGCTTTTACACAGTTCATTATATATTTCCGTGACTTATTTTTCTTCCATTAATAATATATGAATGTATGGTTTATATTAATTAGCTGTGGTCTGATACATGTACTACTTTTGTGCCGTATTATTATTTTTTACCGTCCCTCCACATTCCTTCACTGCGATAGAGGGTTAGGTCAGCGATGGTGGTGGTAGCTGTGATGATGATGATGAGGAGGAGGAGGACGAGGTAGGAGACGGGGGACCAGGAGGATGACGGTGAGAATGCTGATGATGTTGATGTACTGATGTCAATGATGATGGGAAAAACTTCGATTCATGTCAGATTTATAATTTGCTTCCTTCGTGTTTCCAATGTCAGCTACATTCTTAAACTGACAGGAACAAAGACTGAATTCTTCCGGGCTTCATTCTAACCCCTTTAATTTTTTACACCCACATTCCTCCAAGCATCAAACACACGCACACTCACATTCTTGCAAAAACACGTATATGGACACACACACACACACACACACACACACACACACACAGATACCTTGACCTTTCACGAAGGGAGAGATATAATGTGCTTAAGGCATTACAACTCTCTCTCTCTCTCTCTCTCTCTCTCTCTCTCTCTTGCTTTTCTGTCAATGACCTATAACAAAGGCTCGTAGGCTGACTCACATGGGGTAAACCGCAGTGTGATTCGCAGTTGGATGACTTAACTTTGCTTTGGGATGGACCATTTTATATCAGGTGCTAAGGGGCTGAAAGTGACTGAGTGAGGCTGCTTTCACCTGCATTTGGAGTCACCTTGTTGAACTGGTTATCATCGTCATAATCACCATTATGAGAGAAATCTGAAGTAACACATCCCTACACCATCTCTCTGTGTTCCACTTTTACAGGGTTTGAATCCAAGACTATCAGATGGCAGCCAGGCAGCTTATCACTGTACAGATTTTTACCCACTTAAATACTTTTAACCAAGATACCCCATCCTCTACTGTGGGCCTGAAAGGAAAAGACAACTCTCTGGCATGTAGAAGCTTTTAAAATGCCCTTCCTAATCAGTCAGATTTTTCTTGGACGACAGGGAAGTCCTCGAAAAACTTAGAATTTCCATGTAGATGAGCCATCCAGGTATACCGATACCGCCAGGTAAAAGCGACCCTTTCCATCACCAAGTACAGGAATTGGATGTACTGTAGACTTCATTAAATCTGCTAGGAGCAAATTCGGATTGTTAACTTTGTTCTTGTTGTTATTCTTGGTGGTCTAGTGGTCAAAATGCCCCAGATGCAATGACGGCCTTGCATGGGTTCGAACCCCATGGGATGACTATGTTTTTCCATCACGTAATGCTATCGAGGGCGGCAGGGTGGTCGTCTATCCTTAAATGTACTGGGTACTTTCATTTCAGGCTCCGAATTGGTTGTTGGGGTATTTGTTTTTATTGTATTATCCGCAGATGATTTTATTCCGCTTGTGATGGGGTTAATGAGGGTTGTATGAAACCCATTCAGCTTGAAAAGTCTTCTAAGCTGAGTGAAATCGTCAGTGGATAGCATGAAGAAAATAATGATCATCAAGAGTAAAGGTTTAACTCTGTTTTTTTCTCAATAAATAAAAAAATGCAGTCTTATGTTTGTATAAATAAAATTCCTGGTCTCATCAATAGCAGAGTAAGGGTTACTCAGGAAGTTTTTCCCACTTCCCAGCCCGCCGAGAGTGGGCAAGGAGCGCCATTTTTCCAGGCGGATGATAATAATGATATACTGAAAGAACGTGTCACAATTAACCATTTACAGATATTACTGCCCATCAAGGAAATTTTTTAATGGATATTGTGAGCCTTGAGGAATCATGGTCTCCTGCTGTGGTGTGAGTCTGCAGTCATCCTGTGCTTGTTAAGGCGTTTAGCAGCAGGTATTTGCCTTACCTGAGGTAAATACACAGGTGTTAGTCTCAATAAAATACCCAGATGCACCAACCGTACCGAAATTGTTGTTTTTGACCCTAGAGTCCTGATACGTGAACCCATTGGACCACAGGTTTACGGTGCCCCTCTTCATTCCAGTCTTCTTTTTACTGGATAAGGAAGAAAGTATGGGACGTTGGTTAAAACAGGCCCTGTTATATCGACGCCACCATGTACTGCCGCGAAGGGGTTGAAGGTCTTCAGCGTGATGTTTTGCAAATTTATTTGTAACATTATCCATGCAATTTTGTAAAGTTTAGGGGAAAAAAGACACCTAGGAGAAGATGCATTAATTTATCCACGCTCATCACTTACGTTTCGCTTTTTTCTACGTCCTGACGATTTGTATTCAAATTACAAATGACCTCTTGGAGTGAAGATGATTAGGGTTATATCTAACCTGCAGTTCGAACGGTCGCCATTAAGCCTGATATAATCTTCTATCGTTCTTCACCTGAACATGCCAGATTTTCGTCCATTTGTAGCTTTATACCATGAGAATACACACATATGCCGGTATATATTTAACTATCTATATATGCGAAAGAGGAATTTGCGTGTAAAGTGGAGAGGATAGAAGACAAGTTTCTGGGAAGAGCTTAAGACAGTCAGACAGGGTGATATAGGGTTAGCAGGGGAGTGAAATATAAAAATGGCAGATTATTGGTGGAAAAGGGAGAAAGAGTGAGCAGATTGAGAGAACACTTCAAGGAATCGTTAAATATCGAGAACGAAAGTGGCTGAGAGAAAGAGGGAGATGAGATGGGATGAAGAGATCAGCTGGATGGATGTTTTGGATGCAATGAAGAAAGTCAATGTGGGGAAAGCCTCAGGAGTAGATGTAGTGTGTGGTGAAATGCTGATGAATGGGGAGAGAAAGTAGTAGAATGGATATGGATGTCCAGAATGGCCTGAGAGGAAGGTCGAGTTTCTGGGAAATTAAAGTCAGGTATAATTATTCCCCTGTACAAAGGAAAAGAGGACAGCCTAAGCCATTTGGTAGAGATACATATGCTGTATCACCCCCACTTCGGTCGGGATAGGCCTGTCCTGAAGTGGACACTCAAACGGCTGATGATGATCTCTCTCCCTCTCCCTCTCTCTCTCTCTCTCTCTCTACTTGATGGGGTACTCGGCGTTGCCGGGCCCAAAAGGCGAACAGTCTAATCCTGTTTGTTCTAGTTCAATCCTTCTTTCTACTCCAGAAAGACCATGCACCTCTTACGCTTTTGAAGAGGGATTTTAAGAGGTCCTGGAACTTTCAGCTGTCGATGTTGCTGTGTTGGTGTCGACTTGCTACAGTCTACATTGCTACCTATGACTTTTCTTTTTTACAACTAATGAATATCAGGTTTTGTTTGATGCCAAATACTGGTAGATCAGACAACTGCAATGAACTGCTTTTTGACAGATGTTCACATATATATATAAAACCAAATGGTATAAATATGTAGATTTATAATTTGGTTTTACGCCAGGTATCCCCGAAGGGCTAAGGCGTTTTCTCTGGGTAGAGGACTTTTGAACTGGAGCGTGTAGCATTTTATGACCGGATGCCCTTCCTGATGTCTACCAATGACCCTTGGGTGGATTCGATCCTCCGACCCTTCGGTCAGAGCGGAACGCTCAAACCCACTGAGCCACGGCTGCTCAATCGCTCTCTCTCTCTCTCTCTGTATACTGTATATATTGTGAGCTGTACTACACAGCGGAAATTTGGCATTAACTTTTTTTAACACCCTGTATATTAAATTAAAAAGCACTATTCAGTAACGCCAAACGATTAAACGTCCATGCGGAAATGAAAGACTGAGTTAAAAATTGTTCATCTATCACTCTCACACGGTCACTCCTCAAAGCATGTGGGTATGGAGTCATATACAAACTCATGATCAATTTCCTGACCTAACAGTACCCTTTTAAAGTTGCTTTGGCACATTTTTTCAATTTTTTGTGATGATCAATTACGTAAATAAATGAGAACTTAATCGTCTGGAACTGTACACATCCCGATAACATGTTTTTAGTAAGAGATTTCTGAATGAAAAAAAGTCCACGCATTATGAAGCCCTGTATAACATTAACTATCATGAAGCCCCATATAACATTAACTACTCTATACTGTTTTCACTTCAGCCTTGTCAAAAATTACCTTCTCTCTGCCTTTATCAGCCTAATCCAAAGCACATCCGGCACTCAGTAAGCTGCCGGGTTGTCATTTAATTCTCCGGAGCTCGAGCCCTAGCAAAGATGTCTCCCCCATCTTCATACTCTCATATACCCTTTTTGCCACTGTAAAGTTGTGTTTCAGCCCCAGAATAAGTCACCGTATTCTGGAGCATTTGACCAAGAACTGAAACCAAGCCCCACGATAAGTTCCCGTATTCTAGAGCATTTAAGCCAGAACTGAAACTGATACGGAGAGTAAATGACATTCACTCCGATTAGCACCTCAAAATGCCAGACCACAAAGTGTCCACATGTTTAAATAAATACATTAGCACTAGTCGTAAGGAAAATAATCATACAAGATTAATTGAATACCTTGATTTCAATAAACCATGATGCTTTTAAATGGTGATAACTTGGAGACCATAATTATTCGAAGCTAATTACAGCGGCTGCAGTTATCAAGTGTGGTAGATTAATTGGTCTATCCGTGCGGCAGTTGTGGAAGTAATATATCTGTGATTATTATGCCTTAAAAGGATAGAGTAACTATGAATTTTATTTGGGAGGTAGATGAGGCGACCACTGGTTATCCCTTTTCTATCTTACCCTGTATTTGTGACTTTTTTTTTTTTTCAGTTTGTCTCCTTTCTTTCTTCGCCTGACTCTGTCTTTCTTTTTCTCGTCTCTTTCCACTCTTTTCGTTTTTTCTCGTGCTTTACCTTCTTCCTTTATCTTTTTGTCCATATGAGTGTACAGTCTTCCACAGAAGTCCTGTACAATGTTAGTAGTGCCGTTCACGCTCCGGCTCCCATTGTCCACCATAACCTAACAAAATGGAAACCATGAGCCTACTTCTCTATTTAATCTTACTGGCACCTGAAGATTTTGTCCAGCTGAGAGAATACCCCTTCTGCTGCTACGAATGCACATTTCACATTTATTTAGTTTACCTGTTCATCCTGCTTGTGACCCGAGAGTATGAAAGGGGTTACGGCCGACTCCATTAACTCAGAGAATCCTGGTGGAGGCCTTTTTAGTTTGTTCTTGCTGCTATTAAATGGGGGGGGGGTTATGAAGGAATGTCAAACCACTCATGTACGAGTACAGAAGTCCCTCCAAAGCTGAGTAAGCACGTCAGAGGATGGCAAGAATAAAATAAAATAAAAAGTTCACCCCTTCGGTAATTGGACAAGTGCATGTATTTTATCCTTGTTACCTTCGCCGATTACATTAGCCTCAAGTGAATCCTTTGGTTTTTAAGATGTTAAAACATTATCCATTAGCCTGTTCAGTAGGTGAGTATTTTTAATACCTTATACTTGCCACTGCTGTTATGAAAAAAAATATCTGATGACGAGGGTTTTAAGACTACCGTATCCACTAACCTAGTCAGTATTCATCAATATTTTCTCGTTATTTATAGGACACCTTTCTTTGAAGAAGGAGTTTAAATGAGCATGTCTCTAATTCCCTCATGACTAAAGGACTCCTAACTGAGTAAAATTCTAGGGACAGGAAGTATTAAATATAAAAGACGTCGCCGTTATGAAGTTATCTAAAGCACTTTAATTTTTTCTTCTTGCGACCTCCTCACTAATGGAGTATATTCAGCTTTGGAGAGAACTGTGGTAGTGAAGGTTTAATTAAACGATACCGATATCCTAGACAAGCTATATTAGACTGCAAAAACGTTGCTGCCGAGAGAGAGAGAGAGAGAGAGAGAGAGAGAGAGAGAGAGAGAGAGAGAGCGGCATTCGACTGTGGATATAAGTGAACTGCATACTGTTTTGAAGAGCTAATTAGCAGCGAGATATAATTAGCTGTGTCTGAGTAATCAAGCGAGCACACTGGTAATTGGTCTTTCACTCTTTCTTTGTCACAGTCATGGGTATCGCTCTGGTTGTGTTTTATTTGTACGAATATTCGTCAATGCTACTGTTTGTCTATAATTATTGTTTACGTATGTATATATGTGTGTATGAGTACATGACTATATGTATTTACTTATTTTTCTGCCTGCATTTTTGTTTTAATGATAAAAGGAAGAACCAAAGGCTGGCTTCCGGGAACAACTTCATTTTAAGACAGATGGCAGTAAGACTGGAGGCCGTAGGCAGCGAGAAAGGCGGACTGAGCAAGGCAGTTCCTACAGTAAAAGAATGAGAGTATCACTTACCTCATGCACATGTTTCTGTGCATTTGTTTGCTTATCTGTCAGTCCGCCTGTTAATCTGTCTTTACCTATGTTTCACCATCTGTCTGCCCTTACTTGTCTGTCAGTGTACCAGTGCCAATGTCTGCTTGTCTATGTCTGTCTGTCTGTCTAATTCTCTGCCTGTCTCCGTGTATATCTATCTGCATATTTAAAAATCTGCTTGATATACATGTGCTATAAAAACGTAATTCAGTATCGTCATATACAATTACAAATCTTAGCTCGTAATGACTCGGGCAATACGAAGTACGCAAAACATATCCGCGTGTGGTTTAACCCTCTTATGGTCGCATCATCTCTGGTATTTTATTTGGAACGCAAGACGATTTTATTCAGCTGAGTGAGTCACAGAAGCCTAGGTGTTAACAGTGTTGCCATTAACCCTCTCATGGTAGGCGCACGTCAAGTATACTAATCTAAACCAAGTAGTTTTATTCAGCTGAGAGGGAAATGTAAGACTAACAGAGTTCAGATTAAATGCCTGACGTTAGAATGAATACGTCTGACATTAATTAGCCCCTGAAAAACAATGACGTCTTTCTAACTGTATTGCTTCCACTAGGCGATTACACAACTTAGGAAGAACTCCTTGCAGATGGAGGAGTTAATGAAGGCTATACATAACCCCTTCAGGTCTAAAAGTCTTTCCTAAGCTGAATACTATCATCTTTAAGTCGTAAGAAAAAATGGAAGAAGACGTCATAGGATTCGAGGAGTTACTGGCACTGGTGCATAGCCGGCAATTTACAGTGCTACTCAGAGCTTATCACGCTTTCTCACTATGTTCAGATCTCAGCCTGTCTCACTCTCTCTACCTAGGATATATAAGAGGCGTTCAGTATAGAAATATAGTTTCTCACGTAAAAAAAAATATGAGGCAAAAGGTGTAACTCGTCATAGCTCATTAACCAATCACGCGATTGTGGCAAATGAAAGCTGAATGTTCCTGCCTTATGCTGATGTATAGTATGGCTTAACAAAAAAAAAAAAAGAAGAAGAAGAAGAAGAAGCACTGCCATGGCGCAGCAAACCCGTCCCCGGCAACCATTTTAGTGCTGACGTATAAACACAACAGCGTATCTAGTCAAAGATGTCACACATCAAATTTCGAGTAAATCGGCTGAAAATTGACGACTTTATGCCCATTTGAAATTTCTGATCTGTCCCACCTGACACAGACCCCTCTACCGCTACCTGGGGGGCGACCCCCTGCGATGTAATGAGGCATGTTATAAGATGCAAATTTGAAAGATACACCTTTAGGTTTTGGTTTCATGTCGATATAACGCATCTGAAAGGAGTTATGACGAAGAAACGATTTTTCTTTTTTACATTTTGTGTTGCAGATTCTGGGCCTACAGCCTGGGCCTTGGCCCAATTTGGCCCCCCAAATTAATCAGATGATCAGAAGGTCATAGCCCATCATCCCTGTAATTTCAAAATCGCACCAATAGTTTCGCATTGTTAACAGACAGACAAACAAAAAAACAAACAGACAGATAAACCGAGTGAAAACAATATCCGTCCCCGAGCTCTTCTGGAGAGGGGACGGGTAAAAAATTAGTTCCGTCTGAACTTTAGCCTACACTCAAGGAAATTTGTCCATATAACTTGTATGTCTTCCCAGACTACACAATGGTACGAATTTACATTATATATATATATATATATATATATATATATATATATATATATTATATATATATATATATATATATATATATATATATATATATATTATTGTATACATTAAGGTATCAGAAAGGATTCATACACCTTATTACCATGCAACAGAAAATGGAATGTTGGCATGAATAAAAATTTGCACATTCATTCCAATCACTGAATTTTTTGCAACCTTCCACTCAGTCCTATCACACTTCAAGTACTCACCAAGAAGGAGGAAGTCAAACTGCATCCAAAAGCTGGTGATCCCCCAACAACCCAGCTTAGGAAAGGCAGCCTCTGTTGTTGTGGTTAACCCCGGTTTGGACTGAGAAATGGTTACGCAGTGTGCCATAATCACCAGCTATATCCTTCCCAAGCGTAGCAACTATAATTGTCTGCGATTGTCTGAAATGAAAAATAAATACAGGCGAAGTAAACACAGTGACTTTATTTAAACAATGTAAATGAACGGGTTTCTACCCCCATAGGCAAAATAAACTAAATATAAACCTAGTGTAGTGAAGCCTTCAAATGTTCAACAGTAAAGAGGTTTGTTGGTTGCGTCGCCTAAGCTTGTCCAGGTGGTGCGAACTGGGACTGTTGATTGGCCGGGATTCTTAACATAAAGTTATGCAGTAACACAAGCAAGGGTTGCTGTGAGGTTACAAGGCAAACAAAATGCATTGGAGTATAATAATGCATGATTTTAAAGGGCTGCCGCACGTGTGTTATCACTATGCTTACTATGAAGGGAGGAAACCCATCAGCTATTGATGGCAATGCTAACAACTGACGTCACTGAAGACTGACTCCCAGACATCCCCCTGCTATCCTTTGGCATCAGAACAATTACAGAGGCACAGGTATAAGCCCATCCACTTGTTGAGATGACACCATATAAAACGAAAACTTCCCCCCCAAACGGTAGTGACGGGCGTCCAGTCATACGCCAGGAGTCGTATTCTAGGAAACAGTCCCCCCTCTTGCAGCAACAGGCCGCTCTCTAGCCCCTCGGCTGCAGATATCATTCCGGAAATGCCGATCGGTAGACTATGTCGTACATTCCGGACGAGCCGCGTGAAATATTGTGAGCTTTTCGGTACTTTTTCGCGCCTACTGCATGCTTATGCTTGGTGAGTCGGTTGCGAATCGTCAGTGCGGAGTGTAAACTTTGACTAAATTGTTATCATGTTTGGTTAGGTATAAGTGAGTCAAAACACATGATGAAAACACGATTTTATTAATCGGTTTTTCCCGCACCACGGACATAGAAAATGTTTAGGGCCACTGCAGTCTTGGGGCCAGAGACAGTACTGCTTTGGGGGCTGTGATCTTGCCAGGCTTACAACTCCTCCGGTCCAAACTTCCTCGGGTGCGGCGATCCCACCACATCCACAAGTGGTGTCAAACACTTACCCCATCCCGGCCATGACAACGTTACTTCTTTAACACAGCAGGATAATTAGACAAACGTGGAATTGTCCACACACTGTTAACCAAAGATGTCGTAGGATGAGAGTAGAAAGAGGAGCTAGAAGTTGAAGGGAAAAAAGGTTCTGGCAAAATTATCCAGGACGGCGGCAGCGAAATGAAGCCACTTTAAGAGGGCATCACAACTCAACCGCCAACCCCGAACCCACCAACCCCCTGACGGCAACGGGGCCAGAGAATGGGAGGACATTCAATGAAAAGTAAAACAAACAAAAGCCATTTTGAAGATTTTTCCTCTGTGATTTCTCCAATAAGTTTCCTCTATCACCTCCATGTGAGCTTTGTGGATGTCATCGTTTGTACATATCTTTGCCTGTTACATTCCTCGCGTGTAGGATAGAGAGCAGAACCCTTACTTAAAGCTGGGTGGCATTTAGGAGAAGGGAGGGTCCGCCAAGGCACACCCTCGTCTGAATATAGACTAATGGCTGTACTCTCAACCCCGACCCCCTCTTAACCCCTAGTCTCTCACCCCTTTCCTCGTCTCCCAACCCCACTCCCCAACTAACCCCACCCTCCACCTCATAACCCTATTCTCCCAGTTAACCATCATTGCTCTCTCGCATGCATACATAAGCTCAATTAATCAGTCTGTTGAATTATTCCATCCATATGAGCAGCGGTAGAAGCCATTTACAGGGACTGCACATCAGTGTAATTTGCTCTCTCTCTCTCTCTCTCTCTCTCTCTCTCTCTCGTCGGTAAGAGATGCATGTTAACTTCTCTGATACGATGTCGAAATGTACAGTTTTATATTTTGTTATCTCTGAACTATTTTATTCAGCTTTGGGGACATTTCAGGCAGTGAAGGGCTTAATGTAGGCTATACCAAACCCCTCCAGTTCGAAAAGTCTCTCCTGTGCTAAACAAAGTCGTCTGAAGGTAGTACGAAGTCTGTTCAGAAAGTATCCTACCTTAGGCTCTTAAAGAAAAATAAATAGCTAACCTTTTGAGCTAGGACACTAATCCCCCCTCAAAGTGGGCCCCTTTTGACTTGACACACGTAGCCCAGCGTTCTTTCCATTGCCTAAAACATTTTTTGATTTTCTGCATCTCCTGCAGGTGTTTCATGGCATTATCTATGATCTGTTCTCTCGGATGAACGTTGCTCAAGACATGTTCGAGTGTGCAAATCGCAATCCAGACTTTCTGAAGACTCTTAAGAAGGGAAAACGAACATTCAAGAGGTTAAGGTGAAACTGCAGGCCATTACACCCTCAGAACATAGCTGCTTGGTTACTATAGCTGTTCTATTTTCATCTGAGGGATCTGGGTCGCTTGCACACCTTGAATACTTAGTCGTAGTTGCATGAAATTGGATAAGCCTTAATTATGAGCGAATAATGAGTTTCCTTGATTACTTGCGACATCAACCCTCCAACCTGACTACACCTGGCAATCAGCTGAGCTGAAATGGGTTAGGGATATTTACCAGGTTAATAGACACCTGCCATGATGTCTTTTCAGGTACGAATGTTGAGTTAGCGAACCTCGTCGCTACCATTTCCTTAACCTTTATTTTTGCTACCGTTAATACGGATTTTTCAGGTTTACAGGAGCTCCATGGCAGATAAGTGTTTAATGGTGGCTGGAGTTTATCCCTCAGTTTCTAATATTTTCTCGCGAGCTAAATACTCGTACAACTCTTTGGAGATGGCAAGAAGGTAAAAGTCAACGTAGTGAAGCCACTAACACTGACACTGCTTAAATAACATATACCAAGCGGGAGGCGGTGGCTCAGTTGGTAGAGAGGTGGCCTGCAGTCCTACCGACCCAGATTCAAATCCCCGCTGGGACCGGGAACAGTTTAAGGATTTGAATGTCATAAAATCAGACTTTACTGATCTGCCAGAAGACCCGCCGACATGTCGTAAAAATACCCCCGCTAATACCAATACTCTAGTCTTGTATGAGACAGCCCTAGCATGTATTCAATATGGACGGTGGGTGTTAGCGCCAAAGTGGTGACATGTAGATGGGTATGGTATGTTGGAGGACTATTGGGCCTTGGGAGCGGGCTGTGAAGCCTATGCTCAGAGCTGAACTCATTTAAAGAAAAAAAAAACAGCTAATTAACCTGCATTTTCACATAGCCTAATTATATCTTTTTAATATCGATATATTAACAAAGTACCAGGAACAGCAATTGTAAGTGCAAACAGATGTGTGGATGATGGCTACTGCTTCGCTTGTTTATTACATTTATTATGGGAATGTCTGTTTTTAGAACCTTGCTTGTGTAATATATGATGGTGGACGAAGACGGTTCAGAACATCGTGAAACAACTCTGACGCAAATAAAGTATTGAGATGGAGCTGGTCGTTGCCGCAGTTCCCTTATTAATTTTCAAGATTCTGGACCCTGATGGCCAACCTACTACTGATATTCTGTTTTGTATTTGATGTCCTTCCTGTGCAGGTTATTTTATTCTTATTATAATGTAGAGTTGGCCATAGTTCTGGGTGGTACACTCAGCACTGCAAACCCGCATTCCCTCCATGTAGTGAATCTTGGTTCGTCCAAAATCGAAGCGTCTCGAGCGTGAGGGGGATGGGAAAGGGCAGGGTTCAGGAGTACGTGGGGAGGGAGGGAGGGATGGAGGAGAGATGGTGTTTGGGCACAGGAGCAGAGGTTGGGTGCGGGGTAAGTTCAGGGGGGAGAGAGGGGGAGACAGAGCACTAATAAGAAATTTAATTGCAACAGCACGGTATCAAATTCCTATGGAAGTATGTAAATGTATTTTATAAACAAAAAATGATTAATATGGTATTATAAATATAAACTAATCAGTACCTGATTATTATACAGACAATAATAAATAATTACCCAGGGATTGAATATTACGTACATGAATAAGAAATCGGACCATAATTATGTAATTATACATAAACAGTCTCGTGCACAACATGCCTGGCCAAAAGACCCATTTACTGTAGGCAAGTTACCACCCCTGCAGGATCTTATCGTGCAGTGACTTGATGTACCCGTGCGTGCGAGGATAATACAATATGATGATTCATTAAGAGAAATATGCAAAGATACTCGTACAAACAAATTATTAATGATGAGATAAATGCATTGTGGCACGACACCATAATCTGTGTGAATGTGGCAACTGTCTGTGAGAAATCAACCAGTTATGGTATTTGATTTCTCTGTAAGCACACAGTCACACGTAAACCGAGGTGTACTATCACGTCCAAATTGTGTGTGTGTGTGTGTGTGTGTGTGTGTGTGTGTGTGTGTGTGTGTGTGTGTGTGTGTGTGTGTGTGTTCCCATTATATCTCATGAAAGGCTTGAGCTATCAACATGAAACCTTCAGAGTATCAAGATATGGCCAAAATCTTGGTCGAATTCGAAAATGGGCACTCGGCGTCAAGGTCAAGGTCACCAAAATGGCTGCCATGTGTCAACTAGTTTTTATCGCCCGCCTTTAACACCATCATATCTCTCGAACGACTTGAGCTATCAACATGAAACCTTCAGGATATCAAGATATGGCCAAAATCTCGGACTTGGCCAACAGCATATTCTGGCAGGCTTTTAGAATGCGGCTCCCGAATGCTTTTCTTTCATTTAAACCTGCATTTAGCAGGTCATTATCAGACCTTGATCTATGCTCTATTATTCTGAATAAAATAAGTCAAAATCCTGCTTAATCTTAAAGTTCTTACAACAAAATTGGCAAAAGTCCAATAATAACGGAATTTATTTGATAACACACACACACACACACAAACACACACACACACACACACACACACACACACACACACACACACACTTACACTACTCAAAACATAAAACCCGTTCTCACTTCGTGAGTCACAGTTGAAATAATTGCAGCAGCAGCAGCAGCAGCAGCACCAGTAGTAATGGTAGTATTGGTGGTGGTTGTGGCGGTGGTATTTTAAATATTATTATATCAATATTCATTGAAATTTTACTTCCTACAAGCACATACTTAAGGACAGTGAGTTGAGGAAATTTTATGAGTATGTGTAATATCGGTTTTCTTCTTACATATATATATATATATATATATATATATAAACTGCAGTACCATGTCTCATTACCTAATCGGACCAGAGCTGGGATCGCCAGTGGCAGACGTCTGTGTCGGATGTATGAGCCATGAAATGAACACAGTGAAAATTATGAGAACAAAGATTTCGTTCCCTTCCAGATTATTTGATTAAATTAAGGTATACAATGTTTTGAATTTCACACGTAAGCTGGTTATGCATTGGCAACTTTAACCAGGGACGGGAAATGAGAAGCTCATTACGAGTTAATATTAACAGATGAAGTTCAATTCATCCCTCCTACTGAATGGTTAATCCGTAAACATGCCTTCCAGCACTGTCAACGATAAATCTTCCATGAGCTGGGTAAAAATGAGCTGGGTAAAAATGTCTCTAATTAAAGAGAGAGAGAGAGAGAGAGAGAGAGAGAGAGAGAGAGAGAGAGAGAGAGAGAGAGAGAGAGAGAGAGAGAGAGAGAGAGAGAGAGAATTTACTCCATTACTATTTCCTTCCTGTTTGTCTACCCTTATCTTAAACTGATAGAACAGTTGTGCTAGTTATAACCCTGATTATACCAAACAGCCTCAAAAGGACCAACAGGTATTCTGATCTCCGTCTTCCTTTGCATTACTATGAACTGAGTGGAGCCTCTGTAGTGAAGGCATTACTGAAGGCTGCAGCTAACCCCTCCAGTTCGAAAAGTCTCAGAATGAATGAACGTAAAAAAAAATAATAACAAAAGTATGGACGTAAAATAAATACATAAGGTGTCCTCGGCTGAAATGGGTGGAGAAGGTGAGTTGTGAGGGATGGGCTTCTGGCTGTAGCAAGAAAGAGGGAGGTGGAGGGAGGGAAGAGAGGAAAGAAAGGAAGGGAAATAGAGTTAGGGGGAAAGTGGGAAAAGAAAAAATGGGATAGGGGGAAGCAGGAGGGAAAGGGAAGAAGAGGAATGACAAAGGAAGAGTGGAGGAAAAACGGGGAAGAGAGAGGAGAGATGAAGGAGTAGAAAAAAGGTGTAAAGCAGAGGAGGAAGAACAGAAATTGAAAAAAAAGTGAAGACAGGCTGTAAGGAAGAAGGAGGAGGAGGAAAAGAAGAGGAGAAGAGTGGAGAAGAAACGAAGAGGAAGAAGAGAGAGAGAGAGAGAGAGAGAGAGAGAGAGAGAGAGAGAGAGAGAGAGAGAGAGAGAGAGAGAGAGAGAGAGAGAGGAGAAAAAGAAATGGAGGAAGAAAAAAGTGTCGTGAGGCGACAAGTGCGGGACAGTTTTATGGGGTCAACCGCAACCAAAAGAAAATCGGAAAGGCGAAGAAGGAATCTCAAGAAAAAGAGTAAAAAGAAGAAAGAGAAGAAGAAAACGAAGAAAAAAAACAAGAAAATGAAAGAAAAAAGAAAAAAGAGAGACGAAAAAGAAAAAGAAAAAAGAAACTGAAAATAAATGAAAAAGAAAAAGAAAAGAAGAAAAAAGAAAAAAGAAATAAAGATGAAGAAAGAAGAAAAAGAAAAAAGAAACTGAAAACAAATGAAAAAGAAAAAGAAAAGAAGAAAAATGAAAAAAGAAA
The DNA here is from genome assembly GCF_032717465.1 of Coenobita brevimanus. Taxonomy (NCBI): domain Eukaryota; kingdom Metazoa; phylum Arthropoda; class Malacostraca; order Decapoda; family Coenobitidae; genus Coenobita; species Coenobita brevimanus. Next base: position 1,984,951 of record NC_136960.1, on the reverse strand, counting down.
TAAAGATGAAGAAAGAGGAAGAAAAAGAAAAAAGAAGATAAGATGAAGAGGAGGAAGAAGACGAAGAGGAAGAAGAAGAAGATGATGATGATGATGATGATCATGATGACGATGATAAGGAAAGTGAAGGGAGGTAAGGAGGTGTGAAGGGAGGAGAGGAAGCAGGGAAGGAGGATGATAATGAAGAATAAGGAAAACCTATGGTAGGGGAAGTATTGCAGTTGTTGCAGTGCACCAGCAGTAACAAACGAAGTAAGTGGTACTGTAAGCTACAGGGGAGAGAAGACCTGCTTGGAGAAAAACGCAATGCTCTTAAATCGACTGAGTGAGGACAGAGAATGAACAAGCACGAACTCAGCGAACTGGACAGAACGTCGTCCTCGTCAGCTCCCAATATTGTACATTCTGTCAGATGTCAAGCGCACCGCCAAACCCCTGTATGTACACAACACAGAGCTAGACGTGGCTTAGAAAATTCATTCCTAGATGACTGTAATGTGACTCCTACAGGATTACAAGGCAGTGATGCAGTCTGGTCGTAACAGCACCCACTCTAGCTTAGCCCGTACTAAAACCCGGTGTTACTGTGGTCAACCTGCAACAAACATGAGAGTGATGAGAAAGACAATAGGAAAAACCAAGAGGGCTAGAGAAACAACAAAGAAATGAGACGGCAGATGGGAGAAAGAAAGGAGGTGGACGGAAGTAAGAAAAAGGGCAAGGAGGAGAAGATGATGAATGAGGAGATGGGAAGATGAAATGAAGGAGAGAAGTTGCGTGTGAGACAGGATTCTGAGATCAACCTGAACTGAAAAACGGTAAGGGAGACGAAGGCAAAGAACATGAATGAAATGATAGGCTGAAGGGACGAAGAGGCGGAGGAGAAAGGAAGGAAGAATATAAAAAGGACTAGAAAGAGCAGTGGAAAAGAGGGAGGGAAAAAAAAAGGAAAGGAAGGAAGGAGGAGAGGGTGCAGAAGATGAGAATGGAAAGGGGGAAGAAGAGGAGGATAGGGAGAAGAAGAGGAGGAATAAAGCGAGAAGAAGAAGTGGAGGAAAAAAGGGAGATGATAAGGAGGAGGGAAAAAGACTGCGAAAGAATGAAAGAAGGAAATGGAGGAAGAGGTAGAGAGAGAGAGAACGGAAAGAAAGGTAAGAAGGAAAAGAGGAAAGGAAGGAGAAATAGGAAGAGGAGGGACGAAAAAAGAAGCAAAGCAGTAAATGGAGGGAAAATAGTAAGAGGAGACAACATTAGGAAAGAACCAAAGGAAAGAAATGAAATAGGAAGGATGAAGAACGGGAAAGATGGGAAGGAGAAGGAAAAGAATTACAAGATGGATGAGAAGAGGAGAGGAATGGGAAAGAAGAGCGGGAAGACAGTGGGAAGAAGAAGGAAGAGGAGGAGAGAAAAAAAAAACGAAAGAAGGGAACGAGAGAAAGGAGAAAGAAAAGGAAGAGAGGATCGAAATAAAATGAAGAAAGAAAAGGAGAAGTAAAAGGAAGGAAAAAGAATGGGAAAGAGAAGGAGGAGGACTAGAAGGAAGGGGAGGGAAAGAGAATGGGAAAGAAGGGAAGCATGAAAAGGAGAAGAAGAAGGAAGAGGAGGGAAGATGAATGGGACAGATGGGAAAGAAGATGAGGAAAAATAAGAATCAGAAGGAGAGAAGGACAATGGGAAAGAAGGTAGGGAGGAAAAGGAGGAGGAGAAGAAAGATAAAGAAAGTATGGAGGAAGGAAGAAAAAGGAAGAACGAGGGAAGACTAATGTGAAAGAAAAGAACGAGGAAAAAGTAGGTAGAGGAAGGAAGAAGAACGGGGGAAAATTAAGGAAAGAAGGAAGCGGAGAAAAGAAGAATTGGATGGGGAAGGACGAGGAAAAGAAGGAAGAGGCTGGGGAGGGAAGGAGACTGGGAAAGAAGAGGAAGAAAAGAAAAAGAATATGGAAGAAGAGGGAAGAATTTTGGGGGTCAACTGCACCAAAATAGCGTCGCTTAATTTTTCCCGCGGTTGACAGAAGCCAAAATGCTGATGAAGTGCCGGGTTACGAGGCCATGAATTTCACTTACGCTTCCTACCTCAGGATTTTCGCGAATTTAAGGCCGTTTGTCGGGTAGGAGACCCGTTAGAGGAGGGGAGGGGGCATGTCCAAAGGGGGGTAAACGGTGCTTCTTGACGAAAGGGAGATTATGTGCGGGACTCTCTTTGAAAGGGATGAGAGAGAGAGAGAGAGAGAGAGAGAGAGAGAGAGAGAGAGAGAGAGAGAGAGAGAGAGAGAGAGTGAATGTTGCTAAAGATAAGACATTTTCTCTTCCCTGATAAAAAATTAATAAAATGATACATTCGTTCTCGAGGACCTTAATCAATTTACTATTTACAGCAAGATAAAATCCTTAAGTAAAAAAATAACATTGTAGTATTTTGTATTTGTACAAGGAGGATAAGCATTTCTGACTCGCCTTACATCGACTGAGCATGCATGAGGGTAAAATATTCAGCTACTGACGAGAATACCGCTTCACATTTTAGTTGAACAATAATGAAACTTTTACACAAGATATCGAAAGGTTTGTTGGGCTTCGCATGTGACATTACTGGGTGTCGAATGTCACTGTTCAGTGCCCTTTTCATCTTAACAGAGTACATCATCATTTCAGTCTGAATCTGTACCTACTCATATATTTTTTTTTTTATTTGCAAGCTGATTACAGCCCCCCTCTCTCTCTCTCTCTCTCTCTCTCTCTCTCTCTCAAATGTAAGATGTTACAATAGAAATCACTTCACTCCGATGATGTACTTCTAAAATTAATTAACGTTCTATGCAGTTTATGAAGAATTTACCGAACTGGAGGAATTATTATGTCCTTAGGATCTCGTTTGCTGCAACAGATTTGTCTTTAGTTCAGTTCAATTATCTGCTGGTAGCAAACAAAATAATAAAGTGCGTCATTGAACTGAAGGGGTTAGAGGAATCTGAGGCTTCCTGTTGTGACTAAAATGTCCGACGTCTTAACTACAAAGTGCCTCATCTAAGCAGAATCAATTCGTCTGTAGCACATTAACTCGACAATTATCTCTAGTATTCAGCTCGGTTAGTGCCCAGATGTAGCCAAATTGAGGAGCTAGTTGTGGCCGAATTGGAATGCTAGATTTGCTAGTGACCAAAAAACTCTGTTCATAACTGAGGTTCATCAAATTCCATGCAGGCCAACCAAGGTATCCAAGTTGTGAGAGTGGTCCAGTTTCAACTTGCAACACTTGCTGATTATCGGATATTTTCGTCCTGGAATAGTTACTCTCTTTAATCCATTGACACTTAAATCTTGCTAACCTCAAATGAACTTTATCCACCTGATCAATGGGTCACTTAAGGTTATATGTAACCCTTTCTATTTGAGAAAGTCTCCTAAACTTAAGAAAGCTGCCTGGAAGTTGCAGGAATTCATTTATCCATTATCCAATTTTTTACCCCATCAGGAGCGTAGGGGCACTGGGCTAGAGCACATAGTTGCGATATTTAAAGCAAAGGTGACCAGTCTTATTCGCCTCTGACTGGTGTTATGTGAGCAATAATCTCCAATCATTCCTCAGACGGAAACACATTCAGGTTCTGTCCAACTGAAGTACCATAACTCACTAGACCACCAGATGTCACCTGGTTGTATCGTCACCCTCTGCGTAGTAAATAGCTTCCTGTGATACGGGAAACCATTTGGCTTGTCGCTCACTGAAGCCACCTGAAGACAGCACTACATCAAGTGTGTGTGGACGATCAGAGCCCCCACCTACCAATAGGAGCGAGAATAAACTGAAAAATTACGTCATCGGAGTGAGGGGAACAGTTTTCAATCTATCCTCCTCCTCATCATCATCACCATCATCCACACCTCATTTTCCACCTATGGATGGAGTGAAGTAGAGTCCACAGAATGAGAAAAAAAACTGATATGAGAAAAAGAATCACGCGTGCCAAGTTCATCAAGTTACCATTCAAGTCCCCAGAATCCTAACTCCACCTCACAGGCAGAAACATCCACACCGTCACGCTTCATACCAACGCAGAATATAATCAAACGACGACAACCCGAAGAGAAAGAGGGCAAAGTGGAGGTCAAGGAACCGAAAGACTTAATTTAGTGAGAGAGAAAAAGGTGAAGAATTAGTTGATTAAATATTCTTGACGTGTTTTGGGAACCGTTGATTGCAATGTGTTTACTGTTGGCTTATGAAGGAGAGAGAGAGAGAGAGAGAGAGAGAGAGAGAGAGAGAGAGAGAGAGAGAGGCGTGAAAAGATGGAGTGAATATATCTTTGAAACTGAAGAGAGGGAAAGAAAAAAAATAGGAGGGGTGGAAAGGAAGTCAGGAAAACAGAAACAGAAGACATGAAGAGAGAGATGGTGAGAGAAAGACTGGAGGGAAAGGAAAAAAAAAACTAAATATGCCGAAGAGAAGGAGTTGGAAAGACGAAAAGGAAGGAAGAAAGGAAAGATGAAATAAAGAGGGAGCGAGAGGGAGACGGAGACAAGAGGGAGGGAAGATAAAGAGGGAGGGAAAGGGAAAGGAAGAGGGAGAAGCAGGAGTTTGGAATAAGTGGTCAGATAGTTTGGGGTACAAGGAAACAGGAAGGGAGAGGGAGAGGGAGAGAGAGAGAGAGAGGGAGAAGGAACTGGGGAGAAGAGGAGAAGGAAGAAGGGGAAGGTTAAAAAGAACTGGAGGAAGGGTGGAAAACAAAAGGGAGGTAAAGGAGGCAGGGAGGAAAGAGCGAGGAAGGGAGAAGCTGAGGAGACAAGCGAGAGAGAGAGAGAGAGAGAGAGAGAGAGAGAGAGAGAGAGAGAGAGAGAGAGAGAGAGAGAGAGAGAGAGTCCGAAAAATCCAAAATAATAATAATGTGTGCCCAGAGTGGAACCTGGGCCCACTAGACACAATAATTTACTTGCTGGAAATTTTCGACGTCGAGGGGAAAAGAGCGAAGAGGGGACGTGAGGGGAGGCAGGAAGAGGGGAGGGAGGGGTGGAGAGAAGGAAGGGAGTGAGAGGAAGGAGACAGGACAGGATGGGAGGGAAGGGAGTGAGGTACGAGGAGGGAAGAAAGAGAAGAGGAATTTTGGTCGACATGGCATGGAGGAACGGAGGGAAGGAGGGTGAGGGAGAGGGGAAGACGGAAGGAGCGACGAAGAGATGGAATGGATTGGAAGTGGGAGAGGAAGGAAGGCAAGGGGAGGGAGGGGCTGAGAACTGGAAGAGGAGGGAGAGAAGAATGCCAAAGATTAGGAGAGGAAGGATACAGAGAAATACAAAGAAAGAAACTGGGAGAAGGGGAGGGGGAGGGAAAGGAGAGGCTGGGAGATGGGAGAGGACAGAAGGATAGAGAAGATGGAGGGGAGGAATGAGATGTGTCGAGAAAGGAGAAGGGTGAGAAGGACGAGGAAGTAAAGGAAGGTTTATGAAAGGGATAAGGAGAATGACTGAGGGGAGAAAGGAGATCACTGAGAGGGGGAATGAACGAGAGATTGGGTGAAGAGTTGGGGAAAGAGACTGGAAAGGAGAGGGTAGGGGAGAGAAAGGAGGAGAGAAAGCTTATATGACGAGGAAGGAAGGAGTGGAGAAAGATGATTTGACGAGGAAGGATGGAGTGGAGAAAGCTAATCTGACGAGGAAGAGAGAAAGGTAAGTGGGTGGGAGCGAAGAAGGAGAGGGGGTAGAAGGGGAAGTGAGAGAATTTGGCAGACGAGCGGGGGGAGAGGAACGAGTGAACTAGAGACGGGTCAGGAAAGGAGAAGGAAGGTATAAATGGAGAGGAAACGAGGGAGAGAAGAAAGGTGCTGGGAGTGAAGGATGGAGAAAGAGATAGAAGAAACGTGGAGAGAAAGCGAAGGGAGAGGAAAGTTGGATAAAAGTGGGGAGGGACGAAGGGAAAAAAATTAATGAGGAGGGGTGATAATATGTTGGCAAGATAAAAGAAAGAGAAAGACTGGGAGAGCAATAGAGGATGAGGTAGGGAAAGGAAATGGTTCTAGGGAAGAAAGGAGAGGAGAACGGGGGAGAACGGAGAAGTGAAAGAAAGAAAGAAATCTCAGAAAATATAAAGATAATGGAATAAAAAGAACGACAAAGTGTGACAAGGCCAGGGAAGAACAGAGAAACAGAGAGAATAAAGTCGCAGGAAGGAATTGGTGAGGATGACATGGAAAAAGCCAGGGAGAAAAAAGTGGAGGAGAAATAGGAAGACAAGAAAAATCAGGAAACACTCAACACTGAACGAGAGAGAGAGAGAGAGAGAGAGAGAGAGAGAGAGAGAGAGAGAGAGAGACTAGAAAAGTATGAATAAGGTTATTATTGAGGTGGGGAGGAACAGGGGAAGGGAGTCAAAAGCGGTGCATTTTTAGGGTGACGCAACCGTAAAGGGAGGAAAATGAGAGGGAGAGGAGAATGAAAGGATCAGGGTGAGCAGGGAGAGGAGATGTGGGAACGAAAGGATACGAAATGTGGAAAGGAAAGAAAGGGAGGTATGAGAAAGAAGGGAAATGGGAAGTAGTTGGGAAAGGGAATGATATGGAAGAGGGAGAGGAGAGAAGGGAGAGCAAGAAGAAATGGTAAGCTAGATGGATAAGGCGAAGAGAAAGGATACTAGAAGGCAGGGAGGCTCCCCTTACCCATAGTAACTCCATTCATAACCAGCAGGAAAAAGGGGAAAGATCCATAGTGATTCAGTACTGGTATATATATATATATATATATATATATATATATATATATATATATATATATGAGAAAATTTAGTAGAATGTGAGAACTACTTTTTTTTTTTTTACTTTTTACAATCAAACAGCTGGGGAGTATTTGCGTCAGTATCAAAATAACTTTATTATTCCTATTCCTCTTATTATTATTACTCTCCATTACAAAGGAGAGTTAAATATGGGGAGTTATTATTATCATTATTATTGATTTTCTCTTAAAGATTTTGAACTGCTGCCATTCACGTACTTTTTAATCTAGAGAATTCAAACTTTGGCATCTTATAGTACTGGTTGACAGCTTCAAGTGACCAAGTTTCATTCGGATCAGACCAACCGTATCCGGATAGCATCAAGAAAAAAAAAATCAATTTTTATTTCAAAACTCAAGAAATGTTTGGGATAAACAGCTGAAATTTTTATGGCTTGTACCTGTGACATGGCCGGAATGTAGTGCTTGAAATGGACCCAATCAGGTGGTTATTCTCCGGGATCTCCATGTGCAAAGTCTATGCTGTGTATCTCATCCTTACTTACACTGTACCCAGTGCTGTTCAGGTGGACAGGTTGCTTTATGAAGCTTTTCTTTCAAGTTTGTTAAAATAAAAAATAAAAAAATCAAACACACAAACCTACACTGGCTTCCACAAAACCGTGCTCTATGTTGCTGCATGATGTCATCCCATTTTCAAGATGTTCATTGACCCGCAGAAGTGAACAGAATGGGGAATTATGAAAATTGTCCTTGGACAATTTTACAGTGTTCCAGATTTTTTTTATTTTTATTATATTGCCTCCTCTGCATCATTATACTCAGTTTCGAGTGACCTGTTGTACTTATCCGGTAGTTCTGTATCTATATGCACCAGTCTGGAGACTCCCCCTATGCTAAATAAGACTTTCTGGTGTCAAAAAGAATAAACTGCAAATGAATGGCATGCTAAAGAGTGTCTATAACGATGTTGTATACTCGTGATCTGGGGGTGGGGGAGAGAGAGAGAGAGAGAGAGAGAGAGAGAGAGAGAATATTTCCTTGGTTCGAACATGTATTATTCAGTCTTCGACGTCCTTAGCTGGTGATCAGATGCCTGCCACTATCCACATGACTATTGTATGACAGTTTGTTCCATGTTTTAAATTTTGTCAGAGAAACTCTTGTCTTCGTATAATGACAGATATCTGTCAGTTACTCATTGGACATATCGTCTGGTGGAATTCATTCACTTATTATATTACTGGTGCTGAAGAGGGACGCCTTCGCGCGGTGGTGCTGACAAAGCTGGGCGGCTCCACTGTCTGGATATGCAAACGTCCCTCAACTCTCTCCCTATCCCCTGAGAGGGGGATGGTTGACCGTACAAGAGGGGAGGCAACTTTAGCCTGAAGTCTACAATGTTTATATTTCAGATGAGCCTGGGTTGCAACTACTGTACTAGTACTACTACTGCTACTGCTACTACCACCAGTAAAACGCCTTTGTCGGCGAGGTGCGAGCAAGGCCATTTAAATCCGAAAGCACTGAAATGTCGCCTAACACCCCAAGGATGCCTAGAGTATAATGATGGCTATCTACCTACTGTACCAAATTTCGTGCCTTTACGACAAACTGTCTGGCCTGTGGCCCTCTTTCGAAGCTTTTCGACATGCTGCACTTGGCGCGTGTCACGTGCCACGTGCACCTCCTGGGTGTGATGAAACCTGTCAAAAACAAATTTTAAAGAATTAACCAATCATATGGTGCAAACCACGCAGTGATCGGCCCTGTGGTTCCTGAGATATAAGCTTCTCAAAAGCGTCACGGTCGGGCCGGATTGGGCCGCTCATTTGTGAGAAAATGCCACACCTTGACGAGACTCGCGAGGGCTTTGCCCTCGCTCGTAACTACTACTACTGTACTATTACTGCTACTACTACTACTACTGCTACTACTACTAGTACTGCTGCACTGCTGCTATATTACTACTACTGCTACCACTACTGCTGCTGTACTACTTCTACTACTACTACTACTGCTGCTGTAGTACTACTACTACAACTACTACTACTGTTGTATTAATACCGTGTCTTTCAAAAAAGTTGGATTCCTGGATTAGATCTTCAGTTAGTCTGTAATTATCGCCCACCTAGCTAGGCGATAATATTCAACTGCATCTGTGTGTCTGTGTGTGTGTCTGTCTGTTACCATAATACCTAAACAAATCCGCAAACTGTATCTAAACTTTGTGGGCAGCTTCCCGGGATATGTGGCTTGTTGGTTAATAACTTTGGCGATGCTGCTATGATATGCCTCCGATTGCCAGGGAATTACTTTTTTTTTTTTTTTTTTTTTTTTTGACAGGAACATGAAGAGTGAAATGCAGCGGCGGAAATCCTAAGACTCTTTTATTTTGTAACTGAGACGATAATGTAGTCGCCTGCACCTATGTCTGTCTGTTACCAAAATATTTCAAAATCAATCTATAGCCAGACACCATAATCCCGTAAAGGGTGGCCGTTTGACTTTGAGTTATTTGTTTTATGGAGAGGGGCACTAACCCTCTGCCAACCCATTTGATTACAAGCAGGGAACACGAACGAGTTGGTTATATGATTACCAGTCAGCGTTGTAAATGGTTTCCTGGTTTACAAGAAACCATTAGGCTTGTCACCCAATGTAAAGCCACCTGAAAAGGAATGAAGAATAATAAAAAGTGACAGGAAAGACGGGAGGAATAGGAAGAGAAGAGGGCAGATGCAGAAAAAGAATGATAAAGGCGAAGGAAGAAGCAGGCAACACCATATCAAATGAATGGATGATGGTCGCCACCACCTCTCTCAACATCAAGTGGGAAAACTGTATCGAAACTGTGGGCAGTATCCCGGAATATGTGGTTTGTTGGTTAATAATTCTGGTAAACCTGCGATGATATGCCTCAGATAGCCAGACGATTACTGATCTCGTTCTGTAGTGATGGCTGGCGATACACATTCGTGGGCCAATGCTTTTGCTGTCATTAGTTAAGTAATATGGAATAACTTCTCCTGAATGTTCCTCTTATATTATTTTCCTCAATAGGTTAATGCATTTTTTATCATCCTTCCTTCTACTCTCCGGTTTCTTTTTTTTTTTTTTTTTTTTTTTTTTTAATATCGTGGCCAGAAATTAAAGCAATAAGTGCTGTAATTTAAAGAACTGTAGACTACATGGCAAGGGTGATATATTGTTTTATAGGTAAATGCTCGACCTATGAATCCAATTAAATTGTTGCGAGGGGAGGAAGGAGAGAGGAGGGAAAAGTGAGAGAAAGGGTGGGGAGAGAAGGGAAGGGGACGAGGGAAAAGGGAGAGATGGGACGGGGAGAAGAGGGAAAATTGAAAGAGAGGATGGAGAGAGAAGAGGAAGGTAGAGGAAAGAAAGGTAAGAGAAGGAATGGGGTGAAGAAAGTAAAAAGGCAGAAGGGGCGAGGAAAGGAGAGAAAGAGAGAAGGGAAGGGGAGAAGTGTGAAAAGTAAACGAAGTGACGAGGAAAAGAGGGAAAAGAGAGAGAGAGGGGATGGGAGGACGAGGGAAAAAGGAAAGAGGGGACTGGGAGAAGGAGAGGAAACGATGCAAGAAAACGGGAAGGGAAGGGAGAGGGGAGAGGAAAGAGGAACGAAAGATGAGCGAAGGAAGGAAACGGATGGAGAGAGGGGAGAAAGAAGACAGAGAAAAGCAAAATGGAAAGGAAAAGCGGGATAGAAAAGAAAAGAAGGGAGGAGGGAGAGAAAAGATGGGAGAGCAGGAAGAGTGAGAAACGCGAGAGGGGAGAGAAAAGATAAAGGGGAGTTGGGAGTAAAGGTCAGGGAGAGGGGAGAAGATAGACAGGATTGAAACCAGAGAGAGAGAGAGAGAGAGAGAGAGAGAGAGAGAGAGAGAGCAGGGACATGTCAGCAGCCAAGGGAGAGAGAGGAGCACAGGGAGAGATGGAGAGTTTTAGGCAAGGAAGGAAGAGCTGGAAAGGGGAGAGGAAGTCCGGGAATGGAAGAAGGGAGGGAAAGGAAGACAGAGGGATGGAGAGAGGGAGTAAGGCAGTCAAAAGGAAGGAAACAAGGAGGGAAGGAGAGAGGGAGGAAAGGAATCGGAGGAAGAAGGAGAGAGGGAAAGGAAAACTAAGAAGGGGAAAGGGAAGGAGGGAGTCAGAGAAGAGAAGGGGAAGGAGCGAAGGAGTGATGAAAGGAGGAAGTCGAAAATTGAAGGGAGTCGAAGGAAGATGGAATGATAAGGAATGACGGGGGAGGGAGTAGAGAAAGACGAAGGGAGAAGAAAAAAGTAGGAGGTAGCAGAGGAAGGTTGAGACTGAGAGAGAGGGAAGAGGGGAGGGGAGATGAGGGGAAGGAAGGAAAGATAGCGGGGCTCGAGATACTGAAGGATGTACGGCGGGAGGGAGAGACGGAGGATTCAAGACAGAGAAGGATGGAGGGAAGGAGGGAGAAAGGAAAGATGGAAGTGATGGTCTGGGAGAAAAGAAAATTGGGGTAGGAAGAGGAAAGGAAGTTGCTCGAAGGAAAGGAAGACAAGAGAGAGGAATAATGGACAAGAGGGAGGAAGGGAAGGAGGAAGGAAGGAAATAAATGAGGGCCGCTGGGAGGAAAGTGGGAATTTTAAACAAAGATGGAAGTGCGGGATGTTTATATGGAAGGGGTGAGGGTTCAGGGGAAGAGGAGGAAGGAGAGGAGGTACAGAGGGGAGAGACTGTCGTAGAAGGCACAGAGAGAGAGAGAGAGAGAGAGAGAGAGAGAGAGAGAGAGAGAGAGAGAGAGAGAGAGAGAGAGAGAGAGAGAGAGAGAGGCATTTTTTTTAGATGATTAACCTCCTCACCATAATAACTTCTACATTTGACACCGACTGACCCCAGACGATTTTATTCAGCCCAGGAAGGTCCCCCAAGATTGATGTTCCAAATATAATGTCCTCCGTAAGGCATCGACAACAATACCCTCTCCTTTATTGAAAATCGACTCCCCTGTGACGAGTTTCTTCATCATTAGAAAGGGAACAGGAGGATATACTGAATTGAAACTGAGGGGAAAAGGGTAAGTTCTGGGGCATTTCTTGATTCTCTTGAAGTTTTATCTCGGCTGATTAATGTCGTGTGGTGTTTTTCTAAGTATAAGCCGATGTCCATATTGTTGAACGAAATGGTTTACGGAAGCAGTAATTAACATAAAGGATTATTGTCAGCTGAATGAAGTCGTCGGGTTTGGTCTGAAACTCTGCAGACATGATTAATACAAATGTGTTTAGTTCCTCAGAAAAGGGGATACTTCAGGCAGTCTGGAAACGCTGGAGTGCTTGAACTTGCCTCATTTGAATATATCGCCTTGTTTTGGCATCAGTATTAACAGGTAAGAGAAACCCAGGTAGCAAGTTTAAGGATGAGGGAGTTGGGCAGGGGTGGTTGGATGGGGTGAAGGGAAGGGGTTGGAGTGAAAGGGTGGGGGAATCACCTACCGGCCACTACCTCGTAAACTCCGCGAGATAACCATCGCAAAAGGCCTGTTAAATTTCACTCCCACCCCCTCTCACTCTTATCTCCCCTCTCCCCTCTTGCCTTTCCCCTCTCCGCAGCCTCGCCACTCTTCCCCCTCTCTCTCTCTCTCTCTCTCTCTCTCTCTCTCTCTCTCTCTGTGCAACAAAATACCTGTTCACTAATGCTTCACGGATTGAAACTTTCCCACCATTTAATAATCTCTGCTTATTTTTCTGCATATCTAGCCATCTGTCTTTACGCTTTACCCCTCGCACCTCTTCTCTCTATTCCTCTCCCTCTCTCTTCCTCAACAGAAAACACTCGTTCATTAAGATCTTCCTAACTTTTACTGAATTTCTGCCTATTTGTCTATGTTTTACCAGCACTCACACCCCTCCACTCATCTCTTCATTCCACTCCCTCTCTCTTCAGCAAAATGTGTGCCTCTAGAGCTCCCCTAATTAACACCTTCCTAACATCTACTTTATCTTGCTCGTCCAAATTGTGCACCTCGTAATCAGGGGACCCAAATTCAATTAAGCTCGCGAGAAGGATTTGCCCACCTAATTTCGTACTCGATAATTAAAGAACATCAGACATTACGGCCGTCCTCATTAGATTTCAGGCAAGGGGTGATTAACTGGTTTGATTATGTAGTTACAGATGGGGTTGTTAAGTACTGTGGTGGATTTCGTGGAAACGGTGTATACTGGTTAAAATTTTACCAGTTGCGGACGCTGTGGTGAAAGTGTGTCGTACTATTATTTTATTTATATACCTGTTTGCTGGGTTACATACGAGTTGAGGAGTAAGGGAATGTTTGTCTTCAGTTAATCCCACTCTCGCTCTGTTTTTCTCGTTCACACATATAGTTTTTCCCTCTCATTTACACTATATATATATATATATATATATATATATATATATATATATATATATATATATATATATATATAAATGAAGCAATACCTAACATGATACAGAAACATTATAATGTTAAGACTGCCCATAATGTTGCAGGTTCTACTAATATACATGTAAAATGCTGTGGACTCTAAGGTTATTATTGTCTTTTGTGTATGACAAATGAAATTTATGTTTTCATCCCTGCCTGTTTGTCTGCCTATCCGTTTGTCTGCCTATATTTCAACAGAGACACAGAAAAACAAATTAGGAGATGATGAATATTTGCAAGGATGTCCGTGTTCTCCTAAGGAAGAACAGATTTATAAATTATAATGGCTGAAGCGTATGGACGAGGACATTGGTAAATTAGCCTGTAGAGCACGATGGAGTCTCACATTCCGTCGAGGGTATGCCAACTGAGTGGTTACGGAAGGCACCCGCTGTCTGAAATGACGTGAGTTCGGTCCCAGGCTCGAGCAGGGAACAATCTGATAATCCGCATTTCGTTAAAACAAATTTTACCGATGCTTCACACGACCCACCGAAATACTCCTAAACACACCCCCGCTAACACCTACATGAGACAGCCCTGGTATTCATTCAATATTGATGGTGGGTTTTAGTGCCAGAGTAGCGACACACACACACAGACACAGACACACACACACACACACACACACACACACACACACACACACACACACACACACACACACACACACACACACACACACGCGGCCGAAAACACTTAGTCTGGTTCATTACGGAAGAGCGAGGTTAAAACTGCTGGCAAAGGGGAGGGGGTGAAGGTAAAAGCACAGAGGCAATCAAAAGAGTAAATAGGAGAAGGCAAGCAAGCAAGCAAACTCACCCTCAGCCCCACTCACACTCACCCACTCACCTACCCCTCCCACACACACACACACACACACAAATTCACCGTCGAATCCCTTTTAACTCTTTCCCTCTCTCTTTCATTCTTTGCTTTTCGTCCTTGATTCTTCAGCTTCACCTTTCTGTCCCTTCCATTCTTTCCCTAGTGTTTCCACCCCTCCATTTGCTGTGCATCCTCCCTCTCTCCCTTCCTCACCCTTCGCATTCCTCTGATCAAGCAGTCCCACTCCTACTTTTCCCAGTTCTTTTCTCTTTTTCTCTCTCGCTCTTCCTGCTTCACCTCTTCTCCTTCATTATTTACCCCCTTCACCTTTATTCCACTGCATCATTCTTTCTTTCCAACTTCCATCTTTTTTTTACCTTCCTCCTACCATTCCATCCTCTCCTCTCTACCCGTCCTGCATTCCTCCTGCCCCTAGCCAGTCTCCCTTCCCATCTCTTCTCGCTCCCTGCATGATCCTCCCAGGTTTCATCGAGGCAACTGGTGAACCCTACGACTGTCTTCCTCCTTCTGGCTATCTTACTGTACATATTTAAAACACAAGTTGTCCTGGAATCCTGAACTGAACTGAACTAGAATTTGGCTTCCTTTTTGTTTCTTTTAAATGGATATATTTCAGAAACTTTTAGTCTTGGAATTACTCTTTTTTTATAAGAGAAATTTCCCTCTTTTCCCTTCTTCTCCATTTTTCCTTCCCCCGATGTTCCCTCCGTTCCTCCTAACTTGTCTCTCCTTTAACCATTCACTCCAGTTCCCCTTCCTCCTTTTTTTCCTCTATGTTATCATGTTCCTCCTCCCCCTACTGTTTCCCACTTTTTTTTCCCACTCCCCCTTCCTCTGTTCCTTCCCCCACCGCCTCCATCTCCTCTGAGACCTCTTGGGAGATGAGACTAGCTTCGAGAGGCCAAACAATAATCCTGTTCATTTTCTTCTGCAACGTTACCTCCAAGCTTTCTTCAGAGAGATCAAAACATATGACTAGCCTATTGTCGACATCCCTGGCATTAAATCTAGCATATTTCCTGCGTCTTTTATTATATTATGCCTAGGTTATTGATCTTTCCCTTTTTGTCTAGAAATGAATAACCACCTCAAACGTATTTTCGAGATCGCCTTAGCCCCCTCAGCCCTGAACTACTCTCGTGATTACCGATACCAAAGAGTTCCTCCCTAATTACTGAAACGAACAACACACACATAAACACACACACACACACACACACACACACACACACACACACACACACACACACACACACACAAGCGACTAATTAAAAGCGGGGCCAATTACTCAGCGGACAATGTGTGTGTGTGTGTGTGTGTGTGTGTGTGTGTGTGTGTGTGTGATTTCCCAGGGTGTTTGTCCCGCCTGTCTTAAATGCCCTTACTCATTTCCCCCGGGACCGTCTCAGAGAAAGGACTTTGCACCTAATGAGAAGAACTTTTAAATATATGTATGGATTTAATTCTTTGTGTATCTTGTGTAATTATAGTGGGGGGGAAGGGAGTTTTGTGCTCATTATCCGCAAAAAAGGGCTATAATGGCAGATGGTTTGAAGATGGATTATATTTGGAGTGAAGTTATTTGTGGTTCTCTCTTTATTCTGAAACTGCAATGCCTCTCCATTCCCACAGATAGGCTAATTAGGCTAATTAATAGCTTGCCATAATTGCCTGTCCCAGTTCCGTATTATTAAAGGTGAGGGCACGAAGGTGTGAAGAAGCCACCAAAATTCGACGATATTTTCCGATGCACCTGATAATTAAAAAATGTTCGACCACTCTTTATAATTGCTGACTACCCGTTATAAATGTTGGATTGCGGGATGTGGGCTAATCAGATCCAACAACTAGAACAGCACTCAGCAGACCGCATACCTCCGCCAAGGCCCAACAACCAGCTGGAAAAAGACTGCCCCCTATAAAAGCATATTTAAATCCGCTAGATCCGGAATTTGATATGGATCCCCGCCAAACTGTACACATTCGTGGATACCAATATCCTAAATAGGCCTAATTTTTAAAATAAAGATCCATGCAATATTCACTGAAAAATTTACGAAAATGTCGAAAAATGCCCATCTCGCAATGTTAAAGAAAGTGAAAAAAAAAAAAAAAATCCTGGATCCCGCACCTTTATCCAGATCTGCACCAAAATTTAATGGTGTGTATTCTGAGCCAAGGCCCATTCTTCTACCAAGTTTCGTGGAAATCAGTCCTCTAGTTTTTGTGTAATCTTGCTCACAAACCAACCAACAAACAAACGGACAGGGGTGAAACCATAACCTCCTTGGCGGAGGTAATTACAGGTATTGCACATACGACCGTCAAACATTTTTTTCTTGCTAGCACATTAGCGCACTCGGTTTTAAAAGCAAGACCGTCAGTGCACAAGGTTCCAGTAGAAGTCATCGATCTCCAGTGCACAGATTTTCTTAGAAGTATTTAATTATCTTTGTTTACCTTTTATGTCTCCAACTTTGACTCTGGACACAAGCAGTCATTTCCTTGATTCACAGAAATTTCTTAGACCGACAGATGGCGCGACCCTATACTTGCATGCCATGGCTTGGGGATTAACAACTTTCTTATTAAAGGGTAAAGCGCCTTTGTTCCAACCTGACGATAATCCCTAAGCCTTTCCAGCTCAGTTGACGGACAGGTGTAGTCAGATTACAGAACTGATGTGATTAATAAACAAGAGGACTTTTTCAGACCTCGTAACTAAGGCACATCAAAATTCAGCTGCATCAGGTGAAAACACTCTGATTATAATGTACCTTCTATAATATCAGTCCACTTTAACCTGGCCAGAAACTTCCATCTTGTCATCTCAAATACTGCGTTGCAATTAAGGTGTTAGTCACAAAGAAGCGCTATGGAAGAGAAGAGGAAGCAGGTTTATCTGATCCTACAATAAAATAAGAGGAAATTTACTTCCAAAAGGACAAAAATCTCCGACAAGTGATGATGGACGGACAATAATGGTGACACTAATATAGTAAGTCGGTTAGTTATCTGGAAGGTATATGAAGAAGGTCTCAACGCAACTTAAAAAACACATCCTTGCCTAAATCCGGATCAAACTCGTGACCGTAGCAAATGTAGTTCGACCCCTTGACTAGGCTACCTTCCACAACGCTTCTCATTTGTAAGGCTTGTTCACGTCCCTCAGACAACGGACTGACAGGCTATACCACAACCTGTTCACCTAGCATGTCCCTTACCCACCATATAGGCACTCAGCAAAAAGCTCTTCATTATAAGTGTGCCTATGCTCTCTCTCTCTCTCTCTCTCTCTCTCTCTCTCTCTCTCCATTCACTTATCTATCTGTCTATCTATCTATCTATCCATCTACCTATCTATCTATCTACCTATCGGAGTCTCGAATGGCACTTACAGTAACTTGAACTGCTTACTCTCAGAACTGCTCCGATTGGGCCAGGTCTGGTGCATATATTTCCGCTCTCTAAATAATAGCTGATTCGTGTGTGTGTGTGTGTGTGTGTGTGTGTGTGTGTGTGTGTGTGTGTGTGTGTGTGTGTGTGTGTGTGTGTGTGTGTGTGTGTGTGTGTGTGTGTGTGTGTGCTGAAGTATGCTTATGTATGTCCGTGCTTCGCTGTGTGCTGGCTGGTACGTGCGTGCGTGCATGTGGAATAAACAATAGCTCTGAGGCGAAAACCAAGGCGCCTCGCCCCCAGTTTATATCTTCTCAGGCTTTTGTTTTATTCGGGCGAGGCAGCAGTATATATCGATGCATAAATAAACGAGAAGTGTATGTAAATGAGGTCTGTGCTCTGGTACACGCTCAAGGCATATGTTACGCGGCCGGGGAAGAGGATGGAGTGGGAGAGAAGGAAGGAGCAAGTAGGAGGAAGGAAGAGGAGATAAGGGAAGTGTAAATGAAATGAATGGAATAATATAGTAGGGAATGGCAGGGGATGGAAGGAAAGAGCAAGGAAGGGAAGGAGGGAGCAAGGAAGGGAAGGGAAGAGGAGATGAGAGTAAGGAAGTGTAATTGAAATTAAAAGATAAGGAAGAGAAGGGTAGGGAAAGAATGGGAAGGTGAGAATGGGAGGGAAGGGGAGATAAGAGATGGGATGTGTAGGTGAAATGAATGGAATATTGGAGATAGAAAGGTAAGGAGGGGAAGGGAAGGGACAGTAAAAGGCAGGGCTGATAGGATATTGTAGAGGAGAGGAGGGAAAGGGACGGGAGAGGAGGGAAGGGGACGGGAGAGAAGTGAAGGGGAAGGTAGGGTAGAGAGGGAAAGTGGAGTAAATGAAAGTTGGGAGAAGGGGAGGAAGGAAAGAGAAGGAAAGATGTGGGAAAGACAGGAAAGAGAGTTGAAAAGTCGAGTAAGGTATGGAAAGCGGTGAGAGCGAAGGATAAAGAAAGAAAGTGATAAGAAAGGAACAACAGGATAGGGTAAGGGACGGTAGGATGGGGTAGGGAAGCGTAGGTGCAACAAAGAAGGCAAGGGATGAGAAAAGAAGATGAAAGGAAAGGAAAACGACGGAAAGGAAGGTCTCTAGGCATCCACTTCCCAACACAAAATATTTTCCGGACATAACGGCGACTGGAGAGGAGCACAGAGTTAATGGGAGATTCACCTTTGCGTGTGCTTGCTTTATGGTGCTTGTTTGGAGGTTTTGGCACGCGTTCTGTTTATATAAGTTTATGTTCTATCATTTATACTGGACTTTCTCCGTCTGTTTCTAGATTATATACGTCTGTTTATTTCACCACATACCTGCCTACTAACCTACCGTAACTACCTACCTGTACCTGTATAGAGACATTTATCTATCAGTTCATGTCGGCATGTACCTATTTCTGTATCTATAATCTTTTTGTCAGTCTAACTACCCATCGATCTATTTATCTATCTATCTGCCTATTTATATGCCTGCCTACTTACCTATGTTTAATCACGTCTAATACTCATTCTCTGTTTACTTTGCTTTACTTTCTTGCTAGGCAGCTGTGTTAAGATCCACCCACGTCCCCCATAATGCCTTACAACAGCAAGCTTGTCCGTAGATTCACCCCTTCTCCTAATAGTCGCCTCTAATTGGCTATGGTAATCATCTTCCTATTGCTTAAATGTTGATATCTGTTACATAGTATGATAATTCTTTACTTGCAATTTCAACACTACCCTTCGCCGAGTTTTGGATGGTGCCTGAGTGTGGCGTTACGAACAAGATGGCTGTTGCTGATCACAGCTACACCCTCCATTAAACCAGGCAATAATGTCTCTATAAATTCATACTCACATTTTCCAACCACTCATGATTTCCTTGACGCTATGCTCTCTCGGTTCCTCGCCTCTCCTGTCGCACAGTTTATTTTCTCTTACCTCTAAATTCTTCTCTTTTCCAGTTTGTTTTCTTTCCATGTCCTTTTTCCTTTCCAGCTCCTCCTCCCATCCAGTTTTTTTTCTTCCTTTAATATCCCTTTCCCCCTCAGCATATTTCTATTCCTGACTTCCTCACTCAACATCTCCCTTTTCAATATCATCTCCCTTTCTTCTAAACTTCACTCCTTTTCAGCGCATTTCCTTCTGTCTGATCTTTTCTCCTTCCCAACCTAGTTCCCTCCCTCCTAGTTCTCGTCATCCCAATTTTCTCTCCTTTTCAGCTTCCCCTTCTCTGCCTCATATACCCTACGTCATCCACCACTTCCTCCTAGCTCCCTTCCCTCCAACCTTCTTCCCGTGTAGATTCCATTTTTCTCTCCCAGCTCTCCCATCTCTTTCCTGGCTTCCATGTTCTTAGGTTAAGTTCTCTTCCTACCTTCAAAGCTCCCTTCTTTTCCACTCACGCATTTTCCCAGCCCATCTCCCTCCTCCGTCTCCCTTCCATCTACCTTACCTTCAAGCTTAAGTCATCCCTAGTTAAGAGCATAAGAGCATACTGGAAGAGGTTAATGACAGCACGAGGGTTGGTTTGTGTGAGGGAGCTACTTTAACAGGGTATGAGTAGATTAAAGGTTAAGGTAGAAACAGTATACGAAAGATCCGTCAGTGAGTTCAACACAGGCGCCCTACATGCTTGATCTTTTCCTATGACCTTGACCTTCGTTCAGTTATTCTCAAAATCAAATCAGTTCATCCTTGCCTGACCCTGAATCATTTGGCCAGCTTTAGTTCAAATCAGATCAAGAGTGCTTCACTTGGTTTTGCCTTATGGCCTTGACCTTTGACCTCTTGTTCTTAAAATACGATCATTTGGCCTCAGTCACCTCAAAACAATCAGAGTTAGACTGTTCAAATTCACACACGGAAGGACATAAATCTATCCATCTATTCATCCATCCAACCATACATACATACATTCACACATACATAGAGAGAGAGAGAGAGAATGTGTATGTGTGTGTGTGTGTGTGTGTGTGTGTGTGTGTGTGTGTGTGTGTGTGTGTGTGTGTGTGTGTGTGTGTGTGTGTGTGTTCCGCGCTACCACACGCAGATGTTAAAAAGGAAACTTGTCATTCCTCACAGCTTCTTCCTTTCCTAATTTTGTTTCCTTTCTTGCTCTTCTTGTTTCCATTTTCTCCTCGCCCCTCCTCCCATTTTTCTCCCACCCAGCTTCCCTTCCTCTAGCTCTCTCTGCCTCTTTCCTAGTCTTCTTCTCCCCAACCACCTTCCCTCTCAGCTTATGTCTCCCCCTCCCAGCTTCTCTCTCCCCTCTCAATTTTCTCCACTCTCCCCCCGTCCCATCCGATCTTCGACTCTCCACCTTCTTCCCCTCTCCCAGCTTCTTCCCCTGAAACAGATTCCCCTTTCCCTCTCCATTCTCGTCTTGTTCTCTCCCAGTTTCCTTTCAATCCAGTTCTTTTCCCACTCCGCTGTCTTGCATATCAGCCTTTCGTTCTGCTTGGCTGTCCTTACTGTTAGCTCCCCTCCCCACCCTGCCTAGTAGCTCCCTTCCCTCCCTATCCCTATCCTATCTTTCGTTCACCCTTCACTTCAACTTCCTCACGCCTTCCTGCACCTCTCACTACCTCCTCCTCCTCCTCCCCAGGTTATAGCTCCATATTTCCCCCTCCCTTCTTATTCTCGTCTCTATAATTAATAAAAAAAATAATGATTACAGGTAGTAGCGACCAGAATCCGCTTACTCAAATAAAATATGTTAATGATGCCTGGGGGACGTTTTCAGAAGGTCTTACTGAAGCTCTCAACGTATTTACACCAAAGCCTAATTGAGAGCCCATAAAATATATAAAACCAATATGGTGGAATGGCGATTTTAAGAACTCTCAGCAAAGAAGTTTGTTCTGAAAAAATACAGCGACACAAAGAATGAAAAGAAATAATATTAATATCATAACCTTCGTCGAAGTGCTAAGAAAAATAGCAAACTAGAAACAACCCAGAAAGCGCATACCTCCGCCAACGCCACCGCGACCAAAACTCAAAAAAAGCAGCCTGTAGTTTTCAGGCTATGCCATGACTGAAAGGCATGACAGTATCAGTTTTTCAAAAGATCGGCAAAATTGTCAAACATCAACAAAATTACCCTATCTCGCAATCCCACAAATAATATATATACACTCAAATCTCGATTTAAGGGACCTCCATTTAAGGGATCTCGGATATAAGGGACTCCATATTCTACCTGACAAACGGACAACACCATTCATAAGTGATACGTAATGTCTAGGTTATACACAATATGTTTCTTTATACGGTACCCGTAAAATAATATCCATAATCATATAAATAAGTAAGACAAGTGAAACAATCACTGCATTTCATGATATGATTGCCTTTATATGCGGTAAAACAATGGACATTTTCAAGTATGGGACAAGTTGATTCCCCATTTAGTCCCTTAAATCGAGGTTTGAGAGTGTGTGTGTGTGTGTGTGTGTGTGTGTGTGTGTGTGTGTGTGTGTGTGTGTGTGTGTGTGTGTGTGTGTGTGTGTGTACAGAGAGAGAGAGAGAGAGAGAGAGAGAGAGAGAGATAATGGATCCGCATCTGGATCCGGAACACCCTCAAAATCTAATAAACTTTTCCTTGGTCACCTTGCTACCCCTCCAGAAAATTTCATCTAAATGCGACGGTAACTTTTTGAGATATTCCAGGGACAGAAAACAGACAGACATGGGTGATCACATAACCTCCGCGTTGAAGTGTATATTGTCGCCATCATTACATCAAATCGAAAAGAATTTTTATTTACATTAGAAACAAATATATTAACATCGAAAATCGGCCAGCCAGTTTTAGCAAATGAATAGTTAGCAACTGACGAAACCAACGTGGGAAAATTTCTTAATGTTATCCTTGCAGTTGCGATTACAGTAGAAAATTAGGGACAAACCTTGCACGAAACATTTACGATAACTAGATCTGTTTAAGGTATCAAAACGTGTCCTGCGAGGGGATATGATGCAAGTATATAGTATTTTTTCTAAGGGTAGGATAATATGGCAATTGATAAATCTATCTATCTATCTATTGCCAGACACCATAATCCCGCAAACGGTGGCCATTTGACACTGAGGTAGTTGTTTTACAGGGAGGGGCACCAACCCTCCACCAACCCACTTGTTGACACGTAGGTAGCACATATGGTTTGGTTATATGGTTACCACCCAGCGTTGTAAATGGTTTCTTGGCTTACAGGAAACCATTTGGCTTTTCACTCAATGGAAAGCCACCTGTAAAGGAAAGAAAAGGAATAAGAAGTGACAGGAAAGATAGGAGAAATAGGAAGAGAGGAGGGCAGGCACAGAAAAAGAATGATAAAAGCTAAGGAAGTAGGCAGCACTACACCAAGTGAGTGGATGATGGTCGCCACATCACAATAAACCGGTCGAATCACACTGGAAGTAATGGTCACGTAATCATCGGCAAACTTTTCCAGTCGAAGGAGGTAAAGCATATTTTTTTCCATAGGGTTGCATAAAAGAAAAAAATACAGGGGAAAACCATTCATAGCTAGATTTTATGAAAGCCGAAAATCTAACAAACTGTTTTCCCTTCATACAGATCACAAGGAACACGGAAACAGCGAAGTATTGTTATGAACCAACTATTTTATTCCCTTACATATTGCAGGAGCAGAATGTAGTACTTCTTCATCTTTGGCTATGATATTTCCACGATATTTTTTTATGCAGCATGGTGCTCCTGCCGCCTTCAGCAGGAGGAATGGAGAGTATAGGAAAGTCTTCTTGCTTTGCCATTAACATCTTCAAATGACAGAACCAGATAACAAATTTTAGCCTTCTCTGTAAGTGTCGAAAGGGTTGTTCACGTCTGTTGCCACTCGCTTAATTTGTAATTCTTTTTACCTTTGACTTTTACCTCTAACTCTCATCCAGCCCCACCCATCCCCATCCTCTCCTCCCCAAGCATCTCTGCCACATCCCTCCTCCAATTCTCCCCTCACATCTCATTCCTTTCTCTCCCCGCCTCTGCCCACACCCCGCTCTGCACCACACCCATATTCCTCCCTGTCCCTCGCTGGTCTTTCCCTTCACCGCTACCGTCTATTCCCTGAACTTTCACTGACACCTTTCCTAACTTCTCTCACTCAACCCTCACCCACTCCTTGTCCATTCCTTTCTCTTCCCACTCCCCTACCTCATACCGAACTCTATACCTCCGCTCTCCCACAATCCTCCCCCTACTCTTCATCCTGTCATCTCTTCTTACCTCCCCCACAGTTCTTCCTCCCCATCTTCCTCCCTCCTAGATAACCCCAACCCCTCCCCATCTCTCACGGCCATGCCAGTAAAGGTAATTTCTAGCAGCAGTCAGTCTTGCCTACCCCCATCTTCCCCATCCACCCCTCTCCTCGACATCACTCACTCTCACATCACTCTCCATCTTCTTTCCCCCACCCCTTCTTCACTCCCTCCTCCCCTCACTTCTCCTTCCCTTCTTTACCTACCCCCTCTCAACTCTTTTCCCCTTTCTCTCTATTCTTCTACCCACTTGCCTCTTCCTTCTTCTTCCTTACCTTACTTTCCTAATCTCTCCACGCCTTCACCCTTCCCCAACCCCCCCCCTCTCTCTCTCCCTCTTCTGCTCCAATCCCTTTCTCCTTCACCCACGCCTTTCTCCACTTTCATCTCCCTCTTACATCCTTCTCCTTGTCCCCCACTACTTCTCTCTTTCTCCTTTCTTTCCTCCCCTCCTTTCTCTTCTCTCCGCCACACGAACATCCTTCTCCCCTTCTTTCTCAATCTACAATCCGCCCTCTCCCTCTCTGTCTGTCAGTCTATCTGTCTGTCTGTCTATGTCTGTCTGTCTGTCTGTCTGTCTGTCTGTCTGTCTCTCATCAGCATAATTCATCAGGCCAAGGGGAACCCAATGTCAGTAATATTATTCCCACAAGTCAAACTGTTTACCTAATGAGACCTGTCCGCCGTCCCCGTCACTGCTGTAGGAGGAGAAGAAGAGGAAGACTGGGAATACTGAAGAAGGTGGAGGAGAAAGATTGCCAAAGGTGAGAGAAAATATAAACGATGAAACAAAGATGAAAGCTTGGATGCATGAAATAAAATAGAGTGCAAGGAAAAAAAAAAGAGTGAGAAGAATAGGGAAAAGAAGAAATGAATGACCGACGAGGTATGGAGAAAAAGAGAGGAAAAAGACGACACAATTAGAAGAAAGAAATGAAGTACGAGAAGAGGCATAAAGAAATGGGGGGACGTAGAATGAGAGATGGAAGAAAAAAAATAGATATGTCACCCCCATAACCCGCGTCGCACTAAGAATCTGTAAAGGGGAGCAAAGAAAATGCGTGGCAATCTAAGGAATGGGTGAGATTAACTGGAAATTTGGTGGGGTAGAGGCAGAGATGTATGCCCTCTGAGAACTGGTGCTGTAGGGATAGTGGTTTGAGAACAGTGAGGATTTGTTCAGTGTATCCTCTAAGAAAGAAAATTGAGCAGACGAGTGAAGAAATGGGCGGCAGGGACAGGTAAATGGATGGAATAAGCTGGTACTGTGGTAGGAATGGGAAGGGGTAATGAAAGTAGCCCCTGTGTAAATGGGTGCTGCAAGATTAAAGGTTTTAGTGCAGTGAAGGCCTATTTCAATGTTTTCTCCAACAACAATGATAAGTTAAGCTCGCCGAGGTAACTTTATGATGTAAAAAAATATCAAGGTAATGAAGGAAGAAGGATGAGAAAGATGCAGGCTAGGTAGGATAATATGACTTCAGAATGTGAAAACGGAAAAGAAAGGTAGAAAGGTGAAACAGAGGAGTACTCGCGGTGATCCGAAGAATGAAGGAGGAGGAGTTGAAAAAGAGGAACCCTGTCAGCGGTAATGAAGGATGAATAAAACGGAGAAAAGAAATATATGGAAGAAAACTGAAGAATGAAAGAGAAAAGACACGAAGACTGAGAAAGGGAACGAAGAAGAATAGTGAGATATAAAGAACAGTGAGAAGATGGAAGCTGAGAAAGGAAGTAAAGAGCAAGATGTATGGTCGTACACACACTAAAAAAAGTATCATTACACCTGTGCGATACAAACTGACACCACGAATGAAACGTTTGCTAACAGCCTTCCTCCAACCCCACCCAGACAGCTGCATCGTTCACTGTGAAACTCATCGGATTCCCACGTAACGATACTTTCTTGAGTGTGTGTACATCAGCCCAACATGAAACATTTGATCAAAGTCATTAATAACAATCATGCATTGTATCATTCAGGTTTTATGCAGAGGCATTTAAAGTACTGTAGATGCCCTGCTCGAAGTATTTTACCCCCAGCTCACTCACCTACTTTTCCATACTGTGCACCCTTCAGAGGTTCACAGAACTCCCTGGGAATGAAATCAACTTCTACGATCATTAAAAAAAATAAATAAATAACCCCTTCCCCGAACAGGTTAAGCAACAACAAGCAGTAACAAATAAATTACTGAAAGTAATTCCAGCATCTAAGTGAATTAAATTCACCTCCGGCAGCGTTATGTAGCAATGCAAATTTTTATTTAATATAATTTTTTATTCAGAACAGTCCTTAACTCAGGTACAGAAAAGTACTCTTTAAACATTTTAAATAATGTAAATGTAGCTGGCCTTTCCTGTGTAAAAGACGGAATATTCTTCAGTCTTGGTAGAAAGGCGCCCGTTTTGTTTTATTCTTACCTCCCCCTCCTAATGACTCTATTCATCTGAAGATAATAAGTCACCTCTCCTGTTGGAGTTAATACAGACGAAATCTAATCTTTTCACTTCAGGAAGTGTAAGTTGAACTAAATCGTCTGTAGATAGCACAAATAAAACAAATAACACAGCTCACCCAAACTATAGTGAAACTAGGTGTTACCCGTTCTGGAAAACTAACTGTCCGGTATTTCAAAATCTATTATAACAGCTGACAGTTCACATACACCTGCCATATGCTCGGCAAAGGAGAATCATTCAAATTAAAAATAAATAATACGATTGAGTCGAAAAAGAAGTCAGTGGAGGAATAAATGCAATGTTTCGTAAAGAAACAACTATTAATAAGCAGTCTTTCTAAGATCAACGATGGCAGTGAACAGTGGTTGCTAATGAACATCGCAATTTTAAGTTAATGACACACACACACACACACACACACACACACACACACACACACACACACACACACACACACACACACACACACACACACACACACACACACACACACACACACACACACACACACACACACACACACACACACACACACACAGAGTTAACTTTCACTGTTTCATTGTGACTTGACAATCTGTAAGGGGTAAATGATAATGAGTACTGGGGAAAGAATGTAGAGTACCTCGATTTAACGTTGCTCCGTTTTCTACAACCATCAGAACACGAACGCAATAACTGGGTAACTAATATACCGTCTGCTGTTTCGAACCAAATCGAATTACACAGAATGTAGTTAGTATCTGACGAAATTATAAGACATTTTTCATAATGGCAGCCCACCGAAAACTTAGGAATATACATGACGTTTCTAAACTACCGTATTCCTCCCCCATCTCATCGAATAACGAAGATAAAGTGACATCCGTTGATCTCTCAGACTCAGATGTTTCGAAGAGGGATCATGACCTCGGCGACGGAGAGTTCGAATGGCCAGTATTAACACCATCACTGTACTTTCGTCTTTCCGTAACATGTTCTTATCCTCAGTTTATATTTTGAACTGAATGGGCTAGACAAAAACCTTTACCAACCCCTAAAATATGAGAGGCGTTTCCTAAATATAGTAAAAGCATTTGGATTGTGAATTCAACAACAGAGGGTTCGAACATACCTTGATGACTCCTTCACAGAGATGACGTTTTTTTCGCATATTGTTCTTACATCGCTGGATGATTTATATAAATCTGGGAGGATTTATTTGCAGTACAGGATTGGATAATACAGCCTTCATTAACCCGTCCAGTACGAGGATAATACAGCCTTCATTAACCTCTCCAGTACGAGGTCTTTCATTAGTCGTCTCAGTTCGATGGTTGCCTATAAAAATTTGACTTTGAGGCAGAAAGTGCACGTAAGCGCCATCGCAACGTACATGAAAGTATCGCCCCGAGAAGAGCAAACGACGGAAAAAAAAAAAAAAAAAATGAAGAAGAGACGAGAAATGAAATATGGACGACAGGAAGAAGAAAGACTGGTAAAAAACGAATGAGAAGGATTCAAGGGGGACGTGCAAGAAGGAAGGGGTGATTGATACAAGCTGGGAGGAACGGGATATAAATATGGCACTTACAAAAACTAAAGATGAGAGGTAAGAGGAAAGAGGTGAGAAGGGACGCAAAAGAATGGTGGAGAATTATATAGTAGAAAAACAGAGATGAATGCAGGTAATTAGTAGTGGTACACTAGTAGTAGTAGTAGTAGTAGTAGTCAATCAATCAATCAATGAATCGTCTTTATTTCGTATCTCGCGATACATAAAAATTTTATACGTTTCATCATCATAAATACTAAACAGTAGATACTCCTTTACAACTGAATTTAATAAAATATTTACAATAAGTAAATTCATAATAATCAGACCGAGGAGTTAATCCAATTTCAATGATTAAAAAAAAAATAATAATAAAAATAAATCCCATATATACAATTTGCATACCAACACATGCAGCATCAACTGTTATCCACCTTATTCAAAATTTACATTAACTCCACACCATTTATTTCCTCATGGTTTTGCACCCACTGAATTCTAGCATTTATAATATCCGTAGAGTTATCCAATAAATCTATCTCATATTTATCATACAAATATTTCAATAAACGAGGAACATGGTGGCCAGAGGACTGATAAAATAACCTAAAACCCGCATTATTCTTTCTACTTAAGGCTTTACAATACCTAGCTTGCACTAGGGAGCCATGGTGTCTAAGTAAAAGTAGTCCTGCTGCCTTGGATATACTAGGATTACATATTAATCTTGGCACATTATGTATTTTCTTAAGAGCATTCGCAAATGCACTTTCAAAGCCTCTGAATACATTGCTCCTAAGCATATCTTTCATATTCCAAAGACTTAAACCATAGTCAGGCACACAGTATGCTTTAAACAAATACAGTAACGTCTGTGCATTAACGTTCTTAAATTTTCTAATTACCGAATTAAATTTAGCATAAAATGAGTTCAATCTGAAAGAAATATGATGATTATCAGAAAAGTTGTCTTGAATTACATGGCCTAAATATCTGTATTCATTTACCACTTCATAACGATTTAAATAACGGATATCTTGTGCCTGTTTCATATTATGTTGAAATATAACAATTTTTGATTTATCTTTGTTAATTCTTAAATTCAGACTACTAATATTCTGTTCAAATATGTCACACAAATATAGAATATGCTCTTCACTCTCAGCCAGTAATGCTATATCATCAGCATATGCAATTGCATTCACTCTAACAACCCCAAGGCAGCAACCCACATCTGTTTCCGTCAGGGTTATTAAAACATTATCTATGTACAGTAGTAGTAGTAGTAGTAGTAGTAGTAGTAGTAGTAGTAGTAGTAGTAGTAGTTGTTGTTGTTGTTGTTGTTGTTGTTGTTGTTGTTGTAATAATAATAATAATAATAATAATAATAATAATAATAATAATAATAATAATAATCTGGAGGAGGAGGAGGAGGAGGAGGAGGAGAAGGAGGAGGAGGAGGAGGAGGAGGAGATCCTAGGGCAGAAAGTAAAACCAGTAAAGAGAAGGATGGGAAAAAGATGAAGGGTGAAACAGGGGGTGTAAGAAGACGAAATTCAGAAACAAAACAACTAAACAATCTAATAAGAAAATATACTAACGACCGAGGTGGGAGGAAGAAAGGAAATGGAAACAGAGAGCAAGAAGAGAGGGGCGAAAAGACGGCAGTGAATATGGCAGAAGGTGAGATAAAGAGGGGAGAGGGGAGAGCAACGGAGGAAGGACTAGATGTAAATAATATAGGAGGAGAGGGTGATGGGTA
Organism: Coenobita brevimanus; assembly: GCF_032717465.1. Taxonomy (NCBI): domain Eukaryota; kingdom Metazoa; phylum Arthropoda; class Malacostraca; order Decapoda; family Coenobitidae; genus Coenobita; species Coenobita brevimanus. The sequence continues at coordinate 1,955,468 of NC_136960.1, read as the reverse complement.
AAGGGGAGAAAGAGAATTGAAAAGAGAGTAAAGGAATGACAGATGAAATACTGAAATTATGGAAGAGATAACAGGAAAAAATATTCTAACTCCTTTAATGCCATGACTTAATTTATATTTAATATTGCTGATACCAGTCAATAACATTCAGCTTACGAAAGCACCCCATTAGTGCAGGGTTTAATGAAGACTATTTCTAACCCTTTCTGTTTGAAAAGCATCTGCCAATCTGAATAAAATTGTCTGATGTGAGCAACAATAAATAAGAGGAACATCACATTACTGAAAGGATCAAGAGAGGAGAGGAGGAAGTAAGGAGAAGGGATGAGAGAAGTGTGATGACGCTAAAACGAGTTGTTATGAAGATTGAAAATAAAACGAGAAGAAAAGAGAGGAAAGGAGGATGAACTAAGAGTGAATCTTATAAAAGTTGAGGGTGGTAGTCAGAGAGGAAAGAATAGAGAAGGGCGGACAAAAGAGAGGATAATCTCGCCCTTGCAATAGCGCACGTTTTATTGTGCTCTGCCTCGATCCTAACGAGCTCAGAATAAACTTTTCGATCTGGAAGGGTTTGATACGACCTCCAGTAATCTTTTCGAGACGAGAGAGAATTCCTATGCAAAATTTTAAAGACGTATCAGTAAAACACACACATACACACACACATTTATATCCATCTATCTATCTATCTATTTATATCTATATGTCTGGCTATCTATCTATCTATATATATATATATGCACACGCACAAAATGCTTCTCGAACATATCAGGCCATTGTGCACTCGCTTCTGTCGAGGGCTCTTGGGCTTCACCCTCGAATAGCATGCGTTGCAGCTACATGGATTCGGTTTCAATCACCTCGCAATTGCAACAGAATGGCTGAATGTATGAGGAATCTGTTTACACTAATGAATGATCATTATAGCACTGGTGTCAATGGTGCCAAATTATATTCTTGTATTTAAACTTCAGGTGTCGCACCAGTGTGTTGGAGTTTACCAACCTTCAGCAATTTATGCTTTCCCCCCACCCACCAGGAATATTGTATCCGTCACACACGACTACCTCAGAAATTCCTGTATGCATCTGCCTGGAATAGTTTTTGTATCACTGCATGCAGCGCTGTATACTGATGCCAATGATATATAATTTGGTGGGGGGGAGGAAGGAAATAATTTTTGTGTGATATTTGTCTGCTCAAACGAGGGCCGTTTTCAGCCGTGCATTCCGCTGCTAGAAACCTATCCGATTCGACGCCGTACAACCCCTGGTCGATGTGCTCCATGTAAAGCCAATGGGGACGACTGTTAAAGGCCAAAATACCCCTTAAGAATATTTCAATCGACATGCAATTCAAATGGACCTAACTGTGACCCAATTGCATTTTCACCACAATCTTTTTTCCAGTTTCAGCTGAACTCCACACACAGACACAGAAATACAGATACACGGCTAGATTGATAAAATATTAGACAAACGCTTTGCAGTCCAACAGAGCCACTCAGCACTCGCACAAATGAGAGTCATTTCCTTTTGCTTGAACCCAACAATGTATGCGTCGATACAGGAGCAAGTGCTTCATGGTCCTGTCAAGCCATTCAGCTGTAAAACCAATGGGAACAATTAATGGCCAAAGTACCCCTCCAGAAAATATAAATCTCGACATGAAATTGAAACAGTCCCATCTATGACCCATTTGCAACCATCATGCCAGGTTTCATGGGAATCCTTTTCCAGTTCCATCTGCGCTAAACAGACAAATCAACAGAGTACAGTATATATATATATATATATATATATATATATATATATATATATATATATATATATATATATATATATATATATATATATAGAGGTATCCAAAGTAAACATCTTTAAGAACAACTTGAAATTCTGATGTTAAATCTACGGGCTCACATCAAACTACAGCATAATTCAGATACCCGAATAACGTCGCAAGCTTCCACACACAGAAGGAGCACAGCTAGTTTTATTTTATGGAAAATAACTCGTCATCGTATTGAAGATGTTGAAGACAGATGTGCTAGCGAGCTTCCCCTGACAAGAAGCTCTACCGGATGTCCAGTTAAATGTTAAAGGACTCGCTTTCATCGAATAAAATCGTCTGTCTTTACCTGGAATAGAATACTAGATTTGTTCCTACCGTGAGAGAGTACAGTGGTGCCGGCACTAACACATAGGCTTCCATGACTCACTCTCACATGAATGAAATTGTTTGAATTTAGCTGGAATGGAATACTAGAGTTGTTCTGACCATGAACAGTTAGTGTATCTTTCCGGTTCTAAATCTGCCCTTCAATACCCCCCTCCCCCGGTCCCCTTCCCGTCCTTTCCTCCTGCACTTGTGAGGAAGCGGATTTTACACCCCAGTCAATCCCCTATCTTCCTCATCGTACCATAATAACCCTTCCCTCATATCCTCTCCCGCCCTCCCAACCTCCTGTTCTCTCCTTTTCCCTCTCCACCCCCCCCCCCCAACAGCGCTCTCTTATAGACCGTTCCCTTTCCTACTCCTTTCCCTCCCTCGTTACCCTTTCCTCCCTACTCACCCCTCTAATGAACCCTCTTTCCTCCCCTCCCTTTGCCCAAACCCCTTAAGTCAAGTGCAGTGTTCATGTGTGTGTGTGTGTGTGTGTGTGTGTGTGTGTGTGTGTGTGTGTGTGTGTGTGTGTGTGTGTGTGTGTGTGTGTGTGTGTGTGTGTGCTTCCATAACCCAACCCCACTTCATAATTGCTATCATTATCGAAAAAAAATATGAGGGCAGTTTCTGTTCTGTTTGCTTCTCTTCCCCTTTCTCTTCTTTTCTATGGTCTTTACATCCTTTTATATTTTCTTCCTTTCATCTCTCCTCTCTTCTCTATTCTCTCATGCTCTCTTCCTTCTCCCTCTCTCTGCCATTATTTGCTAAACTTTCCTCTCCCTGTTTCCCCTCTCCTCTTTTCTCTTGCTTTCATTACCATTCCATCTCTTCCCTTCCCGTCTCTTCTCTCCCTTTCTTTTTTCTGGTTACAAAATTTAAACAGGCGACTCAAAGGTATCGTCACATTCATGTTCATTGTGATTACCTCCCCCCCCCCTCTCTCTCCCACACACACACACACACACACACACACACACACACAAACACACACACACACACACACACACACACACACACACACACACGTCAGGGCTCTAAAACATTACAATACAATACATAACAGCTGCTAGCACATATAGGTAATCTAGAGGTTAAGTCAAAGTCATGGCTAGGGCCTGTAGGAAGTGACATTCGCACTCTCTCTCAGCAGGAATGCCACACACAGCTCAATAGGCCACAAACAGCACCTTGTGACGCCTGATAGGAAAGTCCCCCCATATCGAGAAAATTCTACTCAACTGTTCAGTACACGTGACACAAACTCTCTTATACGAGAGAGAATGAGTTACAAGACAGAAGGAGACAAGAGAGCCAGCGAGAACACACACACACACACACACACACACACACACACACACACACACACACACAAACACACACACACACACAATCCAAAAGCCCCCTACCTCCAGAATACTGTCACCCATCCACCACTAACACAGACCCCTATCAATGCCTCCCACCGCCTCCCTTCCCTCCACCCGCTTCCCCCATGCCTAATATCCCGCAATATCCCCCCGGGTGTTGAAAGGATTTAGGTGGCTTTTAATGAACCCCGGGAGCGATAAAACAGCATATAAAAGTTAAAAAAGTGCGGATCGGGCCACCCAGTGTTGTATGCAGATTATAGAATCCAATTATCATTTGGAAAAGTTACGGCAGCCATCAGGAGCGAGGGCGCGTGGAAACTTGTATTAATGGAGACCTGCAATTACCCCGTACCTATCACCGAGACGAACGCTGATGGAAAGCAGCGCCCAACTTTTACGTAGGTCCCCCCTCCCTGCCCCCCTTATCGCCCCCCCTTCCGACCCCTCGACCTCAACTTTTAGGACCCCCCTTTCCCTCCCTCACTGTCCCCCATCCCGACCCCTCGACCCCCCTCCCCCAACAACTTTTGGTTTCTGTCTACGTGGCTCTCTACTTGTTTTTATGGGATGGGTTGTTGTGATTTAGGGAGCATGTGCCGGATATGAATGGGGGTTGGGAGATGGATGAATGTGTGTGTGTGTGTGTGTGTGTAGGGAAAGGGATGCTTTGATATGCTTGTGTGTGTGTGTGTGTGTGTGTGTGTGTGTGTGTGTGTGTGTGTGTGTGTGTGTGTGTGTTTTATGTAAGTGCAGGCGTCTATGTATGGGGAGCAATTAGTGTATGTCTGCTTTCATGGACCGTAATTGTTGATGAGTGTGAGGGGTGTTTATGGCTGTCAGTGAGGGTGGGGTGAGAGTTTTTGCACATTTCGGTAGAATCTGGGGATCTGTCTGCGTGGGTGTGTTTGTTTTGGGATGAGTGCTTCTGTACGTCGGTGGAGGGGGTTGTGGCGTGTGTGTTTGTGTGTAAGGGAGAGGTGTAAGTGTTTCAAAGGTAAGGAGGTGTTTCTGTGTACAAGTATATGGGAAGGTCAAAGTGTGTGTGTGTGTGTGTGTGTGTGTGTGTGTGTGTGTGTGTGTGTGTGTGTGTGTGTGTGTGTGTGTGTGTGTGTGTGTGTGTGTGTGTGTGTGTGTGTGTGTGTGTGTGTGTGAGGAGTGACTATTTATGTAAATTTGCTTGGGAACGACCAGGTGGGTGTTTTGGAAGAGTATTTTGCCATGGTGAAATGTGTATATGTGAAGGTATTTGGTGACTATACTGCAGAATATAAGTGAGAGAGAGAGAGAGAGAGAGAGAGAGAGAGAAAAGCTGTATCGTGTGTGTGTGTGTGTGTGTGTGTGTTATACTAAAAAATAAACAGTTGAAATAGCCTACTGTTTTGCAGAAATGTGCACTATTTCATGACGTTCAGTACATTACTTCCCACATTTCAAGGTCCACTGCCCTCTTCTCATTACCTGCGGCCCAGGAATCACGACCCACCACGGAACCTATGCACTTTCGACACATCCTTTTCTTTGATTTACAGTATAGTTAATCAAAATAAGAAAGTGGTACTGCAATCTCCCGTTCCTCCCTCTCTCTCTGTCTCTGTCTCTGTCTCTGTCTCTCTCTCTTTCATTTACTGGGTAGCGTATAGATGTGGTAAAAGAGGGCATAAATCTAATAGGCAAGAGCGAATGGGTAAAGTTGCTAAGTTAGACAAGGCTTTCAGATGGATATGGTGGCACATTGATTCGGATTGTGTGTGTGTGTGTGTGTGTGTGTGTGTGTGTGTGTGTGTGTGTGTGTGTGTGTGTGTGTGTTTTGCTCTTTTTTTCGATGAGGATTTAGGTATTTAGGATTTGTACAGGAGATACATTGCAACTTGTACACACACACACACACACACACACACACACACACACACACACACACAGGCGATCGCTCAGTCGGTAGAGAAGTGGCCTGCAGTCCTTCCTGACCCAGGTTCAAATCCCCACTGGAGCAGGGAACAGTTTAAGGATTTGAATTTAATTAAAACAGACTTTACTGATCTACCAGAAGACCCGCCGACAAGTCGTAAAAATACCCCCGCTAATACCAATACACCAGTCCTGTATGAGACAGCCCTAGCATGTATTCAATATGGACGGTGGGTGTTAGCGCCGAGGTGGTGACATGTACAGGTGTATGGTATGTAGGAAGACTACTAGGCCTTGAGAGAAGACTGTGAAGCTTATGCCCTGAGTCGGACACATAAAACACACACAGACACACACACACACAAACACACACGTTGCGCTTCCCTGACGCATTATTGCCACTATTTTCATCATCATCATCGTCATCGTCATCGTCATCATCATCATCACAATCACTGTCGTCGTTCTCGTCCTCACTGAATTCATCATTATTTTCAGACTCATCTAAAAGCCTATATCTTTATCTCCCCTTTCCTATCGTTATCATCATTATCATCTTCACCATCACCAGTAGCAGCAAATCCTCATCGCTGTCGATATTTTCATTTATCTCCCCTGTCATCATCAACATCATTATCACCATCATCATCATCATCATCATCCGCTTTTCACTGATGTAAGGGATAAGTAGAGTTTAGCAACAGTGAAGGAAGGCTCAAAAACGGAGAAATATCAGCCACGTGCATTGTGATGTTCCTTCTTATATTTTTCCTCTCCCAGGAATATTTTTTTTCATTATTCAGCTTTAGGAACCATTTCGTATATCTTTCAAATCTGGGGGTAATCGTTTGGAGATAACGAAAACATAATTAACTTGCACAGCAAAACTTTGCGTACGCACTCCAAAAGAGAAGAAGTCCAGAGGCTAACAGCAAACTTAAATAATACTAAAGTTAACCTAAATGATTTTGGCAGCAATAGCACAAGTTAGCCCTAAAACATTTCCTATTATTCTTGTGGACGCCTTCTGCTGTTTGGCAGCGCCTGCAGGTAGATACACTTCCTTCCCCTCCTTCTGGAAAATATCCGAATGTCACCCACTGTGTAGTGGGGAAAGAGACGTCATCCTACTATAGAAGTAAATTATCATATGTGCTTGCAATATTTACACAGCTAAACGCATGAGATCCATCCTTCGGCACTTCAGTGGGCAGAACGACTATTTCCATTATTTAGGGTACCGGTGGGAGGTGGTGGCAACCATCCTCCATTCACCTGATGTGGTACTTCCTACTTCTTCCTTCACATTTGTCATTCTTTCTGTGTGTTTGCCCTCATCTCTTCCTACCTCTCCCATCTTTCCTAGCACTTTTTTTTTACTCTTCTTTCCTTGTCAGGTGTTTTTACATTGAGTGTCAAGCCCAATAGTTTCCAGTAAGCAAGGAAACCATTTACAGTGCTGGGTGGTAACCATATAACCAACCCATACGTGTTACGTACATGTCAACAATTGGGCTGGCGGAGGGTTAATCCCCCCCCCCTAAAACAACTAACTCATAGTCTAACGGCCACCCCTTAGGGGATTATGGTGTCTGGCTATAATTGCATAGATAGGCAAATCATCGTCACCTATTTATCACCGTAGGCTGTTCTTTCACTATGAGAACGTCTTAGTTTAATCTTACCATACGCAGGCGGTTTAGCTGATTAAATATAGCCTTCACTAACCCCTTCACTACGAGTTTTATTTTTCCTACGGTGAATAAAATAATGTGACATCCTAGGGCTGCGTTGTTCATTCTGTGGTCTAGCAAACCTTCAAACTACCTCACTGCTCAACAGGTTTTAGTTCGATACCGGTATTAAACTCTTGTTACTGTTTTTCTCTATTGAGGGAGGGGTGTGATTAGTGGGCGGGCACGAAATATGGCTCACGAATGGACAGTGTGAATGAAGATGATTATTTATTTTTCAGTAATTACAGTTTAAAATGTGACTGAAATGTTCACATAATCTCCAATATCTTCTTATTTTCATTTCAGTTAAAACACCATATAAATGAAACATTACATAGAACATACGGCTTACACTGTACAGTACATTCAGAAATATTGTTATAAAACGAGGGGAGGGGGGACAGCAACAACCCAGAATGTGAAATTATCCATCAACTGGATAATATACCAGTATGCATATATTTTTTGTAGGCAATGTGTCTGCTGGAAAGCATTAATATACATGGAGGTCACAGGCATTGAATTAAATCACCCACTTTTTATCTCAGGCATAAAAAGTTGCTAGAGACATTTTTAGCGGGAAAAGAATATATGTATGAATATGGCAGGTTTAAACTTACGAAAGAATAAACTGAAGGGGCAACCACAAATATAAGAACTTAATCTCCTCATTATTCTGTGTATATCAGGACATTAGAGGGATATAAAGCGTAAGCTCTCTCCCGCGTTTTTCCTTCCACCCAATTTATCTAGAAGTAAATAATAATGGCAATGAAAATGGTATAAAGAAAATACACCTGCAAGAAGTGTCCACTACGCACCTTAGTCAGAGCATACTTAACTGTGTGGAGCATCTTTCAGTAGCTGGAAGTGTGTGAGGAGGCTTGGCACTGAGGTTAATGAGTTTCAGACTAGACGAAAGCAGTTAGACAAATTTGGACACAGTTCCCCTGTTTGGCTTACTACACACACCTTCGTGACAGCGCTGGTATGTAGTGTTTCAATACAAGCTCTGTCGTAATTCTGTAAGGAGGTGCAAGCATGTAAGAAGAGTTTACTGTGAGACTAATGAGTTGCACAAAGCTGGTCGGGAGGAGAGAGCTGGGTACATTCACGCTGCACACACAATACACCTTCACACAGAGACACAGTCATTAAAATGCAAGTGTGAGGCTAATGAGTTGCGTGAAACTGAAGGAGCAGCGGAGTCAAAGCAGAATACACAACACAGGTGCTTGTTCTAAAGAAGTACCTTCTCAGAGGGTAGGTATGTGATGTGTCTGTCAGTAGCTCCAGTTGTTAAGCGCTACATGAGACTGACGCGGCAGGAGGGAAAAGGCTAGAACACACAGTCTACGTACACCTTTTTTTGTAAGAGGCACCTCCTTAGTCGGCAAGTGTATGGAATGTCTTTCAGTAGCTGTGTGGTGTGTAAGTCAGTAGGTGAAGGTGTGTGTGTGTCTGAGGAGATTACATGAGGCCAATGAACTGAACAAGGCGGAAGGATATTAGTAAACCCCACCAGTACGCTCAACTCACCCACATGACCTACGAAGCAGTGTCATTAGAACGGATTATCTTTATGTTATTTTTGTCGGAAGGTGCAGGTGGGTAGGGAGAATTTACTCTGAGGCTAATGAAATGCAAATGACTGAGCAGTAGCACTGAGCCGGGAAGTTCCTTACAGTAAACATAACACACTTGTTTGTCTTTACTCAACTTTCCCTTCCTTGGCCAGGTAGAATGAGCTAACAGCCCTGTCTGAAGAGCTTTCACATTGTCTTGGAGGAGTTTTAGCCTAGTGGAACGTTGTGAGAGGATTGTTGAGAAATAATCATTATCATCATCATCATCATTATTATCATTGTCATTGACGACGTCTCAGTCATCATCATCACCCTACTTTCCATTGATACCATGTAATGAAAAGGACCAAGATACATGAAAGAGGCCAAGAAGGTAGCAGAACCATCAACAAAGTGTAGATCTGCACAAAGTAATGAGACTTCAAACCTCAGGCAACTCCTGAATTCGAAATCATTGCACAATAATATTATTATCCTTGTCGTTATTATTACCGGTATTATTATTGTTATAACTCACTACACCGGTGGTAAGTTATATTGTTCTTGTCATCATCATCATCATCATAATCATCATTATCATCATCATCATCATCATTACTATTATTATTATTATTATTATTATTAGCAGCAGCAGCAGCCGTAGCTCAGTGGGTTAGAGCGCTCCGCTCTGACCGTAGGGTCGGAGGATCGATTCCACCCAAGGGTCATTGGTAGACATCAGGAAGGGCATCCGGTCATAAAATGCTACACGCTCCAAACCAAAGTCCTCTATCCAGGGGCAACGACTTAGCCCTTATCCAAAAAAAGGGGTACCTGGCGTAAAACTCACCTTTATTATTATATCTTACGAAGAAGTACACTGCTCTTATTCGCTCAGTTTCAAAGCTACGGTCATCATACTTGGCCATCTGAAAGAAAGCTGGCAGCTTCATATGACCCAGTATTAATCAGTTCCCAGTACTGGTTTCCCAGTTACATCCAAAAAACAGTCTATTCGCGGATTCTCAGAAACCGCTAAAGTTACAGACTTGAAATTTTTGTGGGACATCGCCAAGGTCTGGGAGCAGGTCTGACATGAGTATGGGCCCATTTGGACCGGAAGTTTCTGAGATCGCCTGGGGGTCAATGGAAAGTAGTTTAAGGTCATTGAGTGCACAATATACAGTATATATAAAAAAAGAGAGGTCTGAACTACAGTTATCAGATTTGGTACATGTATTGAACTTGATATGCTATGCATGGCTACAAAGTATGAATGACCTTGGCCCAGAACTCAAGGTCACAGCCAAGGACAAAGTCTATCTGCTGGACAGGTATGAAGTATTTATTTAGATCACTTTCTGTTGTTCTGTTGAAGTCTCCGGAGGTGTTCAGTATGGTATTGATTTTGTTGTTGTTGTTATAAGTAAGGTACAGACTTGAAATTTGGGGGGCACAGCCCAAATTGCGGAGGTCTGAAATGACTATGAACCCATTTAGGTCTTTAGTTTCTGAGATCGCCTAGGGGTCAAAGCAAAGTCGTCTGGGCTCCGCCATTTTTGCTCTGCGAGGATTTTCTTGTTTTCACCTTCGCCCAGCGTGTTTGAAACTCTTCGAGTGTGGGCCCTACTGGACCAACTCTTCATTTCGAAGTGATCACTATATGAAGGGCGTTGAAATCACCATGTCCAGCGATAGCTACAATGTTGGGATACTGGGGAATAAATCGGTCCCTGCAGTCGAACTAAGGAAGAAACTGGATGACCTTGTCATGTGGTGAGTTATTGAAATTGTTAATGGTAATTTCCGTTTTCTTGTTATTATCATTATTATTATTATTATTATTATTATTATTATTATTATTATGGTTCATACAAAATTTGCAGTGCATTATCCTTTTCAACACGACAGCGCATTTTCTACTTTATTCTGGCTATCTCCGAACGATTTCATTCAATTGATAAGGATCTCTCTTACCGGAGGGATTAAAACAGGCAAGTGTCAAATTTTGCGAGAGTATATACAGTATAAGTACCATCATGCTTGTCCTGAATTAGACAGATCTAGCATGCATTCATTTCAGTATAGGTGGTGGGTATTAGCAACGAAACGGTGATTTGTGATGCTGAGTGATACGTAGGAGGACTGTTTGGCCTCTGGAAACGAGCTATGTAGGCTTTGTCCAGAGTTGGAAAGTGTATGTGTGTGTGTGTGTGTGGGGGGGCCTGTGTTATACAATACATATTATATAAGAGAGAGAGAGAGAGAGAGAGAGAGAGAGAGTATACAGCACAGAGTTTTCAACCCAGTGCCTCCTCCAGGGGATGCTGCACTAACTTGTACCGCACCTCCGGAGACACACGGAGCTCCTAGGCCATAAGCATAACCTTTCTTTCTAGGTGTGCATGAAATAAATTTCCACATTTTTTTTCACATATACATTTAGCAAATCTTTCACAACCCCAGCAGAGTGACAACATATGTGAAAATGTACATCTTCATCATTATATATCATTTCCACTTTACGACGGAATGGCTGTAAATCTAATAGCATATATCGAAAAAGTCTCCGCTAGGGTGAACTGAACAGAATGACTTGAGCAGCGATGGAGGAAAGGGCATGTTAGTGGATTCAAGAGGTTAAGATTCTTCATGACTTTATCTGTGTGTGTGTGTGTGTGTGTGTGTGTGTGTGTGTGTGTGTGTGTGTGTGTGTGTGTGTGTGTGTGTGTGTGTGTGTGTGTGTGTGTGTGTGTGTGTGTGTGTGTGAGCTCCTCCTGGCCTTGAGGGAACACCGGCCTGACCTAAGAAACACTACAACTCCCCCAGGAACACCGGTGCTCAGGTGTTCATCCTCTGTGTTCTGTTCCGCTGGGGGCTGTGTACAAAAGGAGTCTCGTTCACAGTTTCCCAGGGTCCTGCTTTTATTATCAAGGGTGGTTTAGTTTGCTTCTCTGTACAGATATGCTTTACTTGGAGGAATGAATCTACTTTACCTAGCGATCATGTATCCTATTCAGGCCACCAGAATTTCACAGTTAATGGTGTAATATTGCGAAAACAGAAACAGTAGCAACAACTGAAAATATTGTGATTATTACAACTACGACTACTACTACTACTACTACTACTACTAATAATAATAATAATACCACCACCATCACTACTACTACTACTACTACTGCTACTACTACTACTACTACTAATAAGTATAATCATCATCATCATCATCATCATCATCATAGCAGCAGCAGCAGTAATATAAGCATCCAAACCTCTTTTGCCACTCGTGGATGGAGCGAGGCGGGGTTCAGATAGTCAGAGGAAGAAAAAAATAGAGAAATACTAACCAGAGTCTACCAAGCTGACTGGGCCACATTCTGATTCACTCACGATTTAAGTTCTCTGAATTTGACTCCACCGCACAAACATATATATTCACACTTGCACGCCTCACTACTAGAACTACTATTACTATTACTACTACTACTACTACTACTACTGCTGCTGCTGCTGCTATTACTACTACTACTACTACTACTACTAACAAAATATTGCAAGTATACCCACATTAAAACAACAGCACCAACAACAGCAATAATAACAGAATGACAGTAAGCGTACAAAGCTGTCATATACCCTGCATCTGGCAACGCAGCTAAAAAAAAAAAAAAATGTACAAAAAAAAATATGGTGAGAGTATTATGTGCAATATGCAATGGTGTTCGCTGATGCATAATACTGCAGTAAAGGTATCCGTGTTTCACAGTATCCAAATCATTCAGTCAGTCGTACTTCAAATGTATGTGATGGAATGAATGCGAATGCCATTTGTGCTTAATCTCCTGGATGTACGACTCATGATTATATCGGCCTGGATGAGAGTAGCGAGCGCGCTGAAATTGCTACATTTCGCGCAGATACAAGTACGTTCCATTCTCATATATTGTACCGAAATGTGTGAGAAAGTTTATTAGATGATTTCATCGATGATTGAAGCTTTAATCATTGAGGGGTCGTAACTTCCTAATCACAGAAACAGTCAGGAACAGACTTCATGAACTTAACTTTTTGCTGTACCAGATATAAAGAACCTTAATTTTCAATAATAACTTTGCTTAGTGAAGTCCGTGCCTTGAATGTTGCCTTATTATACTCTGTTCACTTTAATTTGGTCGAAAACTGTCAATTCTCCATCTTGAATATTGAACACTAGAATTTGGTGCTAATCACAAACAGTGCTATGAAAATTATATTCACAGGACATCCATCGTGTCTTATGTCGCTGAGCTGAAATAAAATGGTGCAATTTTTGTTGTGTGTGTTGCTTACATGAAGCTAAGTGTAAATCCTTTAATGAACAGAGATTCAACGGCTTCTGAGTTTCTTAAACGTCTGTTACGCGTTGAGTGATTGCAGAAACAACGCCTGTGTTGTATGAGAGGCATAATGTTATTTGGATTAATATTCGGAGCAAAGTAGCTATGCAAATCACAGCCAAAGGGCGTCCTGTTTTGTTCTTGCTGCGGCCAATTAGTCTGTTTGCTTTGGTGAAAGTTTTCTAGCTGATGTGAGCCTTTATTTACTCCTTCATCAATAGACATCGTTCACAAGCTCTGTAAAATTATCCAGTGGTAGGTGGATTTAACTGAAAATACATAATCTTGGTCATGAGGCTAAATACCTTCAATGCCTCTGCGGGAAACAGAATCGACTGCCACAAACTCTCTTACCTGTTTACATAAGGGTCTGCAATGCCAAGGTTTTAGATATGGAGGCAAGACTGATACTCTCACTTCCCCTTGGTGAATTTGGAGAGAAGTATTATCTGCTTTTAAAACTATGATGATAAATAGTATAATTTTTGTTCCTAACTTGTATAGGAATAATCATCGTGTCCGTTTTATGTTCCATTCAAGGTATGGATATGGGTACTATGTTTCCCTCCTCACGTTTTATTGAAAATAAATCCTGAATGATGGCAATAATTTACATAATATTAATAATCACATCAACAATAAAACAACAACAATAATAATAATAATAATGATAATAATAATAATAATAATAATAATAATAATAATAACTACAAGGCGCTCCGCAAGTGCATACCACCGGCAATGCCACTGCCATGAAAAAGGATCCGTATCCGGATCCGTGAATATAGGGTCCGGATCTGGATCCGTCCCAAAACTTAATGAATTCTTGCTTGGCCCATGGTCCATCTTTCCAAAAATTTGAATGAAATTCACTGAGAACTCTTGAAGATGTTGTGCGGGATACTCCGGATCCAGATGCGCCACTAAATTTCATAATTTCAGCCTTGGCCTATGGCCCACTCTTCCACAAAATTTCATCAAAATCCACTCATAACTTTTCGCGTAATCCTGGATCCAGATCCGTGGATACATAATCCCGATCTGGATCCGCCCCGAAATTTAATAAATGTTTTCTTGGTCCATTTTTTTTTTTTTTTTTTTTTTTTTTTTTAATGCTAGGAAGAGGGAACCACAGGCCACGAGCCCGCAATAACTGTTCGTTCCAAGAGAAAAACAAAATACAAGAGAGAGCCAAATTCAAGATCTGATCATTTCGAGATGCCTGGACACACTGCGTTTGAAAGACTGGAGATCATAGCTAGCAAGAAATACAGACAGAGGGAGACAGTTCCAGAGCTGACCTGTTGCATAAATGAAGGACTGGGAGTAACGGTTAGCTCTTGCATTAGAGAGTTGGACAGAAAAGGGATGAGAGTTTGCTGCTAGACGGGTGCTACGTGCCCGTCGTAGAGGTGGAGGAATGCAAGCAGACAGTTCAGAGGAGCAGTGACCATTGAAGTAGCGATAGAAAAGTGATAAAGATGCAACAATGCGGCAAAGAGACAGAGGTTGAAGGGAGCCAGTAAGAGGAGGAGAATTTATGAGACGAAAATCCTTTGACTCCACACTGTTGAGAAGAGCTGTATGTGGGGAGCCTCCCCACACATGAGAGTTGTACTCCACACACAGGCGGATAAAACCCCTGTATAGAGTCAACAATTGTGCAGGGGTAAAAAAAGAACGGAGTCGGCTTAGCACACCTAACCTCTTGAAAGCAGATTTTACAAGAGATGTAATATGATCTTTCCAAGATAAGTCCCGAGTGAATGAAACCCCAAGCATGTTCAAGGAGGAAGCAGGATTAAGCTGAATATTATCAAACATCAGTGGGTACACCTGTGGAAGATTTTGTCGGGTTGATAGGTGTAAGAACTGAGTCTTTGATGCATTAAAAACAATATGATTATTTTTACCCCAGTCAGAAATATGAGCCAAGTCAGACATTAGGTATGCCATAGCCTCATCCACTGTTTGCTGAAGTAACTGCTGAGATGGACGTTGCGGGAATCGAATGGAAAGGTGAAGGGTGGAGTCATCAGCATACGAGTGGACAGGGTTAGATGTACAGCTTAGAAGGTCATTGATGAATAAAAGGAAAAGAGTTGGTGATAGGACAGAGCCCTGAGGAACACCACTGTTGATAGATCTAGGAGAAGAACGATGGCCGTCTACAACAGCGGCTATAGAACGACCAGAAAGGAAGCCAGAGATGAAAGCACAGACAGAAGGATAGAAACCGTAAGAGGGCAGTTTGGAAATTAAAGATTTATGCCAGACTCGATCGAAAGCCTTTGAGATGTCAAGTGCAATGGCATAGCTTTAGCCAAAGTCCCCAAAGGAGGATGACCAGGAGTCTGAAAGGTAGGTGAAAAGATCGCCAGTGGAGTGTCCTTGACGGAACCCATACTGACGATCAGAATGAAGGTTGTGATAGGAAAAATACTTTAAAATTTTTCTGTTAAGAATTGACTCGAAAACTTTTGAGATACAGGATGTTAAAGCAATTGGACGATAGTTAGAGGGTTGGGAATGGTCACCCTTCTTTAGGACTGGCTGAATGAGAGCAAACTTCCAGCAAGAAGGAAAGGTACAAGTTGATAGACAAAGGCGAAAAAGTTTATCTAGGCAGGGTGTAAGCACAGAAGCACAGTTCTTGAGGACAACAGGAGGGACTCCATCAGGTCCATATCCCTTGTTAGTACTGAGGCCAGTGATGGCAGAAAATACATCAGCTGAAGAAATTTTAATATCAGCCATGAGAAAGTCAGAGGGTGGAAGTGATGGAGGAACAGCACCGGAATCGTCTAAGGTGGAATTGGAGGAGAAAGTCTGAGCGAAGAGATCTGCTTTATCAGTAGAAGAAGTAGCTACAGAACCATCAGAGTAGAAAAGAGGAGGGAAGGATGATGAGGTAAGGCTGATACAAAGGGTTTTGGTATGGTGCCAGAAGGAGCTGGAAGAATTCGAGTTGGAGAGTTGAGAGCATTTATTATGAATGAAATTCAGTGAGAACTTCTGGAAAGACTGTGCCGGATACTTCGGATCCGGATTCGAATCCAGATCCGGATCGGGCCCAAAATAAAATCATTTCTTCCTTGGCCCATGGACCACTCTTCCACAAAATTTCACCAAATCCACTCATAACTTTCTGAGTAATCCTGCTAACAGACATACAAACCAACACGGGGCAAAACATAACCCTCTTGGCGGAGGTAATAATAATAATATAATAATAATAATAATAATAATAATAATAATAATAATAATAATAATGCAGATGACATTTACTCTACCCCACCAAATTCCCTGATGATATAAACACGCTTAACCTTCTATCCTCATTTACTGCGGCCACGTGAGCACACCCTCGGGCCTGGCAGAATGCGTTGTCAATTAGCGTAACTAAAAGGGCTTACACTCCCCCCGCCAGCAAGCTCAATGCCGGGAGAGTGGGGAGGAGGGGAAGGGGGTGAGGGTGCCATGAGGGAGGGCAGCTCGTTGGAGGGATGTAGAAGGGAAAAGTATCGCATGGGACAAGGGTGAGAAGAGGAGAGGATGTGTCCCGGGGATGTGCCAAGCGTAAGGGAAGGGAAGGAGAGAAGAATGTGTCTCGCTTACGAACTGGAGGGAGGAGAGATTTGGGATACACAAGAAAGCTTGGGATAATGCAAAGGGGACTGTGCGAGAGGGAGATGGGAGACGGGGAGAGAGGGGGTTGAGAGAGGAGGTGAGATGGAGGCAGAGAGGTCTGTGTCGCTCGGGAATAGGAGGAAGGGGGAATAGCAAATGCGAGGGGCGCGGGGGAGACGAGGAGTAGAACTGGGAACGGACGGGAGGGGAGGTAAGGCGAGGGGAGGGGGCGGAAAGGGAGGAGGGGAGGAGGGGGAAGACGGGGGATGGAGGGGAGAGGATGGGGGGAGGGATGCTGTGTCTCGTGGGAAAGGGGAAAGGATGCTTAAACATTTGTTGGGATTTTAGATGTTTCTGAACAGGTTTTCCGTCAGTGATTTGTTTTCTCCTGTTTCTGTGGCAGTTTCACTCGCTGCTAAAGAGTCTATCAGAGTAGCTTGGCGTTGCCCCCAGTAAAGTGGTTTTTCGTCCAACGCTGTGAAAATCTTTATCGATATATCTAGTTATCATTTCGATTGGTTAAAAAATCCCTCAGCTGAACCAAATCGTTTAGTGTAGCCGCGAGGTGCTCCTGGCAACAAAAGTTTTAATCCATGAAGTATTTAACCTTCGGACTCCTAGTAATTCTTTTAGCAGAACAAAATCGTCTGAAGTCAGCTCTGTTTTTGATGTGCCAATAGCGTTGTGTTCTTGTGATCTAAACCTTTATACCAGAAATCATTAGTACTGTTTGATTATATGTTTATTGTCTGATGCGGTATTAATTATGCACGAAAAGGATCCCATGCATTTCTGTCCCGACACAGCAACAAACATTCCACCCAGGACACTTCACACTTTTATTATACAGGGTTATCCATATAATGGGAATCCCTTTCCACTTGTTGGAGAATTTCCGTGTGTTGCAGGGACGGAACAGTAACCATTACCAGTATCTACTCTGGAACATTTCCTACTCCCCATGACATCCTTTTCAGTGCTTTAGAATTTTTGTTATCATTACGTCCATTGATTTCGTGGATGACTACTACTGTCACGAACATCCCACTTTTTTCTCGACATACTGTACACATCTACGTTTTTCCTAGTCTCCTACTCCCAGCATCCGTCCCACTAACAGACGTCACTGCATATAACCCGTCTTTTCCATCTGGTTCCAAGCCAACCTTTTTTCTCTCAGTCTCTCCATTCTCACAGATCCTATTACTACAAAGATATGCACACATTCAACCCATCCATCACATACTTCCATTCTGCTATCTTTTCCTTTCCTGATGCTCGGCCTACCTTACCTGCAACCCCCACTGATAGTTCATTGACAAATTTTTCTACTGAAGAGCACAAACGCACTGTTTCACTTTGATGATGCATGTTATTTTCTTGTTATCCTCAGACAATTAAATCTAGCGTAGGAAAGACTTTTCGATTTCGAGTGGATAGACAGACTTTACATTTAATCATTCATGACTGGGGGAAGGGTTTGCTTGGCTGAATAAAATCGTCTGGTGGTAGTATGAATGAAAGGGAAATTACGCCATTGGAGTGAAGGAACCAGCTAACTACCTCGTTCCTCATGCGGTATTTCAACCAAACTCTTTATTTTCATCTCCGGTATTTTGAGCGAGGGGTGAACTGCTACAACTTACCTGGTTCTCGGTCTACCTCTTCTTATGCTCCCAGCCACTTCTTTCTGATTATTCCTGCTAGCCAGTTCACCTCATCTTATATTCTATTGCTGCTGCTAAAAAGCGAATTTGTATGGGTTTCGAGAAAAGTTTCGTAATACAGGAATGAGAGATAGGATTCACTTACCTCTCTTAAGTTGACGATAACCGTCTGGGGCAGCAAAAAAAAAAAAAGTAACTGGATTCAAAGGGCTAGGTGTTGTTGTTGTAGTTGAATAAGCTCTATCTGCCTGACCGAGCAGACCCATCAACCGCAGGCCTGCAACCGCCCCTCCATGGCAGTCTAAAGCAGTAGCAGACACAAATGCATAATACTCAACCACCTTCTCCCCCCCTCCCCAACTCTCGACCTACTTCTCCTTCTTCTTTGGAATTCTGAGCGAATAAATTGAAAGCCAAGACCTAGGAATGTTGCGGTCTTATTCGGGGTCTCCATGTTTGGCTTTTTCTCTTTGGTCTCCTTCCCACATTTTCCTCTTCTTTCTCACGCTATTTCTTTATTTGCCTCGGTCAAACACCACTTCCGCCTCCGTTTGTGGAAGCCTGCCTCCATGCACTTACAAACAGAGAGAGAGAGAGAGAGAGAGAGGACTGTTTTACACACACACACACACACACACACACACTTGCTTTTAAGAAGGTTTGACTGAAGTATGAATAGACAGAATTAATCTCTAATGCTAATTATATAAAGGTAAGCCCACACATACACACACAAACCCACCCAACAACCCACCCACCCGCACACACACACACACACACACACACACACACACACACACACACACACACACACAGAATCACCCTATGCCGTCTAGTTCGCCTTGACCCCAAGATGTTGCTGAGTCAATATGTGTCGAAGTGCGGTGGTGTGTGTGTGTGTGTGTGTGTGTGTGTGTGTGTGTGTGTGTGTGTGTGTGTGTGTGTGTGTGTGTGTGTGTGTGTGTGTGTGTGTTTTATGTATCAGATTCAAACCACTGATTAGGAAGCCCGTTTACGAGACCCAGTACCTGTTATCCATCTACGACACACCAACAGAGAGCTAAAGCTTTCAGCCCTGACATGTCACCTGGTGCTTGGGCATTTATATTTACCATCTGTGTTGTGATATGCTATGGATAACACATTTAGATACGGCTACATGTTATCGGCGGTGGCTTTCATTACTTTCTCGTACTTAGCGATGTTCGGGGCGTCGGTGAATACTGAGGTATGGCTTTTTAATACAAGAACTGCCCTTGCAATAGCTAGGATCAAACTCGTAACCACAGACCCTCATACTTATACTATTATTGACTTCACCACCAAACTTTCAGTCAGCAATTTCGCGGACCTTTGAAAATGTCACTCTGCAGCAAAATGCACTTCCACATTTATACAAACTACACTCTGCCATACTATACACTGCCACATCTCACACTGCCTCATCTCATACTGCCAGGCTTCTCACTGCTACATCACATGCTGCCACCTTTCACACTGGCACATCTCAGACTATCACGTCTCACAGTGTCACAGCCACTCCTCACACTTCACACATTACCATACTTCCCAATACCACACCTCACACTGCCACGCCATACACTGCCACACCACATACTGCCACACCTCACACTGCCGCATTTCACATTACTACGCCTCATTTTACCACACGTCACAGTATCATATCACAACACTACATCTCATTCTGCCACACTTCCCTCCTCATACTACACAGAGGTGCATTCCTAATACTTAATACAGTAATGTGACGAAGAATAACATAGCGATACGCACATGTTTTGTTCGTTATTCAAGAAGACCCTTCACCCTTTTACTAAGCAGTAATTTGTATTATGCCGCGGTGGCTGAATGGTTAGCATCCCTGACTGCGACGCTGCCGGCCCATTAGAGCCAGGGTTCGAATCCTCGCGTGGGTAGCTGGCGTCACTTGACTCAGGTGTCCATCTACCGAATAACCCGCCACAGGCTCAAAGACCTAAGTTCCGGATATGAGATCCGCAGCTAAACGACTCATGGTGTCTACTCCCACCTTTACCTTACCTTTCTCATTCTCTTCACTGAGTGAAATCTTTACGGGAACTCTAACAACACAATGAACTACTTATGGAGAATGTTTTAGCGCTGTGACTCGCTACTTCGGGTATCTCTGTGCTGAATAAAATTGTCTGGAGTTAAAAGAATATATTTAATTCTAAATGTCGCAGCGAAAGGTTGATTCACTTCATCAAGACCATCTCGCATTTTATTCTTGCTTCTAACAGACGAGACTACTGAAGTCAGGCGGGATCTACAATAGTGAAGGAGTTTATGAAAGCTGTATGTAAGTAAGCTACTCCACCTCGAAAAATTATCATTAACTGAATAACATCGCCTAGTAGTAACAAGGATAAAATTACAATAAGACGCCATCGTTGTGCAGGGGCCACGCATCACACGAGTGGGCACACCTGTTGTTTGCAACGTTAGCTAGACATTTCGCAGCTAGTACTGCAACTCTATGCTCGGATTCAGAAACAAACTTACTGCCACTCCCCGAAGTGGGTATGATTTATTACTGTAGGAATGACAAGGAATGAGCATTATCTTCACAGATATCTTATTGCTCTTGTAAAAATAATTTTCGTTCTGAATGGAAAATTAATAGAAGTTATTTGGCTTTCCAGGAAAGATAGTGCATGGATATGCTGAATTTCTCCATATCTTTTGCTCTTCTAGCGAAAACAAAGTTAGTAATAGTGGAAAATTAACTACCAAAAGCTACAGATTGACAGATTTAGCTCTACTACAACGACAGAGAATGGAGAATGCCTTACCTTTCCTGGTCTCTTGTTCTTCGAAAGCAAATCCGAATTACGAGAGGGAGATGATTCCAAGTTTGTTAGTGAACCCCTTCTTGGCCGGACAACCAACGCTGACTCTCACCTCGCACTTCCACCAGTGTCAGCAGGGAATAACAAAGTTTGCCTGAATAGCCAATCCGGCGACTTAACAGCTGCCTCGACTGTGGGAGAGAATATAAACAGGAATCAGAGCAACACCAATGTTCGCAGAGAATCTTAAAGTTTTGCCTGAATCTAAAGACTGAATTCTTGGAAGATATTGAGGTTTTAGCTAATTCCACAGCAGCGTCAGGATAATCACAGGATAGAAATGCATTCCGTAGCCTTACAAATCATCGAATAAAGTGTACATGAAAGAAAGAAGCTGATTAGGAATATGAAGATAAGCCTATGCCCAGTAAGTATAAATGAAAACAAAGCAGCCTTTCAGTTACAAATACCAAACAGATTTCAGGCTCTAAGAAATGCTGAATGTGACAGCGATGAGTTGAATGATAGAGAAACAAAAGTGCTAAGAGAATCAGCAGAGGCAGTATGGAAAGTTAATACGACTAAAGTCAACAATTATTCAAAAATGACTCTCGAGCTCATGAAAAGATGAAAGGAGATGAAAGTAAAAACAAAGGAAGATGAAACAGAAAGAGCAGAAATAAATAAGGTTATCAACAGGAGACAGAGAGAAGGAAAAAGAAACGGAAACGTGGATCTGCTCAAAGAAACCATCAAAAATAGGAAAAAGTCTGAAACAGGTCCGAAGTAAAATGGCACTAGGAACGTAATAAATTATAAAACTGAAAGACAAAATCGGTCAAGTCATTAAAAGCACAGATGGGATGGTGAAGAGAGTTGAAGAATTTTACAAAGAACTGTGTGCACCAAAGACAATAGTACCAATAGCTAACTTTTCAGTGGACACAAAAGAAATACCTGAGGTAACATCAGACGAAGTAAACATTTCTCTTTAAAGTATGAAAAGAGGGAAGGCCCCAGGAGAAGACAGGATGGTACTGTCGAATGCAGCGAGTAGAAGTACAAAACAGGTTTGTCCACTTATTTACCTGGTGTATAAAGAAGAAGAAAATTCCCAAAACATGGTGTAATGCAATAGTTATTTTGCCCTACAAAAAGGGCTTGTCAAAAGATCTTACTATCGACCCACTAGCTTATTACCTGTATTTACAAACTCTTCACTGAAGTCCTTACGAACAGAATAACAACGGATCTGGAAGAAAACCAACCTCGTAAGCATGCAGGATTCCGAAGCGGGTATCCGACTACTGATCAACTACACACAATGTATCAACTGAGACAACTACAGAATATATTGAACCACTGGGCTTAGGTTTTGTTGCTTACGAAAAGGTTTTCGACTGAGCAGAGCGCATAACAATCATAAATACATTGCGGGAACAAGGTGTTAGTGAGAACATTTTAAAACTGCTCGAAAAAGTATATGAAGAGGAAACTATCTATCTATCTATCTATTGCCAGACGCCTCAATCCCGTTTGGGGTGGCCACAAACAAATCGCCTCCACGTCGTCCTGTCCCCCGCCCTTTCACTGCCCTGCTCCCAACTCACATCCCCCTCTCTCATATACCTCTCCACCCCATCCCTCCATCTCATCCTCAGCCTCCCCCTCCCTCTTCCTCCCTCCACCTCACTCACATACACTCTTCGTCAGTCCTTCACCCTCCATCCTCTCCACATGGCCAAACCACCTCAGTGTGTTCCTCATAACACTTCCTATCATATCCACATCCACACCACAACGCTCCTTTATATCCTCATTCGTCAGCCTGTCTCTCCATGTGACTCCACAGGCTCCTCTTAAATAACTCATTTCCACTGCTCTCACTCTTGACTTGTGTCCTTCCAACAATGTCCAAGCTTCACTTCTATACGTTAAAGTTGGTATCACAATACTGTCATGTAGTAACTTTTTCACTTCCATGCTTACTTCCCTGTTTCTTATCACTGCTTTCAAAGAATCAGCAACCTTTCTTCCCTGCTGTACCCTTTCAAGCACTTCACCCTCCAACCTTCCGTCCTTACTCATCACACTACCCAAGTACTTAAACGTACTCACATTTTCCAATTCCTCACCATCCAACCTCGCTGTACATTCACTGACTTCACCTCTCTCAAAGACTATCACTTTACTCTTCCCTACATTCACCTTTAGATTCCGTTTCTTGCACACTCTCCCGAACTCATCCACCAAGCCTTGCAGCTCCCCTTCGTCTTCACTCAACAACACAGTATCATCTGCAAACAACTGAGGGAACTGCTACAGTTAAATTACATAAGGACTCGGGAAAAATTAAGACTGAGAAGGGCGTGCGTCATGGAGACACAACTTTATCAAAATTATTTACAGCATGCCTAGAAAGTATTTTCAGGAAGCTAAGCAACGTTGGGTCTGGTTAGTACTTGGATGGGTGACCGCCTGGGAATTCCAGATGCTGTTGGCATCCCTACGTGTCAAGTGGGGTTGGTGGAGGATTAGTGCCTCTCCCCGTAAAACAATTAACTCTAAGCCCTTGACCACCCCGTTTGGGATACATGGCGTCTGGCAATGGATGGATGGATGGATAGACTGGGAAAACAAAGGAGTAAACAGATGGAGAAATACTAAACCATTTAAGTTTACAGATAACATTCTCCCAATCTCAGAAACAGCAGATACATTGCAAGAAACGTTAAATGGCGTGAATAGAGAAAGTCTCAAAGCATGGCAAGAGATGAACTGGAGTAAAACCAATGTTTAATCCAAATACACCAAAAGGCGTCATTAGAATAAGCAAAGAAATTCTTGAAGAAGTCGAAGAGTACAATTACTTGTGGCAAACACTAAAACTAACGAAAGATCATGATAGCGAAATTAAAATACGCATTACAATTGGATGGGAAACTTTTGGTAAACCTGGAGACATCATGAAAAGTAACTTACCAATATATATGAAACGAAAAGTATATAACGAATGTATAATCCCAGCTATGAAGTAAGGTTGTGAGACCTGGAAACTGACAAAATCGATGGAAAATCAACTAATCCGTTCTCAAACAGCAATGGAAAGGTCAGTGTTCGGAACATCTTGAAGAGACAGGAAAAGATCAACTTGGGTGAGAAAGCAGGCTAAAGTCAAAGATATTGTAGGAGTTATAAAAGAACGGAAATGGAGGTGGGCTGGTCATGTAGCAAGAATAATGGATACGCGATGGAGCAAGAGGCTGACTGACTAGACTCCAAGATATTGTATGCGTAGCAGAAA
This sequence comes from Coenobita brevimanus, assembly GCF_032717465.1. Taxonomy (NCBI): domain Eukaryota; kingdom Metazoa; phylum Arthropoda; class Malacostraca; order Decapoda; family Coenobitidae; genus Coenobita; species Coenobita brevimanus. The sequence goes on along the minus strand of NC_136960.1, from coordinate 1,930,915 downwards.
GGGGTCAGGCAGGAGGTGGAGAGATGAGACAGAGAAGTTTGCGGGCAAAACTTGGCAGAGATTGGCTCAGTCAAGGAATTCGTGGAAAAGGATGGGGGGGGGGGGGCTTTGTTCAGCAGTGGACTTCCAATGGCTGCTGGTGCTACTGATTACTCACACACACACACACACACACACACACACACACACACACACACAAATATATATATATATATATATATATATATATATATATATATATATATATATATATATATATATATATATATATATATATATATATATATATATATATACCATCATCATCATCATCATCATCCGGACCTCCTTTCCCACCCTACGGTAGGGAGAAGAGTAGAAACGTCCAGATAGCCCAGGTCTGCCCAGTTCAGTGGGCCACGCTTCCATTCACTCATCATTCAAGCCCTCGGAATCCTGATTCTGTCTGATACGCCAAAAACTTTCACCACATTCTGTTGCTTCATGTAAACGTATCCGATATATAAATTACATTGTAACCAAACTGGCTTTAGCTGGACGTAAATATTAGAGCTGTTCCGCGTATGAATGAATTAAATAGTGGGAGATTTCAAGTAACCTTTAAGAATTTGTGTTTTAACCTTAGAGTTGTTTAAGATAGGCAAGAATACTTAAGTTTGGCCTTTATGTTGCCCGTGATCACAGGGAGAGGTGGGGGCAGGAAGGAAGAACGGGAGGAGGAGGGGGGTTATCACTCGGGGATAGGAAACTGTGGGGGATGAGGGGGAATCAGTTGGGGTTGCGAAGGGGTAGGGGGGGATAAGAGGATATAATTTGGGGTTTGAGGAGATGAGAGGGGTTGGGATGGTGTGGTAGGTAGTTGGTCAGAAGGGGTGAGTTGGAGTGATGTGGAAGGGTGTAGGTCTGGGGAGGGGGAACTGAGAAGGGATGATGTGGACGGATTAAGGCAGGAGGAGTAAGAGGGGTTGTTGCGCAGAGGTGTAGGTCAGGGGAGATGGAATTAGAGGAGGTAGCGAGGAAGGGAACCAGCTGGGGGGGAAGGTACGAGGGGATGGTGTGGAGGGCTGGAGGTCAGGAGAGGGGGGAAGGACGAGAGGGGGAAGAGTTGTAAGGTGCAGTTCTGGTGAGGGGTTGGTGTGGAAGGTTGCAGGTTCGGGATGTGTGTAAGGGGTTGGTGCGGAAGGGTGCAGGTCAGGGAGAGGGTATGAGGATGTGGCGTGGAAGAGTGCTGACCGTGTGGGGGGTTTAAAAGGAGGTGGTGTGAAAGGGAGTAGGTCTGGAAGGGAGTAAGAGAGGGTGGTGTGGAAAGGTGCTGGTCTGGTGGGGTGGAGCGGTGTAAGGGAGGGTGGTGTGAAAATGTGTTGGTCTGCTGGGGGGGGAAGTTGAGAGGGGATGGTGTGCATGGGTGCCGATCTGAAAGGAGGGGTATGAGGGGTTAGTGTAGAAGCGTGCTGGTCTGAGGGGAAGTGTAGGAGGGGGTGGTGTGGAAGGGTGCTGGTCTAAGGAGGTGTATGAGGGGGTGGTGTAGAAGCGTGTTGGTCTGAGGGGAGGTGTAGGTGGGGGTGGTGTACAAGGGTGCAGTACGGGAGGGGAGGTAAGTACCAGTGGTGTGGAAGAGTGCGGGTCGGGAGGGTGGGGTAAGAGGGGATGATGTGGAAGGGTGCAGGTCGTGAGGGGCGTAAGAGGGGGTTGGTGTGGAGGGGTGCAGGTCATTATTCAGCTCGACACCTGCCTCCGACACCGGCACGACCCGCTGACGCTCGCTAATTAATGATAGCGACCAACTTCAGCAGGTGACGCTTAGAAGGGGGGCGGGGGGGAGATACCGGGCGGTGGACGGGTCGGAGATAATGGTGGTAATGATGACTGCAGGGGCGACACGAAGGCTAAGTCGGTCAGGCAAAAATTTCCGTGGCCAATTTAACTTTTCAGATGCGATGGTCTTCTCTAAGTACATGAAAATCGTCTTGCATTAAGGGGGATATAAAAGGGTCTACATCATGTTTATGCTGTTGTATTCTCATGGCAGTTACAATACCTGGGCACAATTCTATCAAAGTTGAACATTCTCTCTGTGATAATTTTAGATTTTCTTGTTGTGGTGGATTTCTACCAGCTAAAGGTCATCTGACGACAGGTGGAGTTTAGTGCAAAGTTCATATACCGCCTACAAAGGGCTAAACTTCTCTCAGTAGATTGTCAGATTCCTCGTTTCTTGCCAAAAGGATTGCTGCTTCTGACAATCATTCTTTTCTGACCATAAATATATCACTGACACCATGAATTCAGTGCAATGACGTGCCAACAGATTTCCTTGAAGTGCAACAAGAAAGACTGAAACGACAATAATACTGAAAGTAGTCCTGTGTTTTTTAAAGCATCTTTCTATCAACGCTCACTTGTTATTAAGCTATATGTTAACACTCTCATGATTTAGACAACTCTGAGTCCATTCCACCTAAAGCCATACAATTTATGCAACTGAGAAGGGTTTACAGAAGCCTCATAGTGTTAAGTGCACAACACATATACTTAAAGAAAAAATAACTTAGTCTATGTTATCAGGTGTTAAAGTTGTGCTTTGGACTTTCCAGGAAAGAGGACCTGAAATATTGCCCTGAGTGGCCTCCTCTACGTTGAGATTTCTTGAGCCTCTTGCTTGTTTCAATTTTTAATACATCCAATAACAATTGTAGTCTTTTGCTATAGTTTTTGTCCTACAGAACTACCGTACGTCTCTACTAAGTGTGTTCTTTAAGCTACCTTTACTATATTCTTCACACCTCCAGAATATTTTAATAACTAGGAAAAACCTCACTCAGGCTGAATATTAGTTCCAGATAAGAAAAAATGAAAAACAATGGCGTCATCATAAAGAGCGGGCTAAAACCCAGGTCTCTGATGCTGCTGACATTAACACTTTTTCTTTTTCTGGTAGTCTCATGTTTTCTCTTTACTCAGTTTTCCTTTATAGCTACACATACTCATACTGCCATCTCACAGTTTCTACCTCGTTTTTTTTCATTCACATTTCCAACTGCCTTCATACAATGTTTTTCCCTTCCTTTGAGTCATCCACGTTTCTTAACTCGTACAGAATCTGTCCTTTTACCCGATAATCCGCGTTCCTAACTATTGTACAGACTCTCTCTCTCTCATATATATATATATATATATATATATATATATATATATATATATATATATATATATATATATATATATATATATATATATATATATATATATATATATATATATTTTTTAAACTGATTTCTAAAAATGTGTTTAAAAAAATTATTAGCATTGTATATTTTCTGTTATTTTCTATAATCCACATTCTAAACGGCTCATTTAGTCTTCCTTTTTATTGTAGTCTACATATCTCACATGCTCCCGTGCTGTTTCCATCCTAGTAATCTTTTTCGTAGTGAAGGCTGCAAGAAATGGTAGTAATAATATCAGGTGCACATTATAATATGTGCTGAGCCCCGGCCTGCGCTCCGAGATGAACTGAGAGCTGGCAGGGTTATGCTAATGTACCCTGCAATGGAGGGGCTTTGGTGCACGTCCCTCGGCGGGGTGGTGGGTACTGTGGGTATACTGGAGGTAGTTAGTGGATGGGGGAGTGGGTGGGAAACGGGGGGGGGGGATATCGAGAGTGTGGGAGGGACAGGAGCCAGTGAGTGAAGGGGAAAGGAAGTATGGAAAAATCATACTTGGGAATGACAGGTGGTGAGTAGGGAATGTGGGTGAGTGAGATGGGTGGAGGGATACTGAAAGAGAATGAGGAGGTGGAAGAGGAAGAGACTGTGGGGACTAGGGAGCAGAGGAAGGTCGAGCGAACTGACAAGTGCATGGGGATGAGAGGGATATAAATCTGCGACTGAGGAAGGGTGAAGGAAGTATGGAAAAATCATACTTGGGAATGACAGGTGGTGAGTAGGGAATGTGGGTGAGTGAGATGGGTGGAGGGATACTGAAAGAGAATGAGGAGGTGGAAGAGGAAGAGACTGTGGGGACTAGGGAGCAGAGGAAGGTCGAGCGAACTGACAAGTGCATGGGGATGAGAGGGATATAAATCTGCGACTGAGGAAGGGTGAGCGGGTAAAGGTAGTGAAGGGGTGAAAGGAACATAAAAAAAAGATTGGGGAGAAATGAGTGGGCCAGTGACTGTGGGGAAGTGAGTGGGAGAGAGAGGTGGAGAGAACGATAGGAGTGGGAAGGAGGGTGAGGTGGGAGAGTTAGTGGATGTGAGAAAAAATAGAAAAAGGAAGAAATGAAAACGTGGCAAGGTTTTAGGTGTGTTAGGTGGTGAAATGGCGAGTGAGTGGGGAGACCGGTGGAAGGAACAATCAGAGGATGGGACAGGTGAGAGGTGCTTGAGTTTATGAGTGCAGGGGCAGCGGAGAGGCGGGAGAGTGAACGTGAGAAAGAGAGTGAGATTGAGGTAGAGATGTGGGAGAGTTAGTGTGATGGTGAGTGGGGGATTAGGAATGGGAGGAACAATGGGAATATGTGGGGAGAACGAGGAGAAGAGTCAGTGTGTGTGGGATGGAAGAGGAAAGAAGGGAGAAGTGAAAAGACTACAACGTTTGGGAAACAGACTAGGGTGTGAGCGTGAGAGCGTGAAGGGAGGGGAGTTGTTGTGTGTTGAAGGAGTGGAGGGGAAGAGTGAAATTAAAATGTCAGAGAATTTCAGGATGCCAGGTAGGGAAGTGGATGCTGGTGACGGAAGAGGAGGGGGCGAAGGAACGAAAAGGAGACTGGGAGTGAGGAGGAACAAGGGAGAGATGGGGTGTCAATGCGTGTGTTAGGAATTCGAGATGAGAAAAGTGAAACTGCCTGGGGCATTAAGTAGCCCATCTTCCTCTCCTTTTGACGATGAGTTTGGAGAGAAGTAGGCATTTAAGTGAAGGTAATGGGAAATTGGTGAAGAGAGAGGGAGAAGACTAAAATGGAGTAGGATTCGAGAGTGAGATGGGGAAGTGAAAGGGTGGGGGAGTAAAAGGGATAAAATTATTTTAAATGTCAGTAAATCTGAGGACGGGTAGGCAGGGAAGTGTACGTGGTGAAAAGTGGGGGAAGGAAGTGACGGAAGGAGTGCGTGTTGATGGGGAGGGAGGGAGTTAGTGTGGCGTAAAAACGAGGGCTAAGGAGTTGTTACCGAGTGGATAAGGTTGATTATGCCAAGGGAGTCAGCAGTTGAAAAAGGGTGATAATGTGAACTGGTGTGAGAGCTACGTGAAAATGTGGGGGAGGATATGGGTGAAAGAGATGAGAGAGTGAGTATGAGGGAGAAGAGGAGCTAATCTGTAAGAGCAGAGAGTAGGAAGTGATAGATATGGAAGCAACAGGTTGGGGGAAAAGGTGGGAGAGACAGTATGTGAGTGTGTGAGTGAAAGCGGAATGTACGTGTGTGTGTGTGTGTGTGTGTGTGTGTGTGTGTGTGTGTGTGTGTGTGTGTGTGTGTGTGTGTAAGTGGGTCTATGAGTATTATGAGCCATGAGTAATAAGGGAGGGTGTGGAGTGTGGGGTGAGAGGGAAGAGGTATTAGCAGGGATAAGTAACACTCAGTAGGAGAGGACTGACAGTACTAAGTGAGGGATTACTGAGGCAGAGTGAGTGTGTGAGCTGGGATGAGAGAATTAATGGTGCAGAGTGAATGATTAAGTTCCTGAGAGAGAGAGAGAGAGAGAGAGAGAGAGAGAGAGAGAGAGAGAGAGAGAGAGAGAGAGAGAGAGAGAGAGAGAGAGAGAGAGAGAGAATTATTCTAGTTAACAACAATGCTCGCGTTCTGGCCAAATAATGGCAAGTGAACCTTTTACCTGAACATCGAAAAGCTTTCCAAACCCCATTATAAGTGATTCGGCCGGAGTGGGGTTAGGGGAGGGAGGTAGGTGAGGTGTGATAGTGAGGAAGGGATACATTTTAGTAGCGGACGGTGATATATCCGCCTCTCTCTCTCTCTCTGGAGGTATTATGAGAGAGAGAGAGAGAGAGAGAGAGAGAGAGAGAGAGAGAGAGAGAGAGAGAGAGAGAGAGAGAGAGAGAGAGAGAGAGAGAGAGAAATGGAAATATACATTGTCGACCAGGGCAATTTTCGGTCATGACAGCTCAGGAGACAGTGAGGTGACCCTGCTGTATAAATGAAGGTGAAAGGGCTAGAGAAAGAACTGACGAGGGTGAAATTCTGACAGCATGGATGGTTAAATCTGGCACTGTAGGACAATGGAAGAGTATAGGAGAGAAATGATTTCCACCTACAAAATGAAGGTTGTCTTTCTCTTTGGTGTGTGTGTGTGTGTGTGTGTGTGTGTGTGTGTGTGAGAGAGAGAGAGAGAGAGAGAGAGAGAGAGAGAGAGAGAGAGAGAGAGAGAGAGAGAGAGAGAGAGAGAGAGAGAGAGAGTAGGAAAACGAGCGAGCAAAGTAACGAGCAGAACGAAGGTCCGATCTCGTGTATATGCTTTTGGATGTACCATGCAACTCATAATTATAGTGGAACAACAAGTGTTCGTGGGCCCTTCGGGCCCCTCGCACTTGCTCCTGCGGAGGGCTCTCGAGTTATGTGCTGTTCTAGTGTAACGTTGTCACTTGGATTTTTTGCAGCTAACCAATTGATCGTGTTATTTGCAGCTTCGGGAATGGAACCCAAGTTGTCCGACCGCAAGTCCGAACTACACACACAGACACACGGCTACTGCTACACTTTATTTTAGTTCTACCTCTGGGCAAAAAATTCTACGGAGATCCTATGCCGGGCTCCGGAAGCAGCGTTTTTTGGTCAAAATGTGATCGCTCATTAAATACAGTAAAAGTTTTTCAATCGTGATGGGACCAATTTTTTTTTACATCAGCGATTTTTTTACGATTTCTGTGCCAATTTTGGTGCGATTTGAATGCGTAGTTTCGGCTGCCCAAAACACACACACACACACACACACACACACACACACACACACACACACACGGCTAGTGCTACAGTATATTAAACAAGTGCTCGTGGGCCCTTCGGGCCTCTCGCACTTGCTCTTATGGAGGGCTCTCGCGTTTATGTGCTGTTCTATTGTAACGTTGTCACTTGGATTTTTGACAGCTAACCAACTGATAGTGTTATTTGCAGCTTCAATAAGAGAACCCAGTTAATTTTAGTTCTGCCTCTGGAAAAAAAAAATCTACATTGAGATCCTATGCCGGGCTTCGGAAGCAGCGTCAAAATGTGATCGCTCATTACATATAGTAAAAATTTTTCAATCGTGATGGGACCAAATTTTTTCACATTAGCGATTTTTTTGTGATTTTTGTGCCAATTTTGGTGCGATTTGAATGTGTAGTTTCGGCTGCCCAAAATACACACACACACACAGACACACATACTGATATAGCATATTAGATGAACCAGGAAAGGGATATTCACTCCGCAGATTATGGAGGTGGCCATACCCCGTGGCTTAGCAAAAGAGGTAAAGGAAAGAAAAAATGAGAATGGGATAATGAGCCTGAAATAGAAAGAGGGTTGGAAGAGTGGAACTGAAAATAAGACGTTAATATTTTATAAGAAAGAACGTGGGAAGATAAGAAGGGGCAAAGAAAGAAGGGAGGAGAAAGGAAAAGCGAAAAAAGAAAAGGGAGAAATCAGATCTGAAAGAATAATGAAATAAATAAGCTTGGGAGAGACTAAAGAACTGAAGAAAGTCTGAACATCAAAAAGCAAATGTAACAGGGAGAAAGGGATATACTCAAAGAAGAAAATGAGGGGAATGTGAATGTTAAAGAAATGAAAGAATTGAAAGAAAGAACGGAGCACAAGGAAGAGTAAAGGGGAAGTGAGAGAGTATGAATTAAAGAGCCAGCAAGAATGAAAGAATAAGAGACAGAAATAATTGCAAGAGAAAAGTACACATGAAAAGAAATAAACGAAAGAAGAAAAGGAGAAAAGGGAAATCTGAAAAGCTTGCAGAGAAAGGAGGAATGGAAAAGAAATAGAAACAGTGAAAGGAAGAGAGAGAGAAAAGCGAGAGATGAAGGAGGTGGATCAGAAGCCATTTCGAGGACAGGGTGAAGGTGGAGGTCTTGGGACTGCTGCGAAGGGGCTTAGAGAGAGAGAGAGAGAGAGAGAGAGAGAGAGAGAGAGAGAGATTCTTACTGTATATGTGTGTTGAAACTAGGAGGTTGATTCGTCTTTAGATAACTTAAATCGCCTGAAGCTGGCAAAAACTCATATATGTATCAATTTTATGTCTGCGTGGGCTAATATTTCAGGCCGAAGCAAATGACCTCTATTTCGATTCCACATTTTTCTTCTTATTAACTACGAACATATCTCTACTGACGAAGATGGAATAGGTGCTCAATTACCTCGTTCTGTACAATGTTAGTTTATTTTTTCTTAGTTTCACTGTATTGATGTGTTTATTGCTTTGCTCAGGCCACTCTGATTTAGTTAGGCGGTGGGGATATTTCGATGAACTGGGTTTGCAACAATCTCCATGACCTCCTTTACACCCTGATGTTTCTACCGCACATTTTGATGTATTGTTAAGCTTAGTAAAGTCTCTTGAAGGTAGCCAGAATAATTTATGGAACACGTCAACAGATTGAAAGGTAAATTCTGATGACTTACTTTCTATTTGGTTCTGATCAGGTAACTTTATTCAGCTTAGGTGATTCTAAATAAAAAAAACAAAAATGCGAAATAGAGTAAGGCTGATGTAGCGAAGGATATCAAAGAGTTTGCCTCATCGGGAACGATCTTGAATCCTACCTCCTTCTGCCTTTCATGCTCCCTACAGAACAAATACTTCTCTCTCTCTCTCTCTCTCTCTCTCTCTCGTAACTTTCACCATGACATTTAAACCTACTCGCCCTCTTATCTGTAATGCTTTCCCATTCTTTCAATCTTTACTGCCCACTTTCGTACTCTCTCACTCACATTTTTAGTACCGCTTACTGCTTGTCTTTCACTCTTCTTTCCACTCTTGTTCACTCAGATGCAGTCCCTTCTCACTCTTATAATTTACACTCAGTCATTTGATGTTATTCACTCTTTTTTTTTTACACTCATTCTTCCAAGCTCGTAATTCTCAACTTGTACATCTTCACTTGTCTTTTCTATCACTCACCGTCTCATGCAGGTATTTCTCTCTCGCTTGATCACGCTGTCACTTTCTCATTCGCTTTCTCACTTCCTCTGTCACTTTCACATTCGCTTTCTCACAAACTTGTTCACTCCCTCATTTTCACTTGCCGTCTCCCTTCTTCTCAAACCTTTTCACTCGCTTTCTCAGTCTCCTTCTCACCCTCTCACATGCTTTCTCACTCTTTTTCTCAATTGTTTTCTCACTCCCCATCTTTATCACATATTTTTTACTTTTTCTTACTTGCTTCGCACTCCCACTTTCTTTCTTTCTCGCTTTATCACTCTTACTTTCTTAATGGCATTCTCATTTCCTCTTACTTTCTAACATGCCTTCTTACACTTTTCTCCTACTCGCCTTCTCACTCCCTTGCTCTCGCTCTGCCACTTGTTTGCTCACTCCATCTCTCACTTTCTCATTCTCTCACCTGTCCCTCTCACCCAGGCGCCACACCATCAAAGAACACAATACCCCTCACATCTTTTTCCTGGCAGGTTACCCACCTTCCCGGCTATTTCTGCTTGTGATTCCCTATTCTTGGAGCCTTTGTTTCGTCACCTGCACCACATATATATACAAAGCCCTATGAATAACGTAAACAAATAAATAAATAATGTATGCCTTACCACCCTTAGCGTTCAAACACATGGAGGTAGTATTGTGGTAAAAAAAGTGGCCACCATGTTATTTACGTGCAAATATTATCCTTTGTGATTTACTTTCTGAAATTACAGTGAACAGCATGATACAGGATGCTATGATCTGAGGTGCCAGCGCTAGAGATCTATGTATACTCGTACCTTAAATTTTTGCTTAATATAGTCTCCATCAAAATCTAAGGGGGGAGCTTTTTATTTTGCATAATCTACTGTGCAGTAACTATCCACCCCACCTTCTTTTCCATATGATTACCTCCGCCAACGAAGTTGAAGGAGATTGTGTATTCACCTATGTTTGCCTGTCTGTCCAGAAGATATCTTCAAAACTTCTCAATGAATTTCATTGAAATTTTGTAAATTGGTGGGCCATGGGCCAAGAAAGACTTGATTAAATTTTGGGGCGGATCCGGATCCGGATCCGGATCCTGCAATGGCCTTGGCGGAGTTATGCGCACTCTAAGTGCTTTTTAGTTATGTTGTGACTGAAAAAATTATGGTTAAATGCGTGGTAGAAAAATAGTGTGAGTGTATAAAAGTATGGGAATGATCATGGGAGAAGTTGTTGCTGAGAAGGCATAGAAAAATCTAGGGTCCTGGAGATCCCTTTATCTTGTCCCCTCACAGGGTGCAGTTTCAAGAAGCAGAAAGATGTAAATTAAAAAATACGAAAATATTTACTTAATCATTCGTTTTCTACATGTATGTCAGCAAGCAATAAATAAACTTCTGGAAAAACCTTCTCCAACGATATTCATTATTAACTGTCCGGAAAACCATAATAATTCAATAATTTCGTTTGATACTTATCCACACCTCTATCACTGGTTATACTTGTTGATCGCGCAGTAAAATAATATATAATTTGTGCATCGTTATATTCTGTGCATTTTCACAGTGAAACATAGAACGAATAATTCTACACCAAATTAAAGTTTGCGATATTTCCCTAACCATTTACACTTTTCTTCTCTTTCATTTAATCAGGTATACTGATGGCATTTGCTCGACTTCCTATACATATTCCACATTATCAGACGTAGAAAATTACATCAGATATGGAATTACCCGCATTTGTTATCTGCACAAACAGGCAGACAGAATGACAAATTGATTACACACTTATAGGTGGATTATCGGTAAATAGGAAATATAAATTATGGAGTACGGGATTCTCATATTAACTCATACTTATGATTTTGTCATTAACTGTTTCTTGTGAGCGAATACAAAATCCTTGATAGTTCAGCAGAACGTTATTAATGAATGGTCAGCATGAAGCAATATAGGTGACAGAATAAACATTTTGTGCTCAGGAAAAATAAAAAAAATTAATTATTACACCATCTTGACACACACACACACACACACACACACACACGCACACACACACACACACACACACACACACACACACACACACACACACGCACACACACACACACACACACACACACACTAATGCTGCTATGCTGCAGAACTTCACGTACATTTCACACTGCCATGACTTAAACACGCCACATACTGCCACACTTCCCATACGCTCCTCACTCTTACAACATTTCTCGGTGCCAAACATCTCTCTCTCTCTCTCTCTCTCTCTCTCTCTCTCTCTCTCTCACACACACACACACACACACACACACACACACACACACACACACACACACACAATCAATCAATCAATCAAACAAACAAAAACAAACACAGCACAATCATACTTCACAGCATCACGATACAGCCACACCAAGCACCTCACGCACAGGTGACACTGCATGAATTTTTCCAACACCAGAACTGTGAAACCTGAAATTGGCTAGATTCTCTCCTGTCAACTACTTTCACTAAGAAATTACCGATAAAATAAAATAATTCGTCTTCTGGCAGTTAAAGTAAAAAAAGAAAAAAAATATATATCATAGTACCGAAGGAACTACATAATTACGTCGTCAGGAAAATCAGGTACTGTAACAAAGATTTCTTTTATTTTTTACTTTTATCGAATATATATACGTAATCAGTAGATTTTGGAGTGCTCTCTGACGGTCGGTAAGCAGCTGAGTGACAACCCTTTTATTTCACTTATTACTGAGCCGTGATCTTTTGACGTTAATTTTCTCTTAATTGTTCGATCTGATTCCCAAGTTCTGGCATACTGAGCTGGGTATCTAAAACCATTATAGGCTACTCCAACGTTATGATTATTCATTTGTTACTTATTATCGGAATCATCAGCACCATCACATTTTTCCCGCATAGTAGACAGGGTGAACGTGGATTCATGTAACGCAGTAGTAGTAGTAGTAGTAGTAGTAGTAAGAGTTGTGGCTGTGGTTGTTGTTGTTGTTGCTGTTTTTGTTGTTGGTGAAAACCCAGGAAGCTAAAGCTGTCCTCTTCGTGCAGTTCACCACCCTCCTTTTGGGGGACTGGGAGGAAACAGAGGGACGTTTACATACCCAGGCAGTCCCACCGCTCAATTATATCGGTGCCACCACATGAAGGCGTCCCTCTCCAGCCCCAAAGTAGATAATATGAGTGTGATATACTGATGAACCCTAATGCCATATCCACTGTGATGAGGTTTTCGGAATATACCAGAAGCAAACTCACAGGCTAATTCCTACGCTGAATAAAATCGCTTGAAGGTAGCAAGAAAATACGACAGACCTCACAGGTAAGAAAGCGTTGTTTAAAACCATTTCCATTCTATCTGCCCTCAGACCCCAAGCTCACTAAAGAAAAATAAAAGGTACTAAAACACACCTGCATTCGTGTTCACCTTGCAGGGGGGAAATGTATTGGAAAATCATCGGAGCGAGCACTTGTTATGCATTTTGTACGAGTGGAAATTCATAAAACGCGCTCCCAGGCAATTCCGCTGTATTTATGTAAGAGTCTGGGGTGAGGTACAGAGGCAGTTGCAAAGAACCACCACAGACGGGAATGGGGTACAGCCTCTCTCTCTGTAACAATTGTGGTGGTGAAGGATGGAATGGTGATGGAGATGTGATGGTTTTTGATGGCGCAAGTGAGGGGCGGGGAAATTTTGGTTTGGCGTATGAGAGAGAGAGAGAGAGAGAGAGAGAGAGAGACGAGGGTGGGAGTGGTGCGTGTGTGTGTGTGTGTGTGTGTGTGTGTGTTGATGTTGATATGCTTAGATGTGTATTGTATTGATAAAACTGTTCGTATTTTTCAGAATGTATTTATGCCCTGTCTTGCGCATATATATATATATATATATATATATATATATATATATATATATATATATATATATATATATATATATATATATATATCTACAAAGCCTTGTTTTATGTGTTTTGGGGCTTGTGTGATTATGTATGAGTGTGTATGTTTGGATATGTGTCTGTTTTTAACTGAGTTTCTAAGTGTTTATATGTATATTTTTTTGCGCGCGTGTATATATGCATGTGCCCATGGATATGTGTGTATCTATGACTGTATGTGCGTGAAACTGTGTATGTGTGTCTGTCTGTCTGAGCGATTTCTATGTGTACATGTTTGTGTGCGTCTGTGTATGTGTTCTTCTACAAGTACCAAAGTTTAAGTACCAAAGTTAAAAGTAAAACCTAGTACATGTCGCGGGGGTTAAGGGAAGGAGGAAGGGAGCCGAGCAGAAGTTTGGTGAGACGAGATTGATCACCAGACTCTCTGTTTTCCTCTTTTGTTTGACCAACTTTGCACACACTTCCATCCATTTTCCGTCCATCTCTCTGATACAGGGGCTTAAGAGAATCTCCTGGCATTCGTAAACACACCCAATGATGTTAGGAAGCAAGGATTAATGGATCTCGCCTCTCTTTTCGCTTCTATGACTTTTGCGTCTCTCTGTTATGAATAAAACTGTCTGACGGTAACTTGAATAATGTACTTCCCTATGTGAGGATTAACATAATCTTTGAGCATATGCTAACATACTAATCATGTTAAGAAGTTGGTATTAACAAATTTCGGTTCTCTTCTTACCCTCCAATAAACCTGACTGACAGTGGAGATTTGGTTGGTGCTAACCTTAGTATCCAAGTATATTATTATTATTATTATTATTATTATTTTTTACGTACAAAATTTCTAACCTGTACAAATCCTGCTTCAGATGCCAACGTTACACCCCTGTCAGCTTCATCCTTGAACAGAAAACTGTGAAAGACTGGAGAGTAAATAAAAGTGGGAAGAAGCATGCGTAAACGAGGAGGTCGAGGGTGAATGCTGGAATGAGAGGATGCTGTGGTATGCTGGGTGTAGGAGGGTGCAAGTCAGAGTGTTGAGCGTCGAATCTGAAGCATTTTTAACCTGCATACTATTCGTCTCATTTTTTTATTAATGTTCTGTGCCTTTATGGTCAATAAATACATACCTATATACATAATTATCCACCTATCTGGCAGTCGATCTGTCTATCTATCTATCTATCTATCTATGAAGCTGCAGGATATCAAAAAGTGTATTGGGGTGTAGGGAGGTGTAGATAGAGGATGATGTGTTGTGTAGAAAAGCTTGCAATGCGCAGATGTAAGGTGTGAATGAATGATGGATGTAGGAAGGGGTGGGAAGTGTACAATGTAGGTGAGTTTAAGGTGTTGGCTGTCTCAGGTACAGGAAGGTGTTGGGTGTAAGCAGCATATCTGTGGGTGTATTGGGGTGTAGGCAGGTACAGAAAGACGAGGGTGTGTGGTGTAGATGAGCTTGCAATACATATGTGGAAGACATGTGAATGAAGGACGGGTGTAGGAGGGTGTGGGAAGTGTACAGTGTAGGTGAGTGTAAGGTGCTGGCTGTCACAGGTATAGAAAGGTGCTGTGAATAAGTTATGTCAAATGTAACTGTGCGTCGAAAGTAGCTGGGTGTAAGAGGTTATAGAAGTATTTATAAGGATGTTTGAACGCCAGAGGGTATAAAAAGGTGCATGAGAGGACAGCGGGATGAATGAATGTGTAGCAAAGTGTAGGAAGATGCATAATGATTTCGAGGTTGTTTGAGAGTACTCGTATAGGGATGTGTGAAAGACTGCAACAGTGGTGGGTGCATAGAGATGTGTGTGTGTGTGTGTGTGTGTGTGTGTGTGTGTGTGTGTGTGTGTGTGTGTGTGTGTGTGTGTGTGTGTGTGTGTGTGTGTGTGTGTGTGTGTGTGTGTGTGTGTGTGTGTGTGTGTGTGTGTGTGTGTGTGTGTGTGTGTGTGTGTGTGTGTGTGTGTGTGTGATGGCGTAAGAAAATGTAGAAAAGAAACAAGAATTTGCAAAGTTCATGAATTATGAGGGTATGCAAGAGTATATTTATGTAAGAGGGAGCAAAGGAGAAATATGAATCTATACCAGGACATGAAGTATGAGGGTGGGTAGGTGTGCATAATGGTGTAGGAGGGTGTAAGGGAGAAATATGAATCTGTAGAAGGGTATGAAGTATGAGGGTAGATAAGTGTGCATAATGGTGTAGGGGGGTGTTAGGGAGAAACATGAATCTGTAGAAGGGTATGCAATGTGAAGGCGTGCAAGTGTGAGTAATGATGTAGGAGGCAGTATGGGAGCAATACGATCCTGTACAAGGGCAAGTGTACAAGCGTGTAGGGTGTCCCGTGGGACACAGCAACCGCAAATGGAATGTCTGCCCGAGTTTAGGTGAGTTCCCTTGTTGGCCCTCATAACCCGATTACCACGGTCCTCCCTCCCACTGTTTACCTCTTAACTTCGGCCTCGGTGTGTCTCTGTGGCTCCCTCTGTTGTTACCTTATCCAGTTACTTCAATCGCCATAGCCTTAGCTAAAACACAACCACCTACCCTACCGCATTAGTTTTGAGTGTGTGTGTGTGTGTGTGTGTGTGTGTTTACTATCACGAGCTTAATTATGGGAAATCGAAAGAGAGATATTAACAGTACGACAGAAATGCTGAAGCTGAGAAATCCCTCTTGTTAATCTCATATCCAAGCACATCCATGACCATAACCTTCACCAAAGAGAACCATTTAGCCTACCTTATGAGTTTTATGAAGGTTTGTTTTTGCGACCAGTGACAACGAGTGTCTGTTGATATGCTGTGTTACCTGGTAGACTTGGGGTCCTGGCATTTGTGATTTTTTACGACGAACCTACCGTAATTGATGGTATGTCATTTATTTTCATCTATAATTTATTTCTGTTAAGGATATGTGCTTATGGATACGCTGCTCGTCGAAGTTGTGTGTGTGTGTGTGTGTGTGTGTATGTGTGTGTGTGTGAGAGAGTGTGGGTTCCTTAACGTTTTAAATTTGACCGAGAATATATCGCAGGAATTATAAAATAATTCTCGCAGAACTGCTGAAAAAATGGTCAATTATTCCCATCAGCTCCTTTAAACAGTAGACGCATTCTTTGTTTTATTCTTGTTATTACTGGATGATTTCATTAAACTCGGGACATATCTCTAGAAGTCAGGGGTGAATGAAGGCTTTGTACCGTATAAAAGTACTCAGTTAAGGGAAAATCTCACCAAAATTTATTATAAAACAGAATAAAAACCGCCACTGGAGTGAACCGTTGAGAGAAATATCCATTATCCGTTCGGCAGGTTGATGACTCTTCGTTCTTTCAGTGGAACTACATCCCGACGATTTATTCAAATAAAATTAAATGTTTCCATCTTAAGATGTTCGAAACTACCTCCAATAGCCCCACTACACCCCCTCCCCTCCAGAGAGAGAGAGAGAGCAATACCAGTTCTATACCTCTCAGTGAACCATTTATCACCAGCACCGCAGTGACTTACGAGCCTGATAAGGGTCGCTTATTGCAAGGAACATTTATCACTACACCAGTCCGGATTCAGCCTACACCTCTTCTCTAGCTCCTTCACGAAGGCCTTCAATTTCATTTATTCATTTATTTATTTATTTACTTTTTGCTGCTATCGGACAATTTTATAGAGCATAGGCGAGCGACAGGGACTACAAGTTTGATGAAGGTTGCTTGCTGAAGTTTATAATTCCACTGGTCCGGATATCTCGTACACCTTTCCTTGAGTTCATTCACTGGTAGGACTTTACATATACAGTATATATATATGTGTGTGTGTGTGTGTGTATGTATACATTTATATATATATATATATATATATAGAGAGAGAGAGAGAGAGAGAGAGAGAGAGAGAGAGAGAGAGAGAGAGAGACAGACAGACAGAGACAGACAGACAGACAGACAGAGACAGAGACAGAGAGAGACAGAGACAGACAGACAGAGTCCTTGTTACTTTAAAATTTTTATCCCTAGGTAAGGGAGACCATGGTAATGAAAAGTTTAATGTGCTTTGGGTTGGGCAGAATATACATGCAGAGCAATTAGCTTACGGGCTGTATTCTATGTGACAGGAGATTCCACAGCACCTCTTCCTGACATATATTTTCCATATTTCAAACGTTTTAGCCTCGTGAACGTGGGCAAACTATGTCAATGCTAGATATACGTGTATATACTCGTAAATGTCATGAAAAAGAATATCAAGCTTAATTAAACGAAATCAGTTGCCAATGAAGGTTACACTTTAATTGTTTTACTGTTATCGGCTGCACAAACGCTATTAAGGCAAGTTGTCCCTATAGGTTTGAGGCATAAGAAGGGACGATGCTGCAACCTCCACCTCCCTTCCCGCCACTGGTGAAAGGAAAAGTTATTACGAACTGTTCAATACCACCGAGACAACAGCCAAGCATAACGTGACTGAGGAGGGAAGCACCAAACATTCCTCGTATATACAACACACAAACGTCGACTTACATTTAAATTCTAATGACGAGCTTCTGACAACGACCACCCTTGACAAAGGAGACCTGACTGAATTTAACGAGTAACTGTTAAACGAACGAGTTACTGCACTCTTACGATGAGTTTATTTTTTTCTTTTTTTTGCGACCTCTCAGCTAAGAGCAGGCAAGCGGATAACAACTCATCTGCCTAGTTTCTTAATGGTTTAATTTTCAGTCAGTCTCTCTCTCTCTCTCTCTCTCTCTCTCTCTCTCTCTCTCTCTCTCTCTCCACAGCATCCTGTATGGTGTGGCGCCATAAAGAAACGACCCTCACCCAAACCAGACACCATCATCGCTCACATACCTCACTTCCTCGTCATTTCTTTACTGACATCAGTAATATTCACAGTTCTGAAATCTGCAGGTGACCAATATGAATGCATATATATATATATATATATATACTGTACATACTGTATACTGTGTGTGTGTAAACAGTAAGCATAAATATTTTTTGCCCCCCTATTTGTTTCGAAAATTATCAATTACCTTCGCAAATTATTAAACACAAGAACATCAACCACTGTCCCTGACAGCACACCCTCTAATATTTAAGTTATTAAGAGGATAAAGGACACTCTTACGGGCTCACGAGTCAATTACCCAGCTTTGGCCCACTTGTCGCAAAATATGTCGAGAGCCGCCACTATACAGAAGTGGCTGAAGATTAATTATAACTTGACACGCAAAAATGGCACAGCGAAGGTATTTTTGTGATGATACTTTACTTATTAGGGATGAATTGGCTGCTCCTCATCACGGCTTAGTCTTGGCTGTGAAGGGCTTATGGAGGCTGTTAGAAGTGTGATTAATTAGCCCCTTCATTACGAGAGGGTAAAATTGCCAGACGTTGACAAATGGATATAAAATAATACAAATGTGTCGTCTTACTGAAAGGGATATCAATGATGTTTTCTAATTGCTTCATTTGCTGAGGTACCAATCACTTTCGTCTCATATCCACTTCTCTCCTACATTCTCCCTCTCCCTCATTTCTGTTTCTTCACCCATCACATTTATCTCCCTCCTTTAAGCCCCTCTCTCATCTCCCTCCCTCCCTCTCTCTCTTAGTTCTTTACTCCTCTCGCCTCGGTGCATCATTTTCTTTCCCCCGACTTCGTTCCTTCACCCTCACTTATCCCTCCCTCACCTCTTCCTGCCTCGCTTCTCTCTCTCTCTCTCTCTCTCTCTCTCTCTCTCTCTCTTTTATCTTACTCCTTCCAATCAACACTAGAAACCTGTGTCGCCGTCATTTCTCCCTTCCCTTTTTTCCCCCCATAGTATATGTCATCCCCTCTCCCTTTTTTTTTTCCTCTCCTGTCATTCTCTCTTTCTCTCTCTCTCTCTCCTCTTCTCCCTCCCTCTATCCGTCCCACACCACTCCTCCTTACATTTCTCCCCCTCCCTCACTTATTCCAAACCTCTCCTCTCCTCTCCTCACCCCCTCCCTACAACACATTCCCCCCCACCAACCCCTCTAGATATTCACCAGATCCTTTATTTTTGGTAGTAAGCTGCGTAACTGTCTGGCTACAGTTTTTTATTTTAGTTTAATTGTTTTCTGTTTCGTCTTCTCCCTCTTCATATATCACTGCTTTTCTCTTACTTATCTCTCTCTCCTCTCGTACAATCCCTTATTTTTCTCCCCACTTCTATTTTTCGCTCCTCATTCTCTCTACCTTCCTTATTACTCCCCATTCCTATCCTCTCTCCCTCCCTCATCTCTTCCTCTTCCTCCTTCACTCCCATCTCTCTCTCTCTCTCTCTCTCCAACCAACCCTTCTCATCTGTGCCTCTGTTAGTTCCCCCTTCCCTCTTTTCCCTACCGTATCTATGATTCCCACTCCTCTCGCTCTCTCTCTCTCCCCCCCCCCTCTCTCTCTCTCTCTCTCTCTCTCTTCATGTTCACTTCATCTTCTGGAATACGCAGCAATCTCCCTCAGGACAGGACGGAGGGAAGGAAGGAGAAGGAGAAGAGAGAAAAGGTGAGGAAGAAAGGGAGGGGGGAAATGGGAGAGGTGGAGAGGGAGGACAAGAGGGAAGGAAGAGAGTAGAGGAAGGGCAAATGAACTAGTGAAGGATAGAGGAGGGGTATGGTGGGTTGAAAAGAGGGGAAGAGCAGATAAGAAGAGGAAGAAAGGTAAAAGAGGGGAAGGAATGGAGGGAGACGCAGGGGAAAAAAGTGGAGAGGTGTGAAAGGAAAGGGGAAGCAAAATACAAGAAAGGTGAGCAGGGGTGGAAAAGAAGGTGAAGAAAGAGGAGACGAGGAAAACAGGATGAAGAGATGGTAAACAGACGGAGGGGAAGGGATGGCGATGAAACAAATGTGAAGAAGTTAAGGGAGGTGGACGGAAGGGAGATGCAAGTGAGGTGAAAAAAAAAATGTCGCACTCAAATTTCCCAAACTTCATGCGGAAAAATTTTGGCCTGAGATGAACTTGGTGTGTGAAATTTACAAACCCTCCAGGCCTGACGAGCACAGAGCCAGCACAGATTCTCGCGTCGAGGGGAGCAGATTTTGGCGTAGGAGGTATGAATGTCGGCCTTGATGAGTGAGTGTTATTTTTGGCGTACTTGGGTTGGGGGGCAAAAGATTCTGGCGTAGGAAGTGGATATCTGCGTTGATGAGGGACGTTTTCGAGAAAGGAGAGTTTGGGGTAAACGAGACTGGTGTAAGAGACTGGCGTAGGTTGGTTTGGTGTGAGAAAGATTAGTGTAAACGAGCTTTGCGCTTAAGTGGTGGATGTATGGGCTGGTGAGGGAAGTTTTGACGAAGGTGAATGTCTGGTTTAAGAAGCAAGAGATTAGCAGTTTGGCGGAGAAGGCAAAAGAGTTATTATGAGAGATTTTGAATAGAGGCAAATGAGTTGAACTGAAGAGAGCTTTTTTAGCGTAAATGAGTCGATATGAGAGATGTTGGACAGAGGTTATTGTGCTAAAATGAGAGATTCTATGTAGAAGTGAAGGCGCTGATGTGAGAGGCTTTAGGTGGAGGTGAAATGATTGATACAGGCGAATTTTGGTGGAAGTGAAGGAGTCTAAATGACACTGCTTTCTGGCTTTGAAGGTCAATTATGTGATTTTAAAGATTTATTTGTAGGTAAAAGAGCTGATATGAGATATTTTTGGCGAAGACGAATGAGTTGAAATGATAAACGGTTTTGGTGTAGAAGGCGAATGATATGATATGAGAGGTTTTTGGCGAAAGATGTAGCTGGTGACCTTGGAGACCGTAATTTTGACACGAGAAGCGAGATCCTGGGCCTGAAAAAATTATTTCAACGAAAGAAGTCAGACGAGAGGGACAGTGAAAAAAAAAAAATGTTGCTTAAGGAGAGTTTCGACGAAGATGCAAAATTCTAGAGCAGAGGAGGAGAGTGACAATGAGAGAAGAGAGGAAAAAAAATGTTGGCTAAATAGAGGATGAAAGATACGACTTTTTAGAGTTGAGAGCGAGACTGTAAATATACAAGAGCAATTTCTTTAGGTTCAGAGATGTTTTATTTGTACAGTATAAAGGAAAGTTCTTTGAGATAAGAGTGAGTTGGCAATTGTATAAGGGCAAGTTCTTTGAGCTGAGGGTGAATCAGTAGTTGATTAAAGGAAGTTCTTTGAGTTGATGAGTAAGTGATAGTATAAAAGGAGGTTCTTTGAGCTGAGGGTGAGTTAGTTATTTATTCAGGCGAAGTTCTTACGAGGTTAAGGTGAATTAGCAATTGTATAAAGGAAAGTTCAGGGTTGAGTGTGAATTAGTAATAGTATAGAGGGAAGTTCTTTGAGTTGAAGGTGACTTGATAGTTGTATAAGAGCAAATTCTTCAGGTCCTGAGTGAGACATTAATTGTATTGTTAAGGGGAAGTACTTTTGAGCTCAGGATGAGGTAGTAACTGTATGAGGGAAAGTTCTTCACGTCTGAGAGTGGGAGTTTACATCTATGAGCTCATTTTTTTCTTAAGTAGAGTGAGGTTGTAACGTCTTCAGTACAAAGTGTCTTACCTGTACTGGATAAGGTCATCTGGTGGTGGCTAGAGACAAGTAGAGATACATCAAAGCAAGAACAAAGGCTTCAAGACTCTTCTGTCAGAGACAGATATTAGGTCCTTCTCACTGCTACCTTCACTTCAGCTTATTCAGTTTGGTAGAGACCCGGCCGTAAAAAAATAATTAAAACCAGTCTCCAGTAACTCATACACAACGAAGATGACTTATTTTGTTTAATACTTGCCTTTGCCTATGTTTCATTCAGCTTAGGAGAGACCCCGTGGAGAAGTTATTAAACTATGCATAAAAAGGTTGCATTTAGAGATAATTTAAAATTACAGACAGGAGGATTAATAAGTGAGTGAAAACAAATCATGGGAGAGTTTTTGGCAAGGGCTGGAAGGATGGATAACTAAGGTATAGGAGGAAAATTTTGAGGCGTTTAGAGGAAAGTGGCTGCAGCGTAGAGGCGAGATTTATAGCGTATGAGGCGAGAATTTCGATCAGGTCTTGCCCCAGCAGATAAATGGTTACATAGACAGACTGACAGATGTATAGACGGATGTATGGATACAGTTGTGATACAGTAGACAGATCGATAGTGTGTGGATAAATACAGTATTTGGAAAGATAGATGGATGAAAAGGTGAATATACAGATACACAGGCAAATAGCTATTTAATAGGTAGACGGATGGATGGACAGAAAGATAAAAAGAATGGGTTGATGGATCAAGGAGGGGAGGAATGAACAGATGCTTCTAAAGCTAAACTGATGGGGAAGAAAAGGGATCCATGCATAAGTTGGGCTTCGCAGTTTGAGAGGGCGGGCAATCACAATGTTATTTACTCATTAATTTAGTTTTTACAATGTGGCTCTAATCACTGATATCCTGTGGCATTAGCGTTAATCGAGTTGGAGGTAATAAACAGTCACGTTTGGTTCCATTTCCTTTGAGGCGGATGAATGTTCCCTCATCAGCTTAAGGTTTTGTGTCAGGCTATGCCATTTGGAGAGTAAAGCTGGTCAACTGCCCTTATAATTCTGGACTAAGATAACGTAGCCGCCCTTCAACCTTGCATGTGCTAATCTGTGACTGGGTGTGACTGTGTTAACCTTCTAAAGTAGGCTACGGCGTTCTGGTAATGCCAAGAACAAAATAATATAAACGTTCGGAAGATACTAGGTGTATGAACTTTCCCACGATGCATCCTCTTTGTGCTTTGGTCTGTGCCTTGATTGGTTGTTCGCTACCTCCTCTGCACGATGCTGTCTTCATTTTCGTCTTCCGTTGGCTGACTTATCTTTATTTTAGAAGAAAGTAAACCTAGACCACGTCCTTGTCCTGTTCGTGCTTATGAAAGCTTTTTTTGGTACTGCATCATAAATGTCCGCTGCTTAAGTCTCCTCAGATCGGAATGAAATTGTCCAATGGTAACAACCATGAAGTAAGGAAGACGACACCGTACTGCAAGATTTAAAATTGGGGACACTTAAGGCGTGGTGGTTGCAACTGGCGTGTGGTGTTCCAAGCGGTAATTGGGATGTGTTACCGCGCAGAACTTGGCAACTTGGCTAATGACTCCTGCTAACTTAGCCTCCCTTCCTCTCTCTCTCTCTCTCTCTCTCTCTCGTGCGCAACAGAGGCTAGCTAAAATTATTAAACCCAAATAGGAAGGAAAACGTTGTGCTCGCACCTCATTTACTATTACACTCAAGTGGCATAGTTAGTGCTAAGTGCACTGCTTGTACTTCTGCTCTTGTAGGATATGTCCCTACCTTAATAGAATGCAACAAGTGTCCACATAATTGGAAATTAGTTAATAATTTGTTTTTTAATGTTATAAAGCACAGATGTCACCTCCCAAACTTCTTCCCTCACTTGGCTTGGCAGCCACCTGCAACGATGCCTCAATCCCGGCAGGCGACCCACATTCTCTGACTGCACAAAACACCACCTCTTCATCTCGCCCTCCCTCTGGCCCTGGACTACCTACAGACCTCCATTTTTTTTTTAAGGGTAGCAGAAAGATTGAAGTTTGTGTGACTAATATTTAAACATGTTTAGTTACGTATAAGCGAGTCGAAACAGCTCGAAAAAACACCCTATTATTCCTATATCTATCACACCAACAACATGAGTAAAAAACACCACCACAGTCGAAGGTTTAATGAAATTTTACGGCACTTTCATTAATTCATGATGATTTAGGAACATGATTTCCTTTCTAATTTTTCATCTTGTCTTCTACGAAATTACTATAAAGAATGCAAGAAGCAGTTTCATTGATATATGTCTACGTGCTTGTTCAAGAGTTTACTGATGGTGCCTCTTGGTTTTTTAGGACCATCATCTCTGACATGGTCCGTACTAAACGCACCCATTTTTGTCATTTTTCAGTATGCTGCAAACACTGTATTTACCTCAACTAAGTTCTAAAAGAGAGCAAGTAGCACAAGTTTCATTAAGTTTTTGTTTATCATTTTCAGATTTAATGCAAATACTTTCTCAGAAGTACGGTCCAAGGCGACTCCACCCTTTAACATAACTTCCCTCTCTTTCTCTCTCTTGTCAGTTTGATTAAAACGGAAAGGGAACCTCTATGTCGCAGGGAATTGTTTCGTAGATGACCTCAGGAATAACATGTGGGTAAATAGTTCCCAGGCGATCGTTTTCAGCGTTTTTCTTTATTTTTTTTTTAAATATCGTAGGAATCACACTCAGTCAGAATTTCGAAAATATGAGAGTCCTTTATGAGATTTCAGTTTTGCTGAAAATGTATTGAGAATAAATTATTATGCATACTTATTTTTCCTGCGGGTACGATCATTTATTGCTTGTTCATAAAAGCAGCGTTACAACCTTCATATCTCCTTCACCCCTCGTTACCTCTCTCTCTCTCTCTCTCTCTCTCTCTCTCTCTCTCTCTCATTAGCCTGTCAGAAGGGGCATGGGGCCTTCATGTCCCAGTTAACTGCCCTACAACTTTGTAAAAAACAGATGTGAGTAAAACTCTAATCAATTTCTTATTTTCTGTGACATTGGCAGTGCCTGGGAATCGGTAAAAAGCAGAGTTAAAACCATAGCCTTTCTCAATCGCACCAATATATTTTACACTTAAGAGCACGAACACCTGGCTTTTATGTACAGGATCAACAATTCGTCCTTTGATCAAAATGTATATAAAAGTCAGTCAGTTTCTTGTTCTCTACAACTTTCACTGACAGTTCCTGGTGGTATATAAAAGGGATATGGGTAAAAATCCTTCAATTCCATGCTTTAGCCGACACTGACAGCAGGGTGGAAGTCTGTAAAACGAATATTGGTAAAAATCTGTGAATGGCATGTTTTCTGCGACACTGACAGCCCCTGTGATAGCCTATAAACAAAGAGTTAAAGCCATAGGCCCCGGATCACACTGGCTCTCTGATTACTGTTGTCATCGTACCATATTCTTTTTCGTAGTCGTCGCACAATCACTACCACTGTCGTCACTGTCGTCATCCCCATCGAAGAAAGAATACCAGAAAAAAAAGCACGAAAACACACTAATGGAAAGTGATAATCAAAAAGTTTACATTATCATCACCACCATCTCCATCATCGGCAATAATCATAATTCTAATCTTATTTCCCACCAATACAAGTGTTTAGTTATTTTTTATATTTTTCTCATATCCTTTTTTGGTTCTACGCCAACCACATCTTTATATAGTAGTAAGAGACCAAGATGATGATGATGATGATGATGATGATGATGATGATGATTGATGACGACGACGACGACGACGACGACGACGACGATGATGATGATGATACTTTAACCATCATCCACCAAGAGACAAAGAAACCATTGATGAATGAAAAAAAATACCAAAAAAAGAATATGTGGGGAAAAACACACTAGTCAAACCATGACTATCGGAAAAGCTTTTACTGGTTGACAGAGTGGTCTAAAAAGCTCATGTGTGGGGTACCTTTTTAGCGCCCCAGATCCCTACCGCAAAAAAATGCTTAATATATGAACAGTTTTACATTTTTTTACATACCCTGTGCATACATGACTTTTATCGTCTTTTGTTACTTTAATATATACTGTATTTGGCTTTCATATATTTTGGCGTTTATCATACTTTAATTATTACTTTGATGTAAATCTTAAGTATCGCCTTCTTTCGTAATGTTGTTCTACGCTTTCAATTTAACCCTTTTCAACGCATAAGCGACAAAATTTTATTCTTGCTTTTACTAGATGATTAAAGTCATTTCAGGAGCCCCCCCACCCCCCGCCAAATCTAAATGAAGTAAGATGTATGTAATAGCTCCATTTAGAATTTCCTCCCCTAAGCCGAATTAAGCCATCTTGAGAAAATGAAAAAAATAAATGAATATGATGTTCAACGGGTTAGTTATTCTCATGCCTTTCGAAGTTTGCGTTTATATTTCTTTTCTGTTGTGCTTAATCAACCTACAGTGTGTATGTTGCGAAAGTAAAAGATCCATTACCTGGAAAAGCTGAGTGGCGAGGCTCCAAAAACTGCCATAATTTTCTGCCACGTTTATTGTGATCAAATTTCTACTTTCCGCCTCTCCAGTCCTCAGATGTGTTGCTAATATGTTGTAAGACCCTCGGAGAAACATGACTAAATGGAAAAAACGTAAGTGACACTTGGCAAAAGCCTATGTTCAAGCAAGCTGGCAGTAAGTAGTGACATGTAGAGAGGTGTATGGTATGTAGGCGGACTACTGGGCCTTGAGAGCAGGCTGTGAAGCCTACTGTATGCCCAGAGTCGGACACATAAAAAAAAAAAAAAAGTGACAACTCCAAGGCTTGCAGGAGAGTTTCGTCCTGCAGAATGTTATATAACCCTAAATACTCTGAGGGGGCACCAACCTTTTCCATCAGATTTCAACCTCCTCTTCACGTTCTCAAAGGTTAAACATGAATCCTGAAAAGTTCAAAGCTTACCTAACAACACGAAGGAGAATGAGTCCCGTGGTATGTCCACGCTGGCTGGCGTGTGGTGCAGGGCCTAGGGCCGGCTGACGTAAGACAGCTCAAACTTCAGTAATGCGGCAACACATTTACTCAGTGAAAAAGACACCGGGCCCTGGAAGGAATAAAAAAGCGTTGTTTTGTCGAAATGGTTAATGGAGACTTTCGTGAATAGCATAAAATCAATATCGTTCGAAGAGGTCACTGCGCATTAATGCAAATGATGAGGTACTTTGAGAATCTTCTCACTGCTACTGGACGATTTATTTTCTACGTTAGGGAAGGTGTCTTGTAATGAAGATGCTTATGAGAGTTACATCTAACCCATCCAGTTCGAAAACTTCGCCCGTCAGCTGAATAACATACATAAGAGACAGTAGGAGTAAAATAAAAGATGCCTCCCAAGCCAAGTGAGAGTGATAGAAAAGTTTTTATGCAATCAGAAATGAATGTGTCTGTGTGTGTTTGTGTGTGAGCGAGAAAGAGAGGGAGAGAGAGAGGTCTGATTTGGTCCGGTATACTCTTTTCACTTTAACTTGGTCCAGGCTTTTGTCCTTTCATATTTTATACGAGGCAAAATAAGTGACATCTGTCGCCCTTTCTCGTTTCCAGATCACTTTTTCATCACGAATTTCCTAATGTCAATCTGTTATTAAAATAAAAATTAAGCGTTCAAGATGTGGAAGAGATCATTTTTTGGCCAAATTAGAGTAAAAGGAATGTAGTGTCTTCTACTGCACACTGAATGCCATGTGCAACGGAAATTAGGTGTGTATAAGCATTACCTATTATACGATTCTTCTCATCCAGTTTCTACTATTCCAGATTGGTGAGATACTAATACTGATGATGATGATGATGATGATGAACAGCTCGTACCTCAAAGCGTTCACTGGAATTTACTTTTTCATAAGACGCGAATGATTCTGAAAATATCGGCTACCTCATTAAAACAAATCTTCTACAAGAAATATACCTTTTTTTTACAGCGTTAGTGCGGAGATTGCTCATGAAAGGAATATTCGTCCTGAGTTCAAAGACTGGGAATGATGTTTGCCGACGCATTTTACGAATTAGCAGCCAAGCTCTTCTGTAAGGGGGCGAGCAAATAGTGGGCGGGGGTGCAATCGCTCTCTTCATTAATTACTTACAGACATCCAGTTATTACAGACGAAGATTTTTACGCTGGAGACCTGGAGTGGGTTGGGGTTCAAATAGTGAAGTTAGTATCGTTTCCTTCAGGCTTAATGTGTGAGGGTTCAAAATGGTGGGTGTGGTTAATGATGGTGTGGTGTGGTGGTGTGGCGTTGGGTGGGGAAGGGTTAGTTTTGGGGTTGTTCGGCTAGGCGTTGGAGAGTAATGATGTGGTGTGGTGCTGTGGCGCAGGGTGGGGACGGGTGTGTACTAGGGAAGTGTGGTAGGGTGTTGGTGTGACGTATGAGATGGTGGTGTGGAATGGTAAATAATGTGTCGCAAGGGGGTTGTGAGTTTGTGAAGGATGTACAGTAGGGAGAGAGAGGATGGAGTGGCAAAGGGTGGGCAAAGGTGTGTGCTGAGGAAATGTAGTAGAGTGTGAGGGAGTGGTGTGTGGTGTGATGGTGAAACTTGGGGAATAGTGTGAGTGAAGTAGTGTGTGTGTGTGTGTGAAGTGGTGTGCAGGACGTATTTGGCGTGGTGGTGTGGGACTGGGGTAGGGGAGTAATGTAGAGAGACGATGGTGGACAATGGTGTGTAGTAGTATATATGAAAGTGATATGTGGTCATGAGGGTTCAAATGACAGGGTGGTGAGAATGAAAGACGGTGTGAAGTGGTATGTGATGTGGCATGGTGGTGTGAGGTGGGGTGCGGGAATGGTATGGAGGGGTGATGATGGGAAAGTGATGTGTGGTAGGTTTAAAGAATGTATTATGTAGTGGTTGTAGCTATATTCAAGGGTACAAGCTCTCTCTTCATTAATAACTTACTTTCAATTAACACAGACGTGGATTTTTTTCTTTCCCTGGAGGCTGGAGCATGATGCAGGGTTCAAACATTTGTGTGGGACGATCTAGGTCAGGGGTGTGGAGATGCGTGAATGTGGGATGGTGTGTTGTTGTCGAGGGATGATGATGAGAGTTGGTGGTGTGAAATGATACAGTAGTAAGGTATGGTGGGGGAGTTGTTGGATGACGAGTAAGGGATGGATCTGTGAGGAGGTGGTGTGGCATCAGGAGATGAGGATAGCGAAGGCAGTGATGAGTGATGTACTGTAGAGGAGGGTAATGGGTTTGTGTGTGTGTGTGTGTGTGTGTGTGTGTGTGTGTGTGTGTGTGTGTGTCTGAAGTGGTGTTGAACGGAAGGATATTAACAGTGAAGGGGTGAGTGTTGTTGTGTGGTAGAGAAGAATTTGATATTGCTGGTAAATAACACGTAAATTATATATTAAAGGAACTACAATATTCATACAGCGATACTTACAATTCATAATAAAAAATCCAATGAATGCATTAATACTATACTGGTATGTTCTTCCTGCGCCAGTGAACTGTGTCTGTCTATCGATATCAGTATAAATCTATCTATCTATCGATTTATATCTATCTATCTATTTATATCTCCTTGTAAAAATATAGATAGACCGGGAGATAGACAGAAAGATGGATAGACAGATTAATAGAGACAGACACAGACAGACTGACAGACAGACAGATAAACACAGACAAAATGAGATGTAGATATATTGATACAGTTAATCATATATATTGTATCATTCTTATAACTGTTTCATCAATAGTTACAGAACATAGACGGTCTACAACTCAATCACACACACACACACACACACACACACACACACACACACACACACACACACACACACAGAAGGTAGACTTTGGCTACAATTATCGTTTCAACAAATTCTGACCACTTTTTTACAATACCCAATAAGAAGAATGTCGCCAAAACCGGAAACCAGATGATCGTGCAGTCACTAACTTCACTCCATTATACCATGCCGTGTTAGTTCTGCCATCCATACAACTTACAGCAAAATCGCGTCCACTGATCTCTTTACCACATCACAGGACGCTATATTTCATCAGGGAAGCCCACACGCTACATATGAAGAACTCAGTATCAAGTCATTATAAGTCAAAATACCTCTGGAAAAACATTGAATAATCTTGAGTAATTTTAGCCAATGTTTAATTTTTTAAAGATTTCAGTGCTTGAGAAAATGGATTAGTCATATAGAGTGACTTTTAACGTCGCGAAAACCCGTCTCTCTCTCTCTCTCTCCCTCCCCCCCTCTCTCTCTCTCTCTCTCTCTCTCTCTCTCCAAGTACCCTCTTTTTTAGCAGAGTACAAGCATGCGACGTAATATTCCTGAGTGCATTTGTGCGGGTTTAAGAGAAGCTAGGATTTTAATATTTCTTACTGGGGATCTTTGGGGATTTTTTAAGAGTATCTCGTGCTCATGTATTACAAAGTTGGTGCTGCGCTGAGAGAGAGAGAGAGAGAGAGAGAGAAGCGGGCAGAGATGGAGGTCGACTATTGAGACAAATATTGACTTGCATTACATGAATATTGAGAGAGAGAGAGAGAGAGAGAGAGAGAGAGAGAAATATACTACCATCTCCATAAACACCTCCATACATATATTACCCACAATGACATACCCACACATCACACTATCATATTCCTCAAAGGATATCACCTATATTTTTTCCCCTCTTCTCTTCTCCCCGCCCCTTCCCTCTTCTCTCGTCGCCTGCCCACCTGCTCCTCTCCTCTTTTTTGCTCTTTCATTCATCTTTTCCCATTCCCCTCTCTCTCGCTCTTTTTTCCCTACCTCCTCTTTCCTTCATGACAACTTCTTATTCCTCTTTCGTCATCATCTCCACTTCCGTCTTCCCTACCTTCGTCCTCAGCCCATTTCCTGTTCTCATCTACCTGTCTTCTCCTCCCCTCTCCTTCACTTTGTCTCTTCTCTTCCCCCTTCCCTTTTCTCTTCTTCATCTTACCCTTTCTCCCTCCAACTCCCCTCTATCTGCTGTTCTTCGGTCTCTATTTCTCTTCTCTACCCCCATCCTTATTCTCTCTTTTCTCTCTTCTCTCCCCCTCTTTTCTCCCTCCCATTCCCTCCCCTTCAGTCCTTCCCTTAAGCTCCGTTCCCTTCACTAAAACCCCTTCCTTTTCCTTTTCCCCTTCCCCTCCTCCTATCCTTCCGCTTCCTTTACATCCTTCCTTTCCCTTCTTTTCTCCGTCCTTTCCACTCTCTTCCCTAATGCCCTCTCCTCTCTCATCTCCTTTTCCTTGCCTCCCTTCCTCTTTTTCCCTCCCTCTCTCTGTATCTCAACTTCCCAACCCTTCTCCTCTTCCCCTTTTTCCTCTCTTCTTTCCTCTACTAGCCTCTCCTTCCCTTCCCTAAGCCTCTCATTCTTCTCTTTCCCTGTCTTCTTCTTCTTTTCTCTCCTCTTCCCCTCTTATCTTTCCCCTTCCGTATTCCTTCCCTTTCAGTCTCCTCTTTCCTCCTCTCCCTTCCCTTCTCCTTCTCCTTCTAACTCACGTACTCTGGAGAAGAGAAGACCCTCTCTCTTTCTCTCTCTCTCTCTCTCTCTCTCTCTCTCTCTTTCTCTCTGTCCT
The DNA here is from genome assembly GCF_032717465.1 of Coenobita brevimanus. NCBI lineage: Eukaryota > Metazoa > Arthropoda > Malacostraca > Decapoda > Coenobitidae > Coenobita > Coenobita brevimanus. The sequence goes on along the minus strand of NC_136960.1, from coordinate 1,899,720 downwards.
GTGTGGGAACCGAGCGGGTGTTTGTGATGTCCACAGAAGGGGAGCAACAAAACCACCACTTACCAGAGAGAGAGAGAGAGAGAGAGAGAGAGAGAGAGAGAGAATGACTTTTAGGACTATACTTGCATTTACCTTCTGGGAGAACACTGGGAGAGTTACACAGATAAACAAACCACACAGACCTCTCGATTACAAAGAAGTAGTATGGTCGTGTACTAATAATAGGATTTATATGCAAAGCACATTTTGAAAACCCGTAATAGAATCAAAACTAACAAATATGTACTCTACTGAATGTGGTAATTCTTGATACTTACAGAATATATTAATGGTACCGCAAGAAAACGTAGGTAGGTAGGTAGGTAGAGAGAGAGAGAGAGAGAGAGAGAGGGGGGGGGGAGAGATGGAGGTCGACTATTGAGACAAATATTGACTTGCATTACATGAATATTGAGAGAGAGAGAGAGAGAGAGAGAGAGAGAGAGAGAGAGAGAGAGAATGAAATGAATGTTTGTGTGAATCGACGCATGTATAGTTAATGCAAATGGAGAGAACGGTGGGGCAGAAACACCTACATCTGCTCAATAATACACAAATTCCATCCTTTGAGCCGTGTACTGAAATGTAAACAGCGCAATGATGATACAGGCTTTGTACTAAGAGCACTTCGAGTCTTTAACCACTTTATGTACTGATTTATGCTCTATGTTGGTTTATATAGCATGAAGGGGTGTCTTCACGTGGTGGCACCCATATGAAGGGGCGCTGGAGATTCTAAATTATATATCCCTCAATTCCCTCCCTATTCCCCAGCAGGACAATGTGGAATGCTTTAGATGGGTAACTCTGATCCGCAGTCCAACAATTTTAGATGAGCCTGAGGTTGCAAATACTACTACTACTGCTGCTACTACTACTACTACTGTTACCGCTACCACAACCGCTTAACTACCACTACAGCTACTACAACTGGTACTGATACTACTACTACTACTACTACTACTACTGCTGCTGCTGCTGCTACTGCTGCTGCTGCTTCTGCTGCTACTACTACTACTACTACTGCTGCTACTACTATTATTATTAACACCATTACATTACTACTACATCTGCCACGAACACTACCATTACAACTACCACTGCTCCCACTACTACTGCTACTGCTACAATCTCTTAACACTTTGTAGGTCGGGATTGTTTTAATATTTCATTCCAACTAATGCCAGGCGATTGTACTGAGTGGGTAATGAGTCAGATGAAGCTGAGAACATTAAATATGAACACAATACACAAGAACAACGATGGAAATTAACAAGTCTACATATTCTTGTGAAAACGTGGCTCATCAATGTGTATTATTTACCAAACGAATATTCTGTCAGTGTTTTGAATGTACAACCCGACAACAATTATTAGTCTTACTATTAGTCAGTCTTATTTTTGGTGCGAGTGTATTTTGGGGTGAAATGGCGGGGGACAGGGCAACTTGGAGGCGATTTGTTTGTGGCCACCCCAAATGGGATTGAGGCGTCTGGCAATAGATAGATAGATAGTATTTTGGAACGCGTTTCTGGTACCTATCCTCTCTCTACCTAACCCCTCACAAAAAAGGAAAATAACATATGAGAAAATCGGTGATAATAAAGTGACAAATTAACTTTAACAATTATTATCCAAGTAGCCGTACCCATCGCTAATTATCATACAATTTCCAAGGACAACATGGTGTATATTTTTAATCAAGAATATACTCCTGTAACAAACTGATAAGAAAAAAAAATCAAAGCACTGAAAACCGTACATACAGAATATCCGTTAACATTAAGTGTCAGTTAATGTCTCAGAGTTATGTCTTTAACAATCTGGAATAATTTCGTACTTGTGCTTCTCTACCTGTAAAACAAATAACTCTAAGCCCTTGGCCACCCCGTTTGGGATACATGGCGTCTGGCAATGAATGAATGAATGAACTTCTCTACCACAGAAATGAAAAGGCTGATTGCTAAAGATTTAAGATAGAAGGAAGAATGGCTAAGTAACAACAGTATCCTGCAATATTCTCTCGTACTTTCACTCGCCACCCTGAACGGAAAAAGAGTAATAATTATTGCTCCCATTAAAAACTGTTGTTATTCATATGGACGGCAATTAGCATAATATCCGTGGGCCTCATTATCATATAAAGTACTCACAAACTCACGTGCACAACCCCACTCGATGGAAAAAAACTATAAACATATCATATGCCATTTAAAGACACAAATCATTATCCAGTGCCAGGTAACATATTCCTCAGAGCATGAAGATCTGCATTTATATCTATATACGACAATTTCACACCTCTGCTTAAAAGAAAAAAAAAAAAAAAGAAGAAAGAATAAACTGCTGAAAAGAGATCAAGTGAAATGTATAACTCACAATAACTCAATTTTAGACACACAATATTCTCCAGCTATTACATATTCCCTCCTGGCTTGTACAGAAACAAAATATTGCTAAAGCCCAGAGAGGTGTTGATTTTTATTGCACCATCAATTCATCAATAGATACGTAAAAAATAAAATGAAAGTCCGTGATACAGAACTACTTTTGTTCCCAGGAAAACTCTCCCGGCACGTTAGATTTCCGGCCTAAAAACTGTAACAGATAGACAAAAATATTATGAAGTGTAATAAATGATGACATTAATAGAAATAAAAATAATACTAATCCTAATACTAATATTACTACTACTACGAGAACTACTACTATTGCTACTAGGACTATTACTACTACTACTACTACTAGTAATAGTAGTAGTAGTAGTAGTAGTAGTAGTAACAGTAGTAGTAGTAGTAGTAGTAGAAAAAAATAATAATATTAAATAATAATAATAATATTAAATAATAATAACAACAACAACAACAACAATAATAATAACAATAATAATAATAATAATAATAATAATAACCTACTTTTGAGAGGATTATTTGGGCCTATATATATATATATATATATATATTTTATAATAGGAAACTATCCTCGTGCCAATCGTATCTTCACTGAAATATAATTGTGAGACACCTTCTATGCGTGTGTACAAATCCTGGCCAGGAATCGAACCCGAGACTTCTATATGAAAGTCAGGCACTGTTATCACGCCATGGTGTAGTGGTAACAGTGCCTGGCTTCATCTACAGGTCTCGAGTTTGATTCCCGGCCAGGAGCGTAAAATACACACACACACACACACACACACACAGACGGAGAAAAACTACATCATTTAGGATTTGCAGTTGACATTGTCCAAATCTCAGTAACAGCAGATACACTGCAAGAAATGTTAATTACCTGAACAGAAGAAGTCTCAAAGTAAGACTAACGAAGAACAGAGAAAAAGTAATGTTTATTCCAAAATCACCACAGCGTGTCATCAGAATAAGCGAAGAAATTCTTGAAGAAGTCAAGGAGTACAATTACTTGTAAATACTAAAGCTAACGAAAGACCATGAAAGCGAAATTAAAAGACGCATTACAACTGGATGGAAAGCTTTCGGTAAACACAGAGACATCATGAAAAGAAGCTTGTCAATATGCATGTTAGGAAAAGTATATAACGAGTGTATAATCCCAACTATGACATAAGGTTGTGGGACCTGGAAACTGACAAAATCGATGGAAAATCAACTAATCAGTTCTCAAAGAGCAATGGAAAGGTCAATGTTGGGAATATCTTTAAGAGACAGGAAAAGAGTAGCTTGGGTGATAGAGCAGACTAAAGTTAAAGACATTATAGAAGTTATAAAAGAACAGAACTGAAGTGGGCAGGTCATGTAGCAAGAACAAGGGATAACAGATGGTGCAAGAGGCAGACTGACTGAACTCGAAGAGACTGTAAGCATAATCGAAAAAGGCCAGACAGGAAGTGGCGAGATGAGATAGAGAAGTTTGCTGGCAAAACGTGGCAGAGATTGGCTCAGTCATGGAATTCTTGGAAAAGGATAGGGGAGGCCTTTGTTCAGCTGTGGACTTGCAATCGCTGATGATGATGATTATATATATATATATATACTGTATATATATATAGATAGATAGATATAGAGATAGATAGATAACATATTTCATATCTATAATGAATGTCTGGGCCGTTTCGATAGCGTACTGGTAATTTAACTTTTGCTATTTTCATACACTTTTACTTAGCACTGTTAGAACTTTTCCCTGTTTCACTGCTAGAGGTTTACCTAAACCTGAACTGAATCGTCTGTAGGTAGCAACGTGAAATGAAAAATAAACGAACGTCATTGGATACAAATTGCTGGATAGACGATCATCTGAGGTACGGAGGTGATCTGAATGCTGAATTCGCATTGTATGACTGTCTCGGAGTTCCTGACGATAGGGTACAAATCTCTGTGAGTACGGTGTTGTCCTGAATACCACCTTCCGTGTTCTGGTTTCCGGGTATGAATGTCTGGGTTTGTTTTGAGTGTGTTGAGTGATGGAGGTCAGGGGTATCGGACTCATTAGTATTCGCACTTCATAAGCTCTATTGCTCTACCTGTACTGCGAAGTGGATTACCTTGCAGCCTGTATTGTCCTCTTCCAGCGTGTAATATAATCTATCTGTCTACCTGTCTGTATCTGTATATTTCCAGTTCTGTACGTGCCTGTTTCTATCTGTGTCTGTAATGTGCCTTGTTACAAGTGCCTACCAACCTACCCATCTGTCGTTCCGTCTACAGCTTTTTGTATCTACCATTTTGTACCATATTTCAATTCTTCTCCCCTGATCTATGTATATGTTTTTTTTTTTTTTTAAACCCATCTGACTGCCAGTCTGTCTAACACATAATTTACTACCTCCAGGAATCCAGTCCCAAGGGTTCGCTCTGTGCGGTCGTGACAAGGAGACTTTAGGACACATCATTAATCATCATCACCATCATCATCATACCGTCCCATGTTCAACGCTTTCTGAGATTAAGTTTCAGAAATCCCCTGTCCAAAGATCTGATGCTGAAATTAATAAAATCTTCAGGTGTTAGTTCCCACCACATGCCGAGAACGTCATCGGGCTGAAGATAAGCTGAAAAACTCTATCTAAATTATTTTTTATTGATTATTTTTTCATTCATGCTGTTGCGGGATGATTATATACACCAGGACAGAGGATCGCCAGGGACTGAAAGAGTTAGATAATCACTAACAACTCTTACAGCCCAAAGACGTTATTTATAGTGCAATTACTTTGCATTGCCAGATGATTTTATCTGAATTAGAAGAGAACATAATTATTCGCATGAAGAGGTTAAGCAATTTTAGCGTAAATAATATTATACCATTTATTTGGCGTTCTTCCGCCTTTGTAATGGTAAATTTATGCGGACTTTCAGCCCTTGAGTCCTCCATCAGATCCATAAAAGATGCAATCGTACCGTCATCACAAAAAATAAGTAAATAAATAAATAAAAAAAATAAGAGGAAAACCTAGAGTCTGAGTATGGGAGGGAGAGGAAAATCAGAGAAGAGAGTCGGATTACCGGACTGATAGACTTGGCTATTAAAGGAAAAGAGCGTAATAAATCAACATGGTCTTGAAAACCTCTCCACTCCAATACCCAAACCTTTTTGTTGTGTGTGTGTGTGTGTGTGTGTGTGTGTGTGTGTGTGTGTGTGTGTGTGTGTGTGTGTTCGCGAGTATCCGAATAATTGAAATCTCTTCATTTAATCAAGATCTAACACATTTTCAGGATGAGGGAACAGCCTTCTTTCTAATTTGGGATTTTTTATATTTTATTTTTTTCAACTAAAAGGCTCCTCTTAGCTTCTTCACCCTGTAAAGTATTATATATTTTACTAAACATTTTATTCCTTCAAACGACTTTATTCATTTTTGGAGACTTTCTGAACAGGGCGTGTTAGATAAAACCTTCATTAATGTTTTCACTAATAACTGTCTTTCCTTAGATAAATAACTTCGTCTGGAGGTACCAAAGACGAACTAAGAAAACGGATCATCAGAAATACTTTGACGGTATTAACTGGCTCAACCGGTAGAGAGGTGGCGTGCGGTCCTAACGGACCCAGGTTCAAATCCCGGCTAGGGCAGGGAACAGTTTAAGGATTTGAATTTCATTAAATCAGGCTTTACTGATCTACCAGAAGACCCGCCGACATGTCGTAAAAATACCCCCGCTAATACCAATACACCAGTCCTGTATGAGACAGCCCTAGCATGTATTCAATATGGACGGTGGGTGTTAGCGCCGAGGTGGTGACATGTAGAGGTGTATGGTATGTAGAAGGACTGCTGGGCCTTGATAGCAGGCCGTGAAGCCTATACCCAGAGACGGACACATAAAAAAAAAAAAAACTTCTGACCTCGTCCTCACTTGCTTTACCCTCTTCACCCCATTTCGGACCTTATCCACCTCTTTGGCTTCATCTACATCATACCTTCTTCCTGTTTGTCGTTCATCTCCCTAACATAATTTCTTTACTTTGAACTCATTTGCTTCCGTCCTTCACCCACATGCCTCTATTTTTTTACCCCTTTTCGCTTTTTTTTTTTAAATTCGCTTTGACTCATTATTAATCGCTTCCCTGCTTCATCCACTTTAACCTTTTAACTCCAATGAAGTGTGTGTGTGTGTGTGTGTGTGTGTGTGTGTGTGTGTGTGTGTGTGTGTGTGTGTGTGTGTGTGTGTGTGTGTGTGTTTTATTTAGTCTTGCTACTCCCAGACGTTTTTATTTACCTTAAGAAAAGTATTCGTGCCGGAGGGGTTAGATAGTCTTCATTAACTCGTTCCCTATCATAAATCCTCTCCCAGCTTGAATTAAATCATCTGAAGGTACCCTCAGCAAAACGAAAAATGTGTCGTCGTAGTGAAGTTGTTATATAACCCATCCCTGACCCCCATCTTCTTCCCCCATACTCCCGAAGTCCGCCTCACCCCATTCCTAACCACTCTCCCTCACCTACTTCCTCTGTTTCACCCCATTCCTGACCCCTTTTCCCTCTTCTACCAAAGCTGGGAAATTGGACAACTAAAACACAGATGAACAATTCCGCTTCGCCAATCGTTCCAGCAGCACCTCAAAGACCTTGGCTAAAAATATATATATATGGAAGAAAAACTAAATGAAAGAAGTCAAAAGGTCTTATTACAGTTTGGTGGCTTGGTGTGCGTCCGGGTACGTGGGTAAAATGGGGTCCACCTGGGCGACGTGTGTGTGTGTGTGTGTGTGTGTGTGTGTGTGTGTGTGTGTGTGTGTGTGTGTGTGTGTGTGTGTGTGTGTGTGTGTGTGCTTCGTTTTCTGTTTTATTATTATTTACATTTTTGTTTTATATTTTTCTTGCCTTTTTTGGGTTCAGACTTTTCTTAGTTTTGTCTTCCAGTTTCCTTTTTATACTTTCATTTTTCTTTATCACTGGTTAAGCTTTGTTACTTCTGTGTTTGTTCATTTTTTGTTTATTCGTTCTGATTGTTGTGGTCTTGTTTTGATTTGGTTGTCTTCCTTATCTTTAGTGTACTTGTTTGTGTTGTTGGATTAGATTTTAATGGCTGGGTCTTTTTCCGGGTAGTTGGGTTTGATTGGGTTATTTGGGGCGATTTGCCGGAGGGTGTGCGGGACAGTTCGCTTTTTATTTCCTTATTTTTCCGTGTCCGTAATGTTTTCCGTGTTCTTAGGGGTACTTTATCGCTTCTTGTGTTTTCCTTTGATCGTATGTTTTTTTCCTTTTCTTCCATTTAACGGTGGTCCTTCGGTGGTCTTGGAGATACTGGGAGGTTATATCTGACTGTGGATTTTTTCTGTGTTTTCCTGTCAGATTGATTTTGTTTATCTTCGTTTGCCTGTTTACTGTTTACTTTCTATTATTGTTTGCTGGCTGAGAATTAGAGATGAATGGTTCTTTGGGCTTCTCTTTTGAAGGGCACACGGGTTGGTTGATTATACTTTCATGTTATTTATTTATTTATTTTGTGCTTCTTATGTTGATGTGGATGTAACTGAAAACATTTAGTGAAATACTACGAGATGGTTTGGTCATGTAGAGAGAGGATAGAGAGTGTGAGATTGACTAGAAAAGTTTGTGTGAGTGAGGTGGAAGGAAAAAGAAGAATGGGGATAACGAGGATGAGACGGAAGGATGAAGTGCAGATGTATATGAGAGAAGAGTGTGCGAATTGGAGGGAAGGCAGCCAAAAGGGAGAGGACAGGGCGATGTGGAGGAGATTTGATTGCGGTCACCTTTAGAGGGATTAAGGCTTATGACAATTGATGGCAAGCTAGATAGATAATTTTGTAGCCTACTTCGTCGGGCATTTTTTTCTTTTATCTTCTGTCTGTCTGTCTGTCTGTCTGTCTGTCTCTCTCTCTCTCTCTCTGTTTATGGTTCAGTGGAAAGGACAGACAGGGTAGCAAAGGAAGGAAAGGAAAAAAAACGGATGACTATGGAGAAGTATATATATATATATATATATATAGAGAGAGAGAGAGAGAGAGAGAGAGAGAGAGAGAGAGTTACGTAAGCAAAGAGACCAAGAGACCAAAGAGAGCTTGAAGTCCTTTAGGGCAACCTGGGACTGATCGGAAGAGCCTTCTCTTTGTTTTTTTTAAGACTGGTGGGAAATGGCTGGAAAATTGGTGAGAAAGAAAGGAAGTGAAAATGAGAGAGAGAGAGAGAGAGAGAGAGAGAGAGAGAGAGAGAGGGGGGGGGGACGCAGAGAGAAAAACGTAAAGACAACCTGAAAAATCAAACATGCAGTAAAATCACTAACTCCACAAACATACACCCCCATCCTCCTCCCCCGCTCCCAGCTCTTTCCCACTAGCGCCTGCCTACCTTCATATCTCGCAGTTCATTTATTACCTGTCGACGCGTGTAATTTCTGCAGAACGAAGCCAGCAATGTTTCCGGGGTTGCAGAAGTGGTGGCAGTACAGCAAGGCGGTCAGTTCTGCTACAAATTCTCTTATTTTTGCTGATTTACTTACCATTTATATTTCCTTTCACTGATTTGGTCATGATGAAGTTTGTTTTTTCGGCGATTATTTTGGGTTGATACAGATTCTGTTTTAACTGATCTGGTTTTGATGCAAATTACCTTTTTTGCTGGTTTGATCTTGATATACATCATCTTTCATCCTGATTTGGTCTCGATACGTAGTACTTAGTTTTGCCGATTGCTCAGTTAAAAACTCTCACTAATCTATTGTATTTATAGTACAGCCTTTAATACAGGAATTAGTTTACGGGACTACTAGGTTCTTGACTCATGAGTTGCAAGCCAGTTAGTTGTAACAGACTTTTTTATCTTGGCTTGTGTGTGTGTGTGTGTGTGTGAGAGAGAGAGAGAGAGAGAGAGAGAGAGAGAGAGAGAGAGAGAGAGAGAGAGAGAGAGAGAGAGAGAGAGAGAGAATCAATAACAAAAAGAAAACAAAATATGGAGACGACAATACCCAAAGTCAGTCAATCAGTAGTGAAAAAACTGTGTGTGTGTGTGTGTGTGTGTGTGTGTGTGTGTGTGTGTGTGTGTGTGTGTGTGTGTGTGTGTGTGTGTGTGTGTGTGTGTGTGTGTGTGTGTGTGTGTGTGTGTGTGTGTGTGTGTGTGTGTGTGTGTGTGTGTGTGTGCGCGATTCTGGACATAAGCTTAACAACCTGTTCTCTTTGGTCCAGCAATCACCCAACATACGACGCACTTTCACATGTCACCACTTCGACACTAATGTCCCCCGTCCTAATTGAATATGAGCTTCGGCTCTCTCATTCAGAACTGTTGCACTTGTACTAGCGGGAGCGTTCTTACGACATGACGGCTGATCTTGTAGGAGATGAATAAACTCTACTGACGAAATACACTCCACCAAGCTCTCCCCTGCCCTGGAATGAGATCTAACTTCCGTCATTCCAGAGAACAGACGATCTCTCTAACCACTCGGCCACCACCTCCCTTGAGCACTAACCAGCTCTCGAGTGAATGGTATGCCGTGATTCCGACGTGGTGGAGTGGATGGTGACGTGTAATGCGATGTGCTTTAGTGACGTGCAATGAGGCGGTGGGCCTGGTGGCTGTGTGGGTGCTAAACAATGGCTCGGAGCTTGACAATGCTAAGTTCAGCCCTGGCGCCTTGATTATTCTCGGGCTTATGCTCCTTGCTCTCTCTCTGTTGGTATGTTCACCTCTTGTCTTTCCTTCACTTCACTTCTCCTCCCTTCCCCCCTCTTCTCTCTCTCTCTCTCTCTCTCTCACTAGGCTCCTTTCACATCTACCATTATCCCTATTTCTGTCACTGGTATCAATACGGCTCTTTCTTCTGTAATGTTGTGATGCACACACACTCAAAAAAGTGTCGTTACACCTACTGCACGATACAAACTGACACCACGAATGAAACGTATGATAAATGCCTTCCTCCAACCCTACCAAGACAGCTGGATTGTTCAGTACGAAACTCATCGGACCTCCCAGTAACGGTACTTTTGTGAGTGTGTGTACTTCGGTAACATATGACTCGGCGCACACACGCACACACACACACACACACACACACACACAAAGTTCAAAATCATGTGCCAATCAAACCCATGGAAAGACTGCACCCCTCCCAGTCTTCCCACCCGATGCCAGCGTAAGATGATACATAATTTTCTGATGATAAAGGGTTGATGAAAGTGTTATGTCCCCCTGAATTTTCCACTACAGAAAGCGCTGCCCTATTGCTCTAGTCTGTTCTGCTCTTGTTACCCTCTTTTTCCCAATTTCTCACACCTCTCTGGCTGTCACATGCACGTCCCTGTTTGATTTTACACAATACTTCCTGCTACCATATATTTTGTCAGGTCCCTCTTCCGTTATTACCTTATCTCTTTAATAACCATGAAACCATTCTGATACATTTCTTCCTTTTAGTGGACGATTTAATGTATTTAGGAAAACCTTTTCGAATTAGAGGGGTTGGACATGATTTCCATAAACTTACTCACCATAATAACTTTCTCTAGTGAGGTGCAATTGAAAAAATCTGCAATAAGTGCGATAAATTCATGTACCACACCCTTTAACCTGTCGATATTTATGTTTGTTTATGCCGGGAGTGTGCTTTTATATACGATTCGCCATACATCGTTCTGACTCATGCTTGTCTATTGGACTTAGTTTTGTCTTATATCCATTGCTTTACCATTTCAGGCTTTCATACCCTAATCTTTTACCTTTTCTTTATGTTAGGCTGTTCATATATTAACTCAGAACACCTTCGCACTAAATCAGACCGGGTGCAGAGTGGACGAGCGTCATTTGCATGTGTTGACAGTGGTGGGAGAGAGAGAGAGAGAGAGAGAGAGAGAGAGAGAGAGGGAGAATTTTCTTTTTATGCATCTGTTTATGCCTATCTATATAATTTTTCTCTCCAACAAGGGGTGTATATTTTCACCCCTGTTTGTTTGTTAGTTTGTCCCATGGAAAAATCGATTAACTTTTGGGACTGATGTTTGTTAGTATGTTTGTCTGTTAGCAGGATTACTCAAAAACTAAAAGAGAGATATGGCCCAAACTTGGTGGGTAGATAGCCCATGTCCCAGGGAACAATCGAATAACTTCTGGGACCGATCCGGACCAGACTATATAGAGATACTGGATCCGGAAAACACTTTTACGAAACCCTAATCAGTGATGAGAAAACGCAACCCATTATGGGGAGTGGTTTGGATATTACGTTGCCCTTGTCAGAGAGATACGCTCCACTGAGTGTCCCTCTCTCTTTTTTCTTTTTTTGTCGACGCAATCTTAAAAAAATGAGGCGTCAGATAAGGTAAATGGAAAATTATATATAGATAAATAAGTTAACGAGTATGCAGATAAAGATAAATTGATAGCTATAGTTAGATGCAGGAAGACAGACAAAGAGACTGACTGACAGACTAATGTATAAATAAACAGAGACAGACAGACAGACAGTGGCCGAGAGATACCTACATATTCTTCCACACCACCTCACTCATACGCGACCCTCATCTCTCGCCCCTTCACGCACTCTTACTTTCACATTCACCCTCGCCATCCCTTCATCTCTCCTTCCTTCTCTTTCCTCCCCTTCCTCCCTCTCTTCTTGTCTACGTGCCCTGAAAATGAAGAATAGGGAAGGGGAATATGGAATGAATAAGGGGGAACTAGGACGGAGTTCAGGTGAGAGAGAGAGAGAGAGAGAGAGAGAGAGAGAGAGAGAGATTCGTGTCCTCCGTGAAATAATAGATTTAAATAAATGCTACAAGTCTATATATATATATATATATATATATATATATATATATATATATATATATATATATATATATATATATATATATATATATATATATATATATATATATATATATATATTTCGGTCATATTACAGTATACACAGCTCAGTTTGTAAATGCCAGCTCCTACCATCATTAACAGAAACAATGTTCTCGTTGATTCAGGAGACTCGAAGCAGCGGTAGAGATTTAGTTTGGTTAGTGTAATTTACGGTTTTCCTGCGATTAAGTCTTCTAGAATGTTATACTCTTGCTACTACTAGGCAACTTTACTCGGAAGAAACTTTTTGAACGAGGGTATTGAAATATAGCCTTCAGGATGTTACTTTTTTTTTTCTTTTCTTTTTAAGGTGAGTAACTCCGTCTGAAGACAATAAGAATATCCGAATAGGAAGTTGCTTTTCCAAACACCGAACTTTTCTCTTTTACGTATTTACACGTACTGGTAGGTGGTAGCGACCATCATCCAATCGTTTGATACACTGCTCTGCCTGTTTCCTTCTTTAGGTGACTCTATTGACTGATAAGCATAATGGTTTCCCGTTACCAGGAAAACATCTGACACACTGGGTGGTAACCATGCAACCAAACAATGGGGTAATGTGGAACCTTCTAAGGTGTCCCTGTTAACGGAGTGGTGACGTAAATGCGCCGTCCATACAGGAACCAAACCTTCACATTATTCCCTACGCCTCGCTTCTGCAAGGTGCTGTCTGTTGCAAAGGAACATTAATTCATTGCACGGAAAAGCACTGCAGAGGTGACTGCTTTCTTGTAGTTCATGGGTCTATTCTGCCAGCCAGACAGGGGTTGCTCTGCTACTACTACAGCTACTACTACTACAACTACTATTACAACTACTACAACTACAACTACTATTACAACTACTACCACTACCACCATCACCACCACCACCACTACTACTACCACCACCACCACTACTGCCACTACTACTATTGCCTCTGTTACTGTTACTATCACTACTACTAATCTTACTCCTATTATTACTACTACTACCACCACTTATTTACACGTTTATTATAATGATATGATTTGCATCTATAATATCAAGTGCCATGAAACATAAATAGATGAGAAAGATGTATTACCAAAACATCAAAGCCGACGACTATAGCCTACTGCTCAGAATTCATAGCCCCTGGTAAAGGAAAATGAGTTCCTGAAATTGCTGACGGAGACTAAAGCCGAAATGAGAAGTGAAGCGCTACAAACGTGTGTGTGCCTTAGGACTTCACCTCAAGATTCACTCAATCATGAATCAGAATTGCAGTTGGGGGGGTGACCTAGTTTTGCCAAGCTGAAATAAATGGACCTTTTTGCAATATTTTCGCTGAATACCCTTTCATATACACCCTTTTTGGAACTACTTCCTTCTTGTTTCTGGGTTATTTACATGGGAATTACGATTGAGGGAATGACGACGATGATGATTCTGCTGATGATTGTACCATTACCATTTCAAGCTCTCGTACAAACAGATCTGTGTCATGCAAAAGGATCAAAGGACCCAGTTTTATGCTGTACCTTTAAAAAAACACACAAACAGAGCAAAACAGAAAGTGCTGCCTGGCACAAAACAAAGCAAAACAAAAAGTGTTGCCTGGCACAAGTTGACGGAACAACACACATGGCCTGCAGTCAAAAAGGTGGCTGTGACTAATTCGTGTTTTCATTCAATCAAATATTTTTCGCAACATGTTGTTTTTCTTGGGTAGCTGTGAGTTGTGCCAGTTCTCAAACAACTTAGAATTTTAACACACACTCTCTCTCTCTGTCAGTCAGTCTGTCTATCTGTCTCTTCTCTGAGTGTCTCTATCTATCTGTACCAATCTGTCTGTCTATCTATAAATCTTTCCCTATCTTCCTCCTCACTTTACTCCAAATCTCCCCCTCTCCCTTCCCCCTTTCCTCTCTCTTGCTTTACTATCCTTATCCTTCAGCATGTAGAGTTAGATCTCGTAGTCACAGTCTACTCTGTAACAAACAGACCATAAGGTCTGTTGCTGTTTGCTTTCCTTTGTACCTTTGTACTCCTTTGTACTCTCTCTCTCTCTCTCTCTCTCTCAAATCTCCATCACAACTCGCATTTGCCTTTTCTGTTTGCAAGTTGGATTTGTTGTAGGTCTTACCGGAAAGTCTGGGAACTGAATAGACCCCAGGGAGAGGTTAGAGAAGAGGTAATAGAAAGCAGAGATAAGTTAGAAGGGAAGGAAAATTAGAGGAGAAGAGAGAGAGAGAGAGAGAGAGAGAGAGAGAGAGAGAGAGAGAGAAGCTGCCTTTTGGGGTGGAGTTAGGAGAGTGTGGAGGAGGGCAGTATATGTCTGTGACAGAGGCAAATGCGGATCCACAAATAATTCTGACATGTTAAACAAATCACTTTCCCGAGTAATGACGGCGAGACATTTCCCTTATCTCCCAGTCGAAAAAGTGTAATATTTCTCAAATCAAGGATGATTCCCACTCTATCTGTGTGGGAGAAAAGAAAAATGAGAGTTTTTTTAAAAGATGCAGTGTATGTAATGTATACGAATTTGTGTGTGATAAAACAGGAGTGTTGCCCGTTCAGCAAGGCCAGCACCCCTGGATCTGCCCTTGACAGGTGCTGGGTAGATAAAGGAGAAAGGGAAGAGAAGGTGAAAGAAAGGAGGTGAGTGAGGGGGGAGGTTGAGAATGAAGTGGAAGGGCTGTGGTAGGTAGAATTACAAGAAGGGTGTTGAGAAGATTGGGAGAGAGGAGGGGAAAGAGGAGGAGGAGAATAAACCAGAGGGAAAAAACAGAGAGAGAGAGAGAGAGAGAGAGAGAGTGGAAAGACGAGAGGAGATGGTACATGATGAGTATAGTCACAAGAAGGCTGTGGACAAGGAAGGTAAGTACCCACGAAGGAGGTGTAGAGTAGGACCAGTGAACAATCGTGGACAAAAGTTCACTGAATACCCCACGTCTTTACTCATCCCTTTTCCCTGCTGAACGATATCCCTAAACTGAAGGAAGCTCAGTATGCTTCTCTGACCACAGATGATTCTCTCTGATATGATGCGTCAGGGAGAAAAAGACAGACGCGCCCTAAGTGTGAAGTAGACGCAGAAGAATAATTGCCCAACTTTTATCGTAAGGGGCATACACACGACAAGAAATGATTGGTAAGGGTTCAAAGGTCATTGGTGAAAATACAGTTAGTTTATTTGTACTGTAACTTAAGCTTTGAAAAGAGCGAAAAAGTTAATGAAGTGGGGAAAGGTATGAGGCAGTAAGAATGAAGTGTCTGAAAAGTTGTGAAGGGCAAGCACAAGGAAAGAAGAGAGGAATTATATTTTGGAAGGAATATGAAATTTTATCAGAAAGGTGATGAAAGAGCATGTAATCTAAAATGGAGAATCTTGTGACTGAATATGTCTTGTAATCCTTATTTTCTCTCCATGCAATTGATGTATAGCTGAATACTTAATTGACAGTCGATGGATTTGGACGTGATACCAGCTGTCCTAACCGGAAAACAAATGCGCGTCTTACCTTCAGCTCCAAGGCGCCTCCCTCACCTTTACCTGTATGTGAAGCACGGATGGAGAGGGTCAAAGTTTGTGTCCCCTTGTCCTTCGTCTTTTCAAATCCTTTACCCTTCAGGACCCGTGTATCAAAATTCGGCTTGAGTATGCATGAGGAGGTGTCCGCCAAGGTCAGGTGTGAGTAATCTTGATGGTAGGCTACGAAACTCGTCTAAAAGAATCGAAGACTTCATACTCATAATGTACTTGTACCCCTTTCAAAAACTTACAAAAGTAAAGGATGGAAAAAAAAAAAAACTTATAGCCCGCATCTCAGCAAGAAAACGATAGCAGACACATCTGTCGCGTAGTGGCCTCCCAGGCTGTTGATAATGATGATGACGCAGTGAAGGATACAGAACTGTCCCTTTCATCCCTTCGATAACATTACATTTTTTATTACCACACTGCACCTACCGCATGGCAAGTTTATGCAGTTTAAGAGAGAGACCTGGTAATGAAATGCTTAACTTTTGTTCCTAAGTGGGTTGATTCCACATGACTGGCACATCCCAAGGTCGTACCCTCAGCCACTCTGGGTTGAGGTCGTTCTAGCACACTAATTCTGAGGACTTTTCTCTTACCAGAAGTAGTTCCAAGAGTTTTTATGGCCAGAGCCGGATACTATACCCAGGGAAACCAGATCACGCAAAGAATGATGGCAGGCAATGATGACAAAATGAGAGTGACATTTTCGACAATAGGGTTTTGTTCCAGATACTTGCTTGGTGATTTTACTCAGCTTAATCCTTTCAGTACGATGAAGTCTTTTTCATTTTATTCATACTATTGCCAGACGGTTTTATTCACCTCAGAAGAAACTTTTCGAACTGGATGAGATAGTTATTACTTTCATTAGCTTCAACTATACTACGGGGCTGTCTTAAGCTAAATTATATTGTCTGGTGGCAGCAAGAATAAACTATAAGAGGCGCCTTCGTACTGGAGACCTTAAACTCTGTATCATGATGTCTTTTATATTACGATGTGTTTTTCATTTCTATAATTAGACTACCACCAAACTTTACTCTTCATCTCAGGAAGAACCTTTTGAGTGGAAGGGGTTAGTGAAAGCTATATCTAATCCCTCCAGTTTGACAAGACCCCCCTAAGCTAAATAAAATCATCTGGACATAACACTCATCAAGTGTAAAACGCAGTGAAGGCGTAAAGAGTAAATTCCCCTCCTCTACAGGTTATAAACAGTGTTCAGCATGTAAGGTAATGACATGGGAGGAGTCGCCTGAGTTTTTATGGTCACTGCCGGACACTTTACCTTGTAACTAAATCCCGCTCGGAATGATGGTAGAGCATAGTGGCTTAACTAAAGAAGAATTTCTAACTACCTATGTTTTGCTCAGAATGGTTGCTGGATGATTTTATGCAATCCATGAGTGGCTTCTCCTCCTTTAAAGCACAGTCTCCGATAATTATGAAAAAACACAGGTGGGAAGTCAGTGTTGGTACACGCCTCCAATACTCCCTTCCCCAATCCTACAGACACATCGATTTCCTCAACCTAACTGGGGATGACAACCCCAACCCCGAGAGGCATTACCATTAAAATGAGGTGAGGACATAAGCTAGGTAAATTATTACCCGAGTGGCACTGGTTATAATACCTCCTAGACGACTGATGAACTGGGATTCTAAGCAAACTTTACTCTAGATTATATAAGACCTCCGCCATGGTCAATTTTTCCTTAGCTGCCGAGGGAGACTAGGGGCGATAGTTTGACAGAACTTATACCAGTAGTTTACAGAGAGAGAGAGAAAAAGTTTGACCTGGAGCCTCCCGGGTGTTAGTTCAGGCGATCACTGCGAGAACACTTTATACCTGATCCCTAACTGCGATCCTGCTTAGTGGGAGTGCACCTAACTAGTATAACTTCACCGATTACAAAAATGAACAAGTTTCCTAGCGACGGCAAGGCACTGATCCTTCGAGGATGCCACAAGCACACACAGTCAGAATCCAAAACTGACACTATATATTACCAATCTAATTGCATTTCTTAGATGTGTTTTCCCAACTTACAGCAATCTGGTGAAAGTGCTGTATAGGGAAAAGAATAGTGAAATATAAGTAACAGTTGCTCGGCACTGATGGTTACATTTCTAGTTTAAAAATTGCATTATGACCCCCCCAGTATTTTTTTTTTTCTAGTTTCCCAGGCAATTATATGAGTTTAAGAAAGATTGCTCAAATAGGAAGGATTAGGTACGCCCCTCATGAACATCGTTCATTACAAGACATCTCTCCTATATTTAATAAAATCATCTAGGGATAGCATGAATAAAGTAAAACAATGGTGCCGTACTGAAGGGACTAAGACTTCCACCTGTTAGCGTGGCAAGAAACCTGAACATCGAACTCGTGGCTACTGAGTGGGCAAAGCTGGCCACCAACGTAAACATACAGATACCCCCAAATGAATCCAGCACTTTTCATATTTCTTCTTCCTGTATTCATTCTTTTGCGGAACTGCATAACGTACAATGAACGCATCTAACAAACAATCCCCCAAACTTCGATGTGCAGCTATCACTTAATAAATCTAGGTCTCTATTCTCGTTTCCTTAAATATCTTGTTCGAAGGTTTCGCGATTACTACTGGAAATGAACTCGAGATCTCATGGCTGCATGGCGAGTGTGCTTTCTATTATACAACCTCCCCTATTTACTATACATGTTTTTCTAGCGCTTATTTCACGTAGGTCAAAGGAGGATAAAGCGTATACTAAATTTCGACGCCATTTCCACGGCACTTCGTGACCAGGTGTACAGAACGGCTGTCAGGTATACATCACTGACTCAAACGAACGTAAGCTTCGGTGGATGGTTTCTTTTTTTTTTATTCCTCAAAACCGTGGCAAAATCTACTGAGGACTTCCTATATTATCCAGCTGAAAGCGTGATAATCTCGTTTCACTATAATCTTTTTCCTTAATTTAGCCGGAGGCTCCGTTCTTTTTCAGCTTATTTCACGCAGGCCAAAGAGGGAGAGGACAATACTATACTTCGACGCCATTCCCATAGCACTTCTTCGTGACCACGGTCGTATTCTAGTGTTAATATGTTTCTAAAATTCAGCATTCAAGGTGGAGAGATGACAATTCTAGCCCACGTTAGAGTAGAAGTAGTACTGTACAGTAAAAGAATTATCGCCGGCAACAGCCCCCCAATCTCATTATGTGCTTTCCACGTTTTTCTCTCTCCATGCTCGTTCACATGTATGCACTATTCATTGCACATTCATTCATTTGCTGCGGACAACCGTGTGTATACTGGATGGCGACTGAGAGGTAAAAAATAAAACGCTAACCCAAATAACCACTGATTGCAAAATTCATTCAAAACCTTTTATATGTTTTCTCCTCTTGCTCATCGTTTTCCATGCGCTGTTTATTACATCCTCATTCACAGTAAAAAAAAAAAAACATGTATGGGCCGGCAATTGTGAGAAAAAAGATTAATCCACGTATGCACAGTTATCTTCAAACTCATCCAAAACTTTGCCTATTTTTTTTTCTCCCTGTGCTCATTGTCTTGTATGCACTATTCATGAAATTTCCATTCACTCTGAACAACCTTTCCACGGGAGTTTCATTCGGGAGAGGCATGGGTATGTTGCAGTAGCGAGTGGGACAAGGTGCATCCCTTTGCAGAGCGAGGCGGGCCGGAAACAAAGCGAATGCATAAGTGATCACGGGGAGGGACACTAGGTTATCAGGGGCCCTGCAGGTTATCAGGGGGCCCTACAGGTTATCAGAGGCCATACAGATTATCAGAGGTTTTACAGGTTATCAGGAGCCCTGCAGGTTATCAGGGGCCCTACAGGTTATCAGGGACCCTACAGGTTATCAGAGGTTTTACAGGTTATCAGGAGCCCTGCAGGTTATCAGGGGGCCCTACAGGTTATCAGGGACCCTACAGGTTATCAGAGGTTTTACAGGTTATCAGGAGCCCTGCAGGTTATCAGGGGCCCGACAGGTTATCAGGGACCCTACAGGTTATCAGAGGTTTTACAGGTTATCAGGAGCCCTGCAGGTTATCAGGGGGCCCTACAGGTTATCAGGGACCCTACAGGTTATCAGAGGTTTTACAGGTTATTAGGAGCCCTGCAGGTTATCAGGGGCCCTACAGGTTATCAGGGACCCTACAGGTTATTAGTGACATTCTAGGTTACCAGGCACTCTACAGGTTATCAGGGGTCCTACAGATTACCATATGTTCTACAGATTATCAGCGGCACTCTAAGCTACCGGTGACTCTAGAGGTTACCGGGAGTACTCTAGGTTACCAGGTGTACTCTACGTTCCTAGGCGTCCTACAAATTACCTGGCATTCTGCAGGTTACCAGGGGTCCTCTAGGTTACCAGGTTGTGAAATTAACACTTCCTACCATCCTCACCTGCTTACCACCTTCTCTAGACCATCAGCAGCAGCAGCGGCAGCATCCTACCTCATTTCCGACCAATGTGAGATGAAAGAAAGTTCACATGGTATTCTCTCACATGCACACACAAGAGATAGTAGGAGAAGTAATCAACAGCATAGCCAGTGCTGTAGGCCACACACCCATCTACTCAGCATTCAAGCCCCGGAACCCTGACTCCACCTCAGAAGCACACATTTCCACACATTTGCGTATTATTCCTCCGTGCAACATACTCCCAATCAGCTCGATCCCTTGTCAGTTCCTTAGCCTCCTCAACCTCCGTATCTCTCTTACTTACAAACTCATTTACCAAGTTATCCATCATCTTCTTGGCCTGCCACGCCTGCTCCCACCATCAAATTCACTCAAATATACCTATTTCATCACTCTAATTATTCCCTGTCTCTCCACATGCCAGTGCAATCAATACACGATCGCTTCAGCTCTGTTGTCCACGGACTTACCCCACATCTTTCACAAATCACATTATTTCTGTTCTGCCCACCCTTCGCACTCCACACACGTTTCTCAGTAAACCCATCTTCTCTGCTCTAACTCCCGACTTTTCGTCCTACATCAGAATCTCACATTTACATGTTAATTTTAGTACCAAAACACCTTAGCGCAGTCCTCTTGCAAATTCCAAACTCTGGGTCCTGTTTGGGGTTAAGGCTTTCATAGCACCACGCACTTTCCTTCCCTATGTCTTTCTACTTTCATCAACAAAACCCTGTACCAGTCTCCAGAGTTACTGTTCATCACTGATAATTAACACAGCATCTTCTGCATACAGAAGATTTGAATATTCAACCCTTCACTATTTATTATTATGCTCATTCCTCTCTCCTCTTGGTTATACTGTTCTTAAACCTCTGATAATAGAGAATAAGAATGTATATTAACATAAATCCTTTGTTAGCCGAATAAAATCTCCATATGCCAAGCGGAATGAAATATCTAAGTGGTTAATTGCCCTACAAAGCGTCCGTATTAATCTATCTATCTATCTATTGCCAGACGCCATAATCCCGTATAGGGTGGCCATTTGACTCTGAGTTATTTGTTTTACAGGGAGGGGCACTAACCCTCCACCAACCTACTTGACACGTAGGGAGCACGTATGGTTTGGTTGTATGGTTACCACCCAGCGTTGTAAATGGTTTCTTGGCTTACAGGAAACCATTTGGCTTGTCACTCAATGTAAAGCCACCTGTAACGGAAAGAAAAGCATTAAGTAGTGACAGGAAAGATGGGAGAAATAGGAAGAGAGTAGGGCAGGCACAGAAAAAGAATGATAAAGGCTAAGGAAGAAGTAGGCAGCATTACATCAAGTGAGTGAATGATGGTCGCCACCACCTACCACTAATCCGTATTAATGAAGAAACTAAATGGATACGCCTAATATGGGTCAGGGTGGGAAACAAAGATATCTAAAACATTTGATTTAACTGTTACATTATTGGTTCTGGATCCCCTGATTAGTTTTAGACAACATAATCTGTCAAGCTGCAGAATTCATAACGTGTTTGTTTATGAGACCTGGGTTAAAAAATTGAATGTGATATGTCGAGCCGGGCGAGAGTATTATCCGGGACGCGCCATTATTCAAGTTTTTTAAAATGTGTATTGTTTTGACATGGTCGCTCATAGTTTGGATGGTAATAATAATGGTGATGCTATGAAAAAAAAATTATGACAGCCATCGTCATTATCCTTACCATTATCAATCTACCTTTTTTGAAATCAAGAATTAAATTGTTACTACTACTACTACTATATACTACCACTACTACTGCTACTACTACTACTACTACTATATACTACCACTACTACTGCTGCTACTACTACCACCAATAAAAATCATAACTAGAACTCTGAAATTGCTGAAGCAATATTCAAAGAACTCCACATCCCAGATGAAAATAAGTTCATCATTGTAGACCTAATATTATGGGACTTTTGGTATGACTCAAAAATTTTTACGGATTTTGACCTGTGATCCTGAGATCACGGTCAAGGTCATTCATACTATTCAAATTATGTTCACGCATGACCCGTTACATTTCCACCGAGTTTGGTCAAAATCGTCCAATATTTTCCGATTCAGCACTTGCAGGCATAAAGCGGCTACTCTGATTTTCCTCAATATCTCAAAAAGTATTTATTGAATCTCAGTATCAATACCCAGATGCACTAGACTATGTTGACGACTACATACTGGAACATTTGCAAAGCAATTGATTCATTAGTTTTTGCTGCACAAGAGCAAAAATTGGAAAAAAAAAAGAAAAGAAAAAAAAGAGAGGGAGCTAGTGCGCCGCTAGTCATAGGGAGAAAAAAAATGTGCCAAACGAAGCCTACGACCAAGATACATCATCCCTGAATATTTCAAGTCTCTATCTCGAATGGTCTTAGAATGCCAGCTTTCTAGAGCTCTCTCTCCCCCCTAAAAAAAAAGTATATCCACAATATCAATAACTCCACAGAATGTGGAGTTCGTAATGGCTGATGATGACGGTAACAGTGACGATGATGATAATATAAATCAAGCACACAGGCAGTTAATCAATCATCATCATCATTATCGTCATCGTCGTCGTCGCCGTGATCAATATTCGTAGCCAAAGATGGGTGAAGTAGAATCTGAACTAAAGAAATAATGCAGGGCTAAAAATAACCTTAATTAACCCCTGCACTAGCCTTCCCAGACAGAATAAAGATCATCCGTAAACAGTAAGAATAATCTAATAAAATATGTTGCATGATTCATGTTACTGTTGGTGGTATTGCTGTTGTTGTACGTTCAGCCTCATCTAGATTTAAACCCGGTAAATGTCAAGAAACCGCTCACTTCAACCAGGTGCTACCAGAGAGCTTGCGTTAAGGTTATGTTAAAGAACTGTGTCGTGAAAGGGAGGTGCATGTGCTGAGTATGTATGCTGTGGTGTTGGAGGCTACACTGCAACTGGAGCATAGTAGATTCTTTGTAATCATATGTTGTATTTTGTGTTGGTCCTGAAACTATGGAAGGGCGATGGACAGATCGTAGCCCGGCTAGGTGCACTCCTGTTGTCTGGGGTGTTAGTTTCTGAGAGGCGAATGTTTGGTGGTGGTTCATGAATGATGTTCCTTAATGCAGGTTATGCAAGTTATGTGTGTCTGTAATTTCTGTGTAATTATGGCAAATTATTGCTCTTAAGAATGTGTGTGTGTGTGTGTGTGTGTGCCCGCGCGCGCATTAAGCTTTGCTGTTAGGGTGTAGGCCCAACTTGGGCTACCAAAGTTCACTGTCGTTTTGATGACCTGTATAATCCTTTCGGAGATTCTGTTGTTCGAAAGTAGTACCTGTAAGTGCATTCGAGCCAATACGTTAACGAGATGCCTCTGCAGTGATGTTGGCTGCATGCAGAGAAAAGGTCATGTGTACTCGTATTTCAAAACGGAATGAGTCTTGGAACTTAGACGTCTCTCTCTCTCTCTCTCTCTCTCTCTCCAATGGTAGGGACTGGTTAAAGAGAACGTTTTGGGGGTGCAACTGAGATTCGTGTCTGTATGAACTGAAACATGTGATGGTTCATTCGTGTGGTTAGGCAGTTATATATTCTATTGTGTAAACCAGTACTTTAATGAGTACAGTTAATGTTGCAGCTGGTTTGCTGCTTTTTCAAGTCTTACTGTGTTGTGAAGATAATGTTATGTCATCTGCGGAAAATGCGGATTTATTACAGAAGGAGGAGGGGCGTTGGCTGGTCCAGTCGGAAAAGTCTAAACAGTGACGGAGAGGGGACTGAGCCATGTGACACAGCGCTGAATAGTATTCTGATATTGGAACTTCGGCTTTGATGGAGTGCTTGGACGTAATGAATGGGAGCAAGTTGCCGAGCTTATTTCTCTCGTATTTACTGACAATGTTTGGATTCCTCTATTTCTCTGTGAGTGTATCTTAATGCGAAATAAAAATAACTGACTGGAAATCTGCAAAAGTTGTCCTCTCTGAAAAGAAGAAAAATCTCTTACAGTAGGAATAAAACTGCGATTATGGTAGTGATGATGTTAATGATGATTATGATTACATTGACTCACAATTTCATCAATCCTTCCTCAATAGTTTCTTTTTGTATACCGTATAAATTATCATATACTACATCTCTGTCTCGAACATGCAGGATGGACGCACTTCCTCCTCACAGGCAAGTAGTTCACGTACTGTACGGTCTATGTAAAACACACACACACACACACACACACACACACACACACACACACACACACACACACATACACACACATACACACACACACTTTACTACGACCTCTACAGTATTCAGACCACGTAGGAGGGAAGCTATTTGGGGCATATTCCAGTGGGATTAGGAGGAGGCTCTCTGGTACCTCTGCCTTTACCTATTTACTTTACATACTACACCTTCATGTTCTTTTGAGTGTCATCTGTCGCTGTAATACTGGCATAGTTCGCGTAAATGTAGTAAATTATTATCCTTTTTGTCACAAGAGGTTTCGCCAGATCCCTCAGAAAGCAGTTTCTCGGTAGGTTAAACCCCATCACTCTCTCTCTCTCTCTCTGTATTTGAGAGTCAGAGCCGTTTCCCCCCCTCCCTCCACACACACACACACACACACACACACACACACACACACACACACACACAGGAAGGTCTATACAACCCTGAGGAAAAAGGATCAGATAATGCTCTTCAAATCCAGAAAGCTAAGGCTCTTCCTCATTTCGTAATGCCATGATCCCATATGGCCACAGCACTAAGAGTACCAGGTAGTCTTCTCTGAGCTGAATATATAAATAGCCACAAACAAATCGCCTCCACGTCGCCCTGTCTCCTGCCATGTTACTGCCCTGCTCCCAGTTCACACACCTCTCTCTCACAAAGCTCTCCACTTCATCCCTCCATCTCATTCTCTGTCTCCCCCTTCCTCTTCCTCCCTCCACCACACTCAAATACACTCTCCTCGCTAGTCTCTCAATTTCCATCCTCTCCACACGGCCAAACCACCTCAGTCAGTTTCTCCTATCGCTCTCTGCCACATCCACGTCAAAACGCTCCTTCAGTTCCTCATTTGTCACTCGGTCTTTCTATGCTCCTCTCAAATAACTCATTTCCAATGCTCTCACTCTTCACTTGCATCCTTCCAGCAAAGTCCAAGGTTCGCTTACGTTAGAATGGGGGATGACGATACATGCAGCGACTTTTTTTTCTTCCATGCTCACTTTCCTATTTCTTAGCACTGCTTTCAAAGAACAAGTAACCTTTCTTCCTTGCTGTACCCTCTCAAGCACTTCATCCTCTAATCTTCCATCCTTATTCATGGCACTACTCAAGTACTTAAATGCTCTAACATTTTCCATTTCCTCACCATTCAGCTTCACTGTGCATTCAGTGATTTCACTTCTCTCGAAGATCACAACTTTACTCTTCCCTACATTCACCTTCAGATTCCGTTTCTTACACACTCTCCCAAACTCATTCACCAAGCCTTGCAGCTCCCCTTCGTCTTCACTAAACAATACAGTATCACCTGCAAACAACAAAACAGGAAGTTTCCAAACGCTGTCCTGTCTCAGTAGGGCCGCTAAACTGATAAATTTTATATTCAAATTTTCGAAATAAGATTCTTTTTAACATCTTAACTAAGATAACTCCCCGTAAGCTAAAAAAAAAATGGTATCGAATGGTAGCAAAAATTATATAAACTGGGGCGATACGGAGACTTATCTCGTGAAATTGTCCTTGATTTTTGTGCGAAAGACACTGGAAAATTATGTAAGACGGTGGCGACCATCATCCACTCACTTGATGTAGTGCTGCCTACTTCTTCCTTAACCTTTATCATTCTTTTCTGTGCCTGCCCTCCTCTCTTTCTATTTTTCCCATCTTTCCTGTCACTTCCTATTGTTTTTCTTTCCTTTACAGGTGGCTTTATATTGAGTGACAAGCCAAATGGTTTCCTGTAAGCCAAGAAACCATTTACAACGCTGGGTGGTAACCATATAACCAAACCATACGTGCTCCCTACGTGTCAACAAGTGGGTTGGTGGAGGGTTAGTGCTCCTCCCGTAAAACAAATAATTCAAACTCAAATGGCCACCCCGTAGGGAATAATGGCGTCTGGCAATGGATAGATAGAGAGATAGATTAAATGACACCTTGGCTGTCGATGTTAAAGTGACTGATGTTCGTTTGGTCAATCTGTAATGTTTCTATGACTAATACTGTACTTGGTTGGAGATTTTTGTATGACATGTTCTTTGGTTGGATGGTGATCTTAGAATAGGACTGAAAAGCCTTTGGAGGGAATCTATACGTGTATAATCTTCATTTTAATCTTCTCCATTCCTTGCCTGCCTCAGTGATGAACACTATACGGTTTGTATGGTTTCGCTGAATTAAAATTGTCATATGTTAGTAGGAATAAAATACTCGAGTTGTCCCTTCTAAGATAGGATTTATGGCCTCAGTATTAACAGTCCCAAGCTCACGTGACTGATTGAACTAAATAAATCATATTGAGTCAGCTAAAACGGAATAGTAGAATCGACGCGACTATGAAAGGGTTAAAAAACATAAAGATCACATGACCGACGCTTTTTGTTCGGCTGGAAATCTATATATAGGAAGAAAAGAACTCGGAGTGAAAATGGGTCAGGAAGGATCCTATAAAGGCCTCTCTTTTCTTCCCTCTTCTGTGCCTCTTCTCTCTTCTGCGCCTCTCTCAGTAGTCCTGGGCCTAAGGCAGAATGTGTTCCCTTAGATCCAGCTCCTCTCACCCTCCAAAGTAATACCAGGAGACGATGGACTTTGACTTTCGTCTTCTTTCTTTCTGCTGTTATCTTCAGTAATCACATTCTATCTTTCATTTTCGTCGTTACTCCACTTCTCTAGCTACTGCAAATGCATTCCTCTGGCCTAAAAGCAATGTATAAAAAAAGAAGAGTTTTATCTTTGGACAATTTTTTATTGTGCTGTCGTGAAGATATTCTGTTTAATAATTTCTTCGTTTTTTATATATTTTTACCTGTATGTGTTCCTGCAAGATAATTTACGTTTATCCTTTTTTTTCCTCGCTCCTTAAGTATGCTATCTCGATGTGTCCCTCTCAGATCTAGTCCCCCTCACCATCAAGAGTAATACAGGGAGCAGATAAATTCTATCTTCGGTCTTTTTCTTTCACGACACACAGTATCTTTTGTCACTGCTATTATCTCAGATTTTTTGCCTTCAGTATCCCTCACTGCTTCTCAACCTATGTTTCTTTCAGTGTAGTTCTTGTCATCCACTATCATCTCTTGGTTTTACTCCTTCATTTGATATGTGGGAGCATCTGCAGAGGCAGCTCGGTTCGTCTGTAGATCAGTAGTCTACTAATTTTTGGACACAAAGTGCTTCCTCCCGTAGACTTCTGAGACTTTAAGGAAACCAAATAACATCACACCTCACTAACCTACACAACATACAATCCTCTCGCACCGCATTACAGATCTTTCCGCACCACACCACTT
The DNA here is from genome assembly GCF_032717465.1 of Coenobita brevimanus. Lineage (NCBI taxonomy): Eukaryota > Metazoa > Arthropoda > Malacostraca > Decapoda > Coenobitidae > Coenobita > Coenobita brevimanus. The sequence goes on along the minus strand of NC_136960.1, from coordinate 1,871,893 downwards.
CATGGGAATAAACCGAAGAGTTCTGAAGCTCCAACAGTTGGTACTTTTCTACTTATTTCGTTCCTCATCTCTCCTCGGAATTCCACCTGTCAATCTTCTTCATTCTTTTCTTCCATACTAGCTCAGGTGTTCTGTTGCTTAATTTCCTTTTCTCCGTTATTTCCTCATATCGTCTTCAATAATACGGTCAAATGGCTAAAGTTTAAGGGCCCTTGTCCTTTCATTGATTTTCTTTCACTTCTTCAAGTCCTCAATGGATCTTTCAGCAAAGGTCAAAAAACTGAGGTACAGGGTTCCCCTTATTCTTTTCATTCCCTTCACTCTCTTCAAAAGAGGACAGAAGACAGTAATAAGTCGTCCTTACTCTCTTCCCGTGAACCCAAATAGGGCCAAGGTTACAGGCAGCTTGTGACAGTCGGCAGATAAACACAGCACTCCCTTCAGTCCCCAGAATACCTCCACCACAAACACAAACATGGCTCTCCTCCGCACTTTCCACAGCAAAAATCTCTCTCCTTAACGCTTCCATTCCCTCCCCCCCCCCACACACACAAACTTTCAACTCATTTTTCATCCCACAGCACAAGTCCTTCCCGCTTCCCTTTCGTTTATCCAAGAAAATGAGGCCAAGGTCACAGGTGGCGTGTGGCAGTGAACACGTAAACACAGTATTTACCAAGCCTCCTCCCCCAGTACTTTACAACGTGCCTTCCTCTACGCGCGCACGCACACTCACACACTCGCGCTACCGTACGCACGTAAGAATGCAGGCACACAAACACACACATACATACACACACACACATACATACACAGGCACACATTCACGCATGCAAACATATGCAAACATGAATGCACACACACACATTCCTTCCCCTCCCACACACCATGTTCCTCTTCCACCACGCACATTAACTCTTCACACATGCACTCGAACTCCATTCCCCCCACACACACCGTCCTCTTCCTCAACCCCCTTCCCCCTCCTACACACGTCGTCCTATCCCCATGCACTCACGCATCCATCACTCATACATGCACAGACGTTACATCCCCTCTTAAAATCACACACTGCCTTCCTTCCCACACAAGCACACCTCTCTCTCTCTCTCGCTCTCTCTCTCTCTCTCTCTCTCTCTCACACACACACACACACACACACACACACACACACACACACACACACACACACACACACCACCAACACACCCTCCTCAGTGCTCACCCTCCCTTACACGCACAACTTCCTTTCTCCTCTCCCTCACATACATACGTCCCATCCCTCACACGCACACCTTCCTTCCTCTCTACTGACCCCCTCGCCATCCATAACCCTTATTCCCCCCCCCACCTACTCCCCCCTCTCCCGTCCCCATCCACTCGCCCCCACTCCCCTTCCTTACCCCCGTGTCTGCCAGTCATTCCAGCGAGCTTCACCTCGGCTTATACGGATAATACGAACACTGGAACACGCAATTAGGAGATCCAGAATTCCGTCGTCGTCCTGGATAATATTTTGATGAGCCTTAAGACGCGCTAGGACTGTGTGTGTGTGTGTGTGTGTGTGTGTGTGTGTGTGTGTGTGTGTGTGTGTGTGTGTGTGTGTGTGTGTGTGTGTGTGTGTGTGTGTGTACGCATTCATTATCACTACGAAACGTTAGGTAAATATTTGCACCCCATCTCCTTTCTCCCTTCCCCTACCTTGTCCTCTCTAATCCCAGGGCAAAATTTCACTACAGCTATCTCAAATATATTTTAATCTTGCTATCACCATAAGACTTCGCTTAACTCAAGTTACTTTTGATTACGGGTTGGATATTACTTCCGTTAAGTCCCCTTCATTCTTCAGGCGTTAATCACATTTTTATCTTCATTACCACCAGATGATATCATTCAATTGTTCAAGTCAGGTGAGACTTTTCCAAATGTATAAGCTGGATAAAACCTCATTCTTTACTAATATGTTGTCCTCTGAAGCTACTGTAAACACCTGGTAGTATTAAGAACGAAATGTAAACAAGTTCTCAGGCAGAAAGAATTAATCTATTGAACCCGATGACAGTCTTGTTTTTAATCTTGCTCCCTCCAAACAAATATATTCACTTTCAGGAAGACTTCTCTCACCTGACGGGTTAATGAAGGCCATCTCTAACCGCTCCAATTCCAATAATTGTACCAGGCTGAATAATATCGTCCAGAAATAAAAATTAATACAAATTACTTCCTCGGGTAGAAGGGACTAAGGCCTCTGTTTTCCATGGATTTAGTCTCTCTCTCTCTCTCTCTCTCTCTCTCTCTCTCTCTCTCTCACATTTTATAGCAGTTTATGAATATCAGAGTAGGCTTGGGAACTTACCCTCTGGGCACTTCACTTCCGCCTTCATATTACACTCTAAATTCTCTCCATTTTTTCCAGACATGATGCTGATAAGCCTGGCTTCTGAGAGCTTTCGCTTTGAATTGTATTTTGTTAACACTAGATTATTTAACCGAATTTATTAAATCACTCTTGTACTGCAGATGTTAAGAGTATCACAAAATCTTCTAAAATTAGTTCAAACGTCTCACGAAGGCACGAATAAAATGAAAATGGCCTCATCATTCTGAACAGCTTAATAGGATGTGGGTTAGAAATGGTCACATAACCTTTTATGATCTCAGTATAATCATACGTGGATATCGGATTATAAGTCTGTTCTATGGCATCCACATTCTTGAGATTTCATATTTGACCTGACGTACTTGGTTTGGTGTATCTTGAATACACAATGTAATTCACACACACACACACACACACACACACACACACACACACACACACACACCTCCCTCTCATAATCTTGCATGTTAGCTTCAGGCATCTTAGCTCACATACCTTGCCAAAATCTTTTCCTAAAACACCCAACGCTACGCAGTTTATTATAACACGCACCTGCCTAACACACCTGCTTAGCACATTTGCCTCACATACCTACCTCACACACCTACCTCACAAACCTACCTCACACACCGGCCGCACGCACCTACCCCACATCCCAGGCACACACAGCTGCCACACACTCTTGCCGAATACACCCCACCAACACAACTAACCCACAAGCCTGCCCTACACATTTGTTCTCATACATTTGACATACATACTTTCCTCACACACTTAACCCACATACCTGATCCACACACCTAACACACACACACACACACACACACACCAGTCCCGCACACCCCTACCTCACACACCTACCACACAAAAATAATCCACCAGATATGCCAGACACCCACACATATACCCCACACATGTAACTCACACACTTGCCTTACACACCAAACTCACACACATAACCTTCACACGTGCGCCCATACACCTACCCCACACACCTGACCCACATACCTGCCTCACACATCTGCCATGCACCTGCCTTGCACAGCTGACTCACACATTTGCCTCACATACCAGCCTCAAACGCCAACACTTCTCACATTTGTCTCACACTCCTACCGCGCACACTTGGAATTTTCACCCTTCTGACCAAGAACTTTACCCAGCCATGTTGTTTTGTCCTGTAAGTTGATTCTCTTGCAAAAACTGGCTGTTATATTTAGGTGTGTTAAACAGACCCCGTGCACTCTTTAATCGTACTCTTCAGAAGACTCTCTACAGGGCTGGCATTTATCCATGTGTGTGTGTGTGTGTGTGTGTGTGTGTGTGTGTGTGTGTGTGTGTGTGTGTGTGTGTGTGTGTGTGTGTGTGTGTGTGTGTGTGTGTGTGTGTGTGTGTGTGTGTGTGCCCGCGCGCGCGTAGGGGAGGTTGGCATTCTCCATATACAGCTCTTGTAATCAGGGAGGATGCATCAGTGCCCCTCCTCTCATTAATTCTTTTCATCCTGTCTTCGCAACAGTGTTATATCATTATTTGTATTATCCCTGTTCCAAAGGACACTTACTGTAAAATCAACCCACCGATGTGAGTACGCAACATCTTATATCCATATACATATACTCCAGTTAAGTCCAGCTATCTATTGCAAGGGATTTTGGTATTCTGTCTTTTGTGTACGCAACTGATATGTTCGTGAGGTCTTCCCTCGTCTGTCTTTCCCTCTGTCCACAGATTGATTTAAAAAATCAATGATCCTAACCACTATGACTGCAAGAATCCTTGTTACGGTGACCTCTTATTCAACTTTTTATGGAAAGCTCAAACTGCAAAGCTTTCAGCTTTCGGATCTGTTATTTTGCACTGATATGAGGAAGTGAATTTCCATAGGCTGAACCTGTGTCTGCTATTAAGATTCAGTTGTATTTGATCCGGCATCGTCCGTGGAGATATAAATGCTAAAATAGGGTCAAGTCAAGCTGAAAATGTTTTGTTTTACCAGCCTTTGCAGTAAACAGTTTAAAAATGTGCATATTTATTGGAGTAATTCACGCAGTTTAGGAATTAGTAAACATCAATACATGAATACATATGTGCATAAATACTGTGTATACATAAATATATGTACGCATAAACGCACACACACACACACACACACAGTATATATATATATATATATATATATATATATATATATATATATATATATAATGTATATTACAAGAGTAGTTCAGCTCACCTTCCCATCTCTGGCGTGCCTCACCACAGGAGTCCTCCCGGTCCTTGCGTGACATGTCAATAACAACCCGGCACTGCTCTTACTCACGTAGTCTCTAAATTAGCAGCAAAATCGTCTGTGGCAGAGAGGGCACACGTGCTAAAATGGGTACTTTTGGCTCACGCGCACACACAAACACACTCATATACGTATTCACATTCATGTATACTGGATATATGTAGATACACAACACACACACACACACACACACACACACACACACACACACACACACACACGCCCATACATCAAAGTTCATTTTTACACACGTTGTTCGTTCAGACCGTCATCCATGTAATAACAGTAGTAATGGCAGAATTATACAATGTGCCTACACAGCAATCCCATTTTCTGTAACATAATTTGCATAATTTATCCACTGGAATTTTCACGACGCTTAAATACGATACAGCATTATTATTTACGGTTGCTTTCATCGAGCCTGACTGTTTCAATGTAGTTATACAAATATTACACCATATCCTTGAAAAGCTTTCTTAAATGTACAGTATCTTACCTATATTTCTTCACTTTCATTTGCTCGACGGTGACACACACACACACACACACACACACACACACACACACACACACACACACACACTCCACAATTATGTAATTGCTCCAGTGTGCGACTGCAGTTTAAATCATATTTTGACAGATAAACTTGAAAACATTTGCATATAAACAGTACATTTTCTGCCTCGGTACAATGTCAGAGCCCCCTTCTCCACTCCACATACTAGTCCACAGAGAGAAGAAAGATCTCTCTCTCTCTCTCTCTCTCTCTCTCTCTCTCTCTCTCTCTCTCTCTCTCTCTCTCTCTCTCTCCACACACACACAACGCAAGACAGAATATTAATCACTGAACTGATGCACTGGGTAGGACTTTCGCCTCTGATCACAACTACATCGCTTATGCTAACGAAGCCAGCGATCCTGATGTACCTTATTCATGAACAAGCTCACACATCATCACAATATCACACTAATATGATATTCAACACTTCCCAGCATTAATAAAACCTGATTGTGCTATGATGAACAGTACTCCCCACACCTCGGCCCTAACACAGTAACTCTCAATTAAAGCTCCTCTTTAATGTTTTTCGTGTGCATTTTTCTCTTTCATTTTCTAGTACACAGTTTTCTCTCTGGGATTTTCAGGGATGTATGACTCACTGTAGGCTAAACTAAATCGTCAGCAGTCACCTGAAATGGAATACTAGGTTTCTCTCGATCAGTAATAACGTTCAGTCCCATATGCGCCACGATGGGCTGTAACTGCCAGGAAGTGCGTAGCTGGAATGAAATGCTAAGGCTGTCCCAAACATAAGAAGGCATTTTGTTTGCCATAATGTGAGACAGCTTTACTTATTTATTTATTTATTTTTTTTAGCGGTGTGGATTTCCTATTTTTTTTACATTTCTCTGTTTTTCCTAAATGTTATTAATTTCATACCGGTATAGTCTTTACATGAATAAATTTTCTACACTGCTTCTTGTAATTTCTGGTGCCATTTTCTGTACTTGTTAATACATTTTTCTACATTCTTATGAACATTTGGTCCTTAAGTGTTTGGTCAGTTTCATTATATTTGGTGAATTCTCTAAAACATTATTGTATATTATTATCCGTGACTTTTGTTTCATTTTTATCTTCCAATGTTTTTAAACAATTTCTTCTGTTACTCTATGTTAATATTCTTCTTTTGGTGGTTGGTGGTAGTGAACATCATCCATTCACTTGATGTGGTGCTACCTACTTCTTCCTTCATCTTTATCAATAATGTTTTCCGTGTCTGCCCTCCTCTCTTCCTATTCCTCCCATCTTTTCTGTCAGTTTTTATTACTCTCCTTTTCAGGTTGTTTTACATTACAACAAGCCTAATAGTTTCGTGTAGGCCAGGAAACCATTTACATCGCTGGGTCGTACCCACACGTGTTCCCTACGTGTCAATAGTGGGTTGGCGGAAGTTTAGTGCCCCACCACGTAAAACAACAAACTCCAAGTCCAACGGCCACCTTATACGGGATTATGGCGTGTGGCCAAAGACAGATAGATTATTCTTTTCATTTTTTGTAACCTTTGTCTACATTTTTCTATTCTGTTTTTTTCTACTTGAGTTGTGTCTTTTGCATTTTATTTCGTATAGAAATAAACTTTTCGGAATGGAGAGTTTGGAGTTTTCAGTGACCCCTTCAACATGAAAAGCAATTCCCAAGTTAAATATAATAGCCCAGAGATAGCATGCCGTAGTGATGATTCGGCATAGCCTTAATAAACCGCTTCAGCATGAAAATCTTCACGACGTTATAACAAAACATTTAGTGTCAGCAAGAATCACCAAGAATAAACTGAAGCTGCAATCGTACTCCAAATTTTTATTATTGGTGTTTATTATTATCATTAATATTATTTTTATTATTATCATTATCTGATGTGGTGTTCCCTACTTCTTCGTTCACTTTCATCTTTCTTTCTCTGCCTGCACCCCCTCTTCCTACTTCTCCCATCTTTCCTGTCACTTTTTATTCTTCTATCCTTTTCAGGTGCCTTTACATCGAGTGACAAGACTAATGGCTTCCTGCAAGCCAGGAAACCATTTACAAAGCTGGTTGGCAACCATAAAGCCAACACACACGTGTTCCCCACGTTGTCAGCATGTGGGTTGGCGGGGGGTTAGTGCCTCTCCCCGTAAAACCACTAACTCTCAGACAAACGGCCACCCCTTGCGGGATTATGACGTCTGGCTATAGACTGACTGAAAGATAGATAGACAGATAGATGGATATGTGGATAGACAGATAGATAGATAATTATTATTATTATAATAATAATAATTATTATTATTATTATTATTATTACTATTATTTTTATTATTATTATTATTATTGTTATCATCATCATCATCATCATCATCATCACCATCAGCATCATCATCATTATTATTATTTTTACTATTATCATCATCATCATCATTATTATTATTATTATTATTATTATTATCATAATTTGCATATTTTCCCTATAATTTCCAGCAGTCTAAGGTTCCTAGGACTTGCCCTCAGTTGAATAAAATCGTCCTGTGTCAGTTGAAACAGAATGTTATTGTTCGCCCCTCCCAGGAAGGAGCTTAATATGCCAAAGAATCTATCTCCAAGAAATATTCCTTTTTTCTTTATTATTTTTCCTGTAACTTATTAGGATTTTTTCGCCTTCTTAGGACTAAAAATAACCATCCTCAATCGTATTAGTTCAGAAAGAAAGCGGCAAGCCTCTTTCCTGGCCGCCACCACCTTCTTTGAGGCCTCGAATTTTTGGCGGAGGGAGGCATTTACTCGTTAGTGGAGCAGCGTTAATATGCAGGTGTTGCCTCTGCCCGACACCACATTACAGTATGCTCATGAATATACTTGTTTTACCCGGTAGGCTCAAATGTGCTCATATGTCTACTTATGTGTTTAAAAATGATCATAACTATATACAGGTATACTGAAATATACATATATATTCATAATTATACTCGTATATATAACGTCCTTCAAAGAAGAGATTTATTTTGTACTATTGTTAAAAAGTATGTTTACATATTCATGTGTTCCTGTCGTGTTCATAAAATAGCTCTTAAAAATAGTTATGTTTTTCTCAGTCTTAACACCCTTCCTCGATTGCTGTTATCTCAGAATATATCGTAGAAAATAGTCTTGTTAATGATGATGATGATGATGATACTATTAATACTGTTTTCTACTTCGACTACAATCATCGTATAATATACAAAAAAAAATGTCCTACTACTTTATAATGTATTACGCTATATCCAGGACGTAAATATTCTCATAAGAATACCCATCAGCATATTCATACACATGTCCTTACCTGAATACAGTTCTTTTAGAATTAAAAAAAAAATGACAATTTCTAAGTACCTAGCTCATCTAGATGCTCATAAATTACACACACACACACACACACACACACACACACACACACACACACACACACACACACACACACACACACACACACACATTAGATCATTTGCTTCACCCTGAGAAGAACTCTCATTGTGGAGAGTTAATGAATGCTATATCTAACCCCTTCGGTGTGAAATGCCTCCACTGATCTGAGTAACACTGCATTATCCCAGGATGACAAGAATAAGATACATATGAAGTTATCGTTAATCATGTATTTAAAAGTGTCGTCGTGCTTTAGCCCTTAACCCCATAACCACCAAGACGTCTTTTAAATATCATTGTCACCACCAGACGATTTTGTTTATGGGGACAACGGGTTTACTCTGTTCACTACGATGGCGTATTGCTCATTTGTATTTGGCTGCACCAGACGATTTCATTCAGCTTCAGGAGGACCCTTTTTTGGTGAAGGGGTTAATGAAGGCTATATCTAAACCCTCCATTCAAAAAAAAGAAAAAAATCCCCCAGGCTCAATAAAATCGTCTAGTAGTAGCAGTAATATATAATCATCAACCTGTCTACCTGTCAATCTACCTTTGTCCAGACGGCTTAATCCCAGAGGAGGTGGGGAAGGACAAAATCATCCGAGTTTGTCCACTCCTTCGCCATCATCCTGCCCTCTCCCCAACTCACACATCCTTCACATACCAGCACATCATCAGCATAAAGAGCTTAAATATGAAAATCTGCGGCCCCTTTGTCAGAATTACGAGTGTTGTAAGTTTTTTTTTTTTAGTAATAATGCACCACAAATGATATGCATATTGTATCAGTCCAGCCTCCCCACACACTCAAACACACGGAGATTAAAAAAACAAAGCCAAGGAATGTTTTAAGTGATTCATTATGCAGCTCATTATGCCTGGTTATAGTAATATTTGTAATTTATGAAGCCAGAGTAATTTTCCTATTTTTCTTAAGCTTTCAAGGACTTTTGTAATAAGAGAGTGTTGGACAAGATATCGTGTTGTAATATTCTCTCTCTCCACACACACACACACACACACACACACACACACACACACACACACACACACACACACACACACACACACACATTAAAGTGTCGGACTTCAAAGTGCTGGCGCGCCACCCTTCCACAGCACACATTGCCATACCTTTACGTATCTCATATATTCACACCTCCGCTGCCCCCTGTGTTAGTACCGAGCTAACCTTTGAAGCGCCTTGTACAGTAGCAGTACCAAAATCTTACTAATATTCTTATTTTAAAGCTACGAACATAATACTTCCTGATGGTATTTGAGTATACCTGACTGAACCATTTTATTATAAATTTTCCGAGTCAAAAAATACTCATGCCTCAGAAAGCGTAAAGAAAATGCACGTCAGCTCCCTCCCCCTAAAAAAAAAAGTGCAGTAAAGCACAAAAACTACTGACAAACATCACGTAAATACAAGTAAGCTACATCACACAAGTCGAATATTGACCTTACCTTGTGACCTGTACCTCTGGTTATTTTAAAAGTCAAGTCTCTTCATCTTGCCATACCGACAAGCCTTCCTTCGAGTTTCGCCTACATCGATTTACAAATATTACCTTGACCTGTAACCTGTTGCTCTTAATGAAAAAGAAGAACGAAAAATAAGACCGACCCTCAGCCCCTGCACCAAAATTTGTCCAAAATTGATTTTTTTTTATTTCACACACATGTCGCAATTTTATCTTGCCCTGTGACCTTGACATTTGAAAGACTGTTCTCAAAACTGACTCCCTTCGTTTTCCGTTTACTCCTGGCGTCTTCGACAAGTCTGGTCTAAATCAGATAAAATTAGCTGAAGTTGACCTTGCCATCTATGAACTTTGACTATTTTTTTTTTTTAAATCGATAACAACAGGTCAATCTTTAGGATAACTCAACCGTTTCTCTAAGTTTGGCTGAAATCGGATCGAACCTGTCTGAGAAAACTAGTGTTGTACTGTACATAGATTACTACTCGTTGCCTTACTCTGTCCCTAAGTTAAACATACACAGTTGATCATTTAGTCAGTGACAGGGAAAGATTGTCTGAAATGTTTGTCAGCATCTAAGAACAACTCTGCGCTTCCTGAATGACTAAACTCTTTTATTTATTAATTTAATTAATTTCTATTTATTTACTAGTTTACTTTTACCCGTCGGTAGTTCTTCCATTTTGTGCTTCCCTGCTCCTGTTTTTGAGTTTCCCACCCATATATTGTACTTAGTTTTCATCCGAGGGAACTGAGCCAATCTCACAACCTGAATACTAAGTCATGGATGCATATAAATCGATTAAGCTTTGTTACGACACATGAATATGTCCCTTTGATTGCTGGTTAAATTAACCCTCCAGTCTCAGTACACTTTGTCATCAACTGAGCTGAAGTGGATTAGTGATATTTATTAGCTTAAAGTAAATACGCCATTATAGAAGATGGGGTGAAGGTAATGATAATGATGATTACTACTGTGATTATTATAATATTTATTTTACTATCGACTTGGAAGAATCAGCCCTATGCCTTACATATTACAAAGCAATCTAATTTTTTCTTACAATTCACGGATCACAAAGCACATCAACCATTGAAGACATAACTACGTTTTTAAAAAGAAAAAAATGGCACCTAACTTCACCCTCCGAATTTCCCGACTCAAAAAAAAAATAATAATAATAAGACGAAAACAAACCATAACAAATAAGCTGTACGCCTCGTAAGAAGAAGCATCCGAAACCTTACCCTACTAATATCATAACATTATTATTACTACTCCATCGTTATGTGAAAGTTAAACAGCGAAAAAAAAAAAATCTGGACTTATATCTACCAACACAGTTTCTCTGAAATAAAACACACACACGACTTCTCTTTGATTAATCAGCAGGAACGAAAAATAAGCTCAATCCCTAAAGCACCACGCCCCCCCCCCCCACACCCACACAAACGTTACTCATCTTAAAATAACAGAAAACCGCTCAAACTCCACCCACCAAAATTTTATCCAAGCAAAAGTGGAGGTGAGGTGTGGGGTGAGGCAGGCAGGTATGAAAGCCCCCAGGAGGCCACATATATTAGCGTGGAAATTATGAAGCGGCCCACCTGATTAAGATGGCCAGTGTAAATCCAGGGTGGTGACGTGTGTGTGAGGGGGTAATGAAGAGGGATGGCGGCTGCTGAGAGGACTAAGGGCTGAGAGGGCTGGGGACGGGGGTAGTGAGAGGGCTGTGAGAGTAGTGAGAGGGTTGTGAGAATAATGAGGGGGCGAGAAAAGGGCAGGGAGTGTAAGGAAAGGAGGGGGAACGCGAAGGGAGGGATGGGGACGTGATGAGAGGGCTTGAAATGCAGGAGGAGGGCTGAAACGGCGAAGAATAAGTATTACAATGAGAACTTGAGAAGGTTTAAGAGAGGAGGGTGGATATGAGGGGAAGGCAAAGGCAGAGGGGGTAGGGATGATATAAGTGAAAGGTGAGTATTAGGTTGATCAGGGTAAAGCCGTCCTGATGACACGTGTGTGTGTGTGTGTGTGTGTGTGTGTGTGTGTGTGTGTGTGTGTGTGTGTGTGTGTGTGTGTGTGTGTGTGTGTGTGTACGCGCGCACGCGCACACGTTTTGAGGGGATAATGAAGAGGGATGGCGGGTGTTGACAGGGTTAAGGATTGAGATGATGGCTTGAGGGCTGTCAGAGTGGGGTGCAAGCGTGGAGAGAAGGATGGAGAAATGGGGAGTGGATGAGGAGAGAAGTGCAAGAGTGGAGAGAAGGCTAAGAGGGTGGAGGAAAAGATGCTAAATTGAAGAGATGGTCTGAAATGCAAGGAAAAGGGTGATATGATGATGGGAGGATTATGACAGTGAGGGAAGGCTGCTGGAGTGACATGACAGCTGTACTGAGAAGGTTGGAAAAATAGAGGAGACGTGGGATGATAAGGAGAGGATTGTGGAGAAGACAGGAGGGTGAGAGGGTAAGGAGAGGGTTGAAGGGAGGAGGGGAGGGTGAGAGGGTGAAAGGATGAGGAGAGGACCGTGAAGAAGAGAGGATGGTGATAGAGTAAAGGTGACAGAATCGGATTAGGACCGAGAGTGAGGATAAAAGGATACTGAATAGGTTGGAAATGTTATGATGGGTGGAAAGATAAAGAAATGAGTGAGAAGCAGAGGATAGGGTTGTTTAGGAGAAGGCTTGGATGGTAAGGAGGAAACAGAAAAGTAGAGGAGAGGGCAGTAAGAGAACGGTAGGATGAAAGGAAAGTAGGCCAAGAGGTGAAGGGCGAGAAGGGTGTTAATTAAGAGACAGGTGAGAGGAAAGGTAGAAGGGCTGGTGAGCAGAGACAAGGTAGGAGAGGCATGTGAGGAGGGACAAGCCGGCAAGTGAGGAGAGAATGGTGAGGTAGGTGCGGAGAAGCAGTAGGGCAGTTGAGATGAGGTGGTTTAGACAGGTAAGGAGATACAATTGAGATGGTAGTAAGATAGATGAGAAATGAAGTAAATGTGCAGTAAAATATATGAGAAGTTACTCTGGTGAAATTGGCCCAGGTGAAAGGTGAGGTGGTGAGAGTTGAGACAGGTGAAAGTTACGACATTTTAGAGAAGAAGCAGGTGAGGTAGGCGCGAGAGGTGAGTCAGGTGAGAAGTGAGTCAGGTAAAAGATGAAGTCGGTGAGAGGTAAGGAAACTGAGAGATGAGGAACGTGAGACAAGAGACAGGCGGGAAAACAGGCAGGTTAAAGGATAGGCAGGTGAGGAGAAATAAATTAGTGAGTTAGGCAAGAAGTGTGAAAGTCAGTCAGGCAAGAAGTGAGGCAGGTGAGATGAAAGGCAGGTAATTGGAGAGACAGTTGAGAGGAGAGGTGGCTAAGACAAGGCAGATGGGTTGAGACATGTGAGAGGAAATTCAGATGTGACGAGATACAGATGAGAGGAAAGACGGATTAGAGGTGAGGCAGATGACAAGTGATTAGTCAGGTGAGGAGAGGCGGGCGAAAGCAAGCAAGATAAGACAGATGAGAAATTAGAAGAATGTGAAAATAAGCGAGGTGAGATAGGTGAAAATTAAGAAAGGTAAGATGAGAGGAAGGACAGGTGAAAGGCGAGGCAGGTGAGGGGAGGGTAGTTAGACGAATATTCACCGGACAAAAAATCAACAACTAAACACAGAGGAGGACAAAAATTCACCATAATTTTCGTTTGCAGTTTCAGTAAAATAAACGAGTAGTTACAAAATGAATATAAGCACAGGCCTAACTAATTCATGGGTAAAGTATGTGCAAAGCCTGCAGGGCAGTGCTTTCTTGGAAATATTCGTAACATCATGACGCTGAAAGATGTTACGTGTAAAGTATATAGCAGGTTACGGTGAAATATACAATTAACAAGTTACAAGAAATTGCCAAAACATTTAGATACTATGGTTTAGAATCACTGTCCAGCAGCTATACCCAATTCTGATTTTCTGCCAACGACCGAGATTTTCCACAGGTATATACTTTAAACGCACCTGAAAATTCACATAGTTTCTTTTTCCTCTCTTCTTTTGAGGCAGGCTTCTTATATCTTGCGCCGGGTACTCTAAGTCAAGTGAAAAAAAAAACATCCTTGACTCGTTACAGGTGAACCTACATTACTGTTCATAGCCAGCATGCCGTATCACTTCATATTATTCAGAGGCTCAACCAACATTTTCCCACCGAGTTTTTTCACTCGTTTGCAGTTTATCAGTGAATTTTTGTTGTGTGAATTTTCATCCAGTGAGGTTTTGCCCGATGAGTTTTTTTCGCGCCCCAAAGAGAGAGGCAAGTGAAAGGTGAAGCACGTGAGAGGACAGGAAGGTGATGAGACAGGTGATAAGAGAAGCTGGTGATGAGACAGGCAGACGAAGAGATAGGCGGGTGAGATAAGGCAAGGGAGGTGAGATAGATAAAAAGAGGCAGGTGAGGTGGGGCAAATGAGGCTAGAGGAAGTGAGATAACAGGTAGGTGAGAGAGGCAGGTGAGATGAGACATGGAAGGTGAGATAGGTAAAGAGAGGTAGGTAAGCTAAGGCAAATGAGAAGAGAGGAAAGTGAGGCGACAGGTGAAGAAAGGTACAGTAGGTGAGGGGAGACAGGTGTGAGGAGAGGTAGGTGAGCAGAGAGACCAGTTAGATGAGGCAGGTGACAGGTGAGGAGCGTCAGGGGAAGGCAAATGAGATGAATATGAAGTTGGGAGATGCAAGTCAAAATAGATGAAGAAATATATGTGATAAGGAAAAAAGGCTGGAACGTTGTAGGAGAGGCATATGAGAGTAGAGACGAGTGAGAGGAGAGGCTGGTGTGAGGTGAGGAAGGTGTAAGGTGAGGCAGGTGAGAAGAGAGACGGGTGAGGGATGAGACAGATATGAGGTGAAAGATAAGAGGTTAAGATAATGCGAGAGAGGCAGGTAAGGGGAGAGGTAGATGACAGGAAAGGTAGACAAGAAGGGAGGTAGGTGAGAGAAGCAGGTGATAGGAGAGGCAGGTGAGAAGTGAGGTAGGTGAGAAGTGAGTACGTGAGAGCTGAGGCAGATGGGAGGAGAGGCAGGTGAGAGGTGAGGCACATGAAAGGACTGAGAAAACTTGAGACGATCTAAAAATGGCTGATAACGAGGGAGGTGACTGTGTGAGGGCAAGGATGGTGATGATGAGAGTCGAGTGAGGAGAGCGTCTGAAAAGGCAAAGGGAAAGGGGGACTTGGGAGGAAAGTGAGTGGAGGGAGGAAAGTGAGTGGAGAGGAGAAGGCGAGGAAGGGGAGAAATATATCTGAGGACGGGGAAGCGTAGGGGACAGAGGAATGGTAAAGAGAAGAGTATGAACTTGGGATGATGGAGAAAAATAAGGGAAAAAAGGGAGAGGATGGAAGAGGGAAAGAAGCAGCTAAAGAGATTCTAAGAAATGTGCAGAAGGAGGAGGAAAGATGAAGACAAAGATAGCATAGTGGATTGGTGAAAGAAAATAATATTGTTTCGGGGGAATTTAGAAAGAAAAAAGCATGGAAAGAAGATCCTAAAGAAACGGGAGGAGACAATAGGAGGAAAAGAGGTGTGTGTGTGTGTGTGTGTGTGTGTGTGTGTGTGTGTGTGTGTGTGTGTGTGTGTGTGTGTTTGTATGCACAATGCTCCCGTCGTGTCCGTGTGTGAGTTGTGTATGTGTGATGTGTGTGTGTGTGTGTGTGTGTGTGTGTGTGTGTGTGTGTGTGTGTGTGTGTGTGTGTGTGTGTGTGTGTGTGTGTGTGTGTGTGTGTGTGTGTGTGTGTGTGTGTGTGTGTGTGTGTGTGTGTGTGTGTGACGAGGGGAGGAGGTGGAAAAAGGAGAGGACAGGAGTACGTGAGTGCGGTGAAGTGTGAGGATGCTGGGATCTAGAGTAGTTTGGAAAGAGGAAAATTAATGTTTGCCAGGATGGAAGGGATTGGGGAGGCCTTGGAACGGAAGGTGGTTGAGGGTGAAGGGGGAATGGGGTTGTGGGGGAAAGGCAGAGGAGGATGAGAGGTGAATAGGAAGAGGATTGAGAGAGACTGAAAGTTTGTGATGTGATGTATGAAGGCCAGGAAGGAGTGTGAGAAGTTTGAGTGGTAGGGATACATACATACATAGAGAGAGAGACAGAGACAGACAGACAGACAGACAGACAGACAGACAGACAGAAAGACAGACAGACAGACAGACAGACAGACAGAGACAGAGAGCGTTTAAATAGGGAGAGGAATGAGGAAAATGAGGAGGAAGTATAATGGGGAGTAAGCGGGAGGAGTGAATAACTGTGAGAAAGATGAGTGAGGATAGCATACAGTGCAGTAGTGTCGCAAGTGAGATAGTTGAGGGATGAGGGAGTGAGACGGAAAGTCGGGTCAAAAGAATATATACCAAGGGAAGGGACAGATGGAAAAAGTTTGGAGTAGGGTGAGGGAGAGAAGCGTGTGGGGAGAAGGGAGACGGTGAGAGAGGGTTAGGCACAGTAACGCAAAGAGGAGTCGTATGGGCGTAGCCAGATTGGGATCGAACTGATGAGTAACATAAGGGTACATAGAAAGGGTAGTTTGCCCAGAGAAGCAATGCTGGTAAAATAGAATGAATGGGGAGAGGAGTGAAACGTGGGTGAAGGAGGGTGGTGCGGAGTGGTGTGAAAAGGGAGAGGTGCGGAATGATGACATGGAATGGAATGGAGTGGAGTGGAGGGGCAAGGGTCATTCCAGAAAGTTCTATATAATGAAGGGAAAAGGGAATGATGGAGGATCGCATGAAGTGGAGTGGTGTGACAGGAATGGAGGTGCGTGAGGAGACGATTAGACGGGAAGGAGAGGGCTGAGGAAAAGTGGCGTGCGAGGGGTGGGGTGGGGTGTGGTGGGATGGGGTGGCGTAGTGTGGAGTGGAGTGGAATGGAGTGGCGATGGGTGGTGTGGAGTGGAGACGAGTGTGGTGCGGATGGGGTCTCTGCAGGAAGTGTTTGAGGATGCTGGGCAAGGGTGGTGCTAAATCGAGTTTCCTCTCCAATCTTGCCGATAGCAGGTTTTTGGTGCCTCGGAATTAGATGGCGCTTCCAAGATTTACTTAAGACGAGAAAATATTTCGGTCCAACAGTTTCTTTAGATAAAACAATTATCATATCATCATCATCATCATCATCGTCATCGCCGTTGTTGTAGTTGTAGTTGTTAATATTATTATTATTATTATTATTATTATTATTATTATTATTATTATTTCAGTATTATCATTATTATTGTTATTATTAATATTTTTGTTATTATTACTTCCCAATAACTTTTGTCTGATAAAATGTTAACCTGAGTTCCAAAAATCATAAAAACAACAGCAATAATAATAATAACTGGAATTCTGAAACTGCTGAAGCGATATTTAAATTTGAACTCTGTAATTGTCCTGTGGACAGTAGCTAGTCTCCACCTACTGTTTCTTACAATGACCTTGACCCCACTGGGGAGATTTTGAATTTTTTACATAAAACAAAGTAAATTCCTAGAAATCGGTCCGCCAAGTTTCATTTTCAAATAACTTGCTCATTGAAAACTCCAGCAGACATGACCACCTTATCTCGTACACTCATAATACTGATACGACTCTTTCTGCCACTGCAGGTAAAGGATTTGGATTTTCTTTTATCAGCAAATGGCCCATGCCAAGACACAACCTGGGTCCTTCAAACTCCTTCCACAGCCTCTGGTTCTCCTAGAATCGATGCGAGACTCAATACCAGCAAAAACAAGTCTCCACCTATCTAACAGGTGGAAACTAATTACTCCACATTCCAGATGATAATGTCACATTCCAGATTAGAATGACACAAAAATTCCACACTTGCACATTAGATATGGTGTATGGACTTGGAAAGATACA
This sequence comes from Coenobita brevimanus, assembly GCF_032717465.1. Classification (NCBI taxonomy): domain Eukaryota; kingdom Metazoa; phylum Arthropoda; class Malacostraca; order Decapoda; family Coenobitidae; genus Coenobita; species Coenobita brevimanus. The sequence goes on along the minus strand of NC_136960.1, from coordinate 1,853,912 downwards.
CAGAATTAAGAGTGGTTGTAGTTAATGATGCATTATTAGTAACACATCATAAACTGAATGTGCAGAGATAAGTGCTATGATTTTTTTTCTAACCACGATCTATGTATGTGAAAATCTAGGTGTAAAAATAAAAAAGCGTAAAAAAATATTGCTTTATCTTAACTGCTGTTATGAAATCTTTAGAAGTCGACACTCTTAGGGTTCTGAAAATACAGTACTTTTATCAGTGCAGATCTAATATAAAAAGACTCTTGGTATGACTGAAAATTTTTTATGGACTTGACCTGTGACCTTAAAATAAAGGTCAAGGTCAATCATACTATGCAAATCATGCTCACTCATGACCCACTATATTTCTGCTGAGTTTGGTCAAAATAGGCCAATGCTTTCCGATTGAGCACTTTCAGGCATGAAGGGGCAATTTTTTATTTTCCGCAATATCTCAAAAAGTATTTGATGGATCTCAATATCAATACCCAGGTGCACTAGTATATGTTGACTACTACATACTAAAACATTGCAAAGCAACTGATTCAGTAATTTTTGCTGCACAGGAGAGCAAATATTGAAAAATAATAGAGAGCGCTAACGCTAGAATATTTGTTGTGTTTGTGCCAAAAGAAGTCTTCAACCAAAATACATCACTCCTGAAAATTTCAAGTCTCTATCTCTAACGGTCTTGAAATGTCAGCCTTCTGGATCTTTTCTTCAACTTAATTACGTTTGAAGTATAGAGATGAGACGCGATTCGTACTTTTTTTTTTTTTCTGAGGATATTACGAAACTTGCGAGAGCTCCAACTGTTTGTGGTGACATCTTAGAATACACTACATGGTCACTGGAATACGACACAGACATGACTGTGTCAACACGTTTCGTCCTGCCTCAGAATGTTTAGCACCGGCGTGACTACACCATTGGTTACGGTACATTTAATACTGAAGTGGGATACCTTTACGTGGTGGCACCGATACAACTTGACGACGAAGCTGCCTGATTACACAAGCGTTCCTACATGCACTCTCTACCCTCCGAAAGAAGTGAAAGGCGGATAGTGGACGCTGCAATAAGGGCAGTTTTGGTTTACAGTCCACCAGGGTCACGGCAAGAGAAGACTACTGCTGCTGCTGCTGCTGCAGCTACTACTACTACTACTACTACTTCTACTGCACATTTATCGTTGTTATTCGTTTTGTTCAGCTCGAGAAAGCAGTCGAGTAGTGGACAGTACGAGAATAATAATTTTTTTTATATAACACCTCCAACTGTGAAAGTATCTCTCGTCACTGGCGTAGTTACCCCAGTAGCGAATGGGTGAAGTAGAAGATAAGACGATAATGAAGGGAGAGAGAAGTGAGCCATTAAGAACATTAAATCTTTTCTCTTATCAGTTTTGCTGCCTGTAAAGGGTAACCCTAGTACCCACGTGTATTTACCAAGAGGTCAACTTTGTCTTCAGGACTGATAACACACCAGATGTTTTTCTCACAAATTACGCAGAAAATTCCTCTTGTCCTTGAAATACTGGGTGTGACATAATGTGGGAGGGGCAAAGTAGGGATGTTTGCCAATTAGAAGCCTAAATGGCGCGTTCGTCACATTGTTGATGGCACGCAATTGGTTCTGCGTGGAGTGTATGAGGCCCTCATTGGCAGCAGGTGCCTCTATTGTTTCTGTATGGACGGAGATTATTTTTAAGACAGCCTAGTGGTTAATTAGCTGAGAGAGGTGGAGTAAGTCTGCTTTTATAAGCTCAAGGAAAATGTGAAGAGACACATTTTGTTTCATTCTTTTTGTACACACATTCCTGTAATTTTAGCCTCATTTTGTACACATCTTTTTGTACACACATTTTGTCATTTGTACACATTCGTTCACATTTACCGTCAGAGTACACTTTTGTCACACTATGTTGCACTTTTCCCCAACACTAAACAATACGTGACTTTGATTACAAAACACACTGTTTGTGCACCACTTCCCATTTTTGGTTCACTCCTCCATTTACACTAGTGTGTGAATTATATCTGGATTTAACCTTCGAAGTCTCCACGTTTCCTCGAGCTTTGTGAGTACTTAGCCTCCACTGAGTGTATTCTGGTTAGGTAAGAAATAACTCTTTATATTTGTATCCTGAGGCCTATATGAATCCTCCTTTTGTAATACGAACCCTGGTTTCTTCTTTGGTTGTGTATGTTATAGTGTAAAGTTAGGTTAGTTTTCTTGTATGCTTTACCTTATCCCCTTTGGTGATTAAAGGCTAAGGGTTCACCGTAATATACACCCCCATAACACTCTCAAGCTGAACAAAATCGTCCGAAGAGACCAAGAATCATATAAACAAACAGGTGAATAAGTAAAAAATAAATACATACATAAAAATAGAGTGAAATGGCTAAACATAACGTGTTGTTTTCTTTTATTACTGGAGAATATAGCAGGAATATTTTCATCCGAGGGAACAGTACCACTTATGTCTTCACCAAGCTGTGGTTGCACGATATCCGATGAGTCTTGGTTATACAGTGGGAATCGGTTTAATTGGTTGCCATATTTGTTTTACTCTAACTTGGCCCAAAATTCTCAGCTTTCCATCTTCAATGCTGTGTTGTAAAAATGTACTGACACAAGATTATGCAGCTAGTCATAAAGAAGTGCTATAGAAACTATACAGAACGGCAGCACTGTCTTTCTGCGACAGAGGTACGTGAAGTAAGCTGGAAAATGACGAAAATCTGAGACAAATTAGGGTAAAAACAGTATACGCACGTTTATCCTCCAGTCTAACTACACTTGTCCATCAACTGACCTGAAAATGAGTCACGGATCTCAATCATGTGAAAACAAACTGACTACAGTGTATTGCCGCCTACACCCCTCACCCTAATTACAGGAACGGTAATGCGATGAATGTTGTTGAGAGGTTTCATTAATCACGATCATCATTGTGATATTATCTGCTGTAATTCAGGAATGGCATGATTAGGGTTTTTTACTGGGAAATAAAACAATATTTCGTCATATTGTAGATGAAGTTCCGATAGCACGGAATGGACGTAAAGGTGCAGTCTTTTTCGAAGAACCTGGATAATGAAAAGTTAATGTTATCGTTGTTGTTGTTTTATTATTATTATTATTATTATTATAACCAAAACAGAAAGAATCCAGAATTGGGAACCTACAATGGTTGTCTCTTCCAAAGAAACAAAACACGAAATTTCAGTTCATTTCGAGATGTGTGGACGTACAGTACTGCTCTTAAAGGGCATAAACAGTGTGAAAGACAGAATGGGAATGACAGCTCCATAGCTGACATATTGCTCTAGTTGACTCTTCTGCCTATTAAAGAGATTTCTACATTCTGCGAAGAGAAAAGCTTTGTTAATCTATATTTTCTTTTAGCTGTGACCCAGTTCTTCTTACCGACGCTCAACGCCACGGCCTCACGCCTTTATTTCTGAGCTGTACCTGGGTCACGTACTGCACCTCGAGACATCTTTCTGCAAGACTTAATTTGGACCTTTACACTGTTTTAGAACTCCAAAGTAAAAAAAGAAAAAAAAAAAACTGACGCGGAACGACCAAACGACGGGCATGGCACTATTAATGGCACACCAATATTCCCAGAAAGGCAAGTGTTATATTTGACTTCGAAAGCAATTACATGTACGAGAGAAAACGGATCTTGTGGGATGTATCGTGGAAGCAAGCTTTGAGAAATGTCATGCAATTGCACGAAAATGCTGCGTTTGTAGTTATTCTTTCATTTCTGTGATGTGGCACGGACACTGATAATGATCTGCAATCTATTAAGTAAAACCCAGATATAACGAAAGAATATACGGCGAGGTAAAACCAAAAATGTAAATAACAGGTTTAACTGAATAAAGGACACCCAACAGGGCAAAGAAAACAACCTTGCTCACTTCACAATATTTTTCAAGACTCCAACCTGCCAGACACGCAGTTATTGAGGGACCGAAATATTTCTCCTGTCAGTGCTGATTCCTTCCCCAACAAGAATGACTCCTTGGGTGGGATTCGAAGGTTTTGTTCCGAATCTCTGCGGTAACTTCAATGTATTTATTTAATAATTTTTTAAGTAGTACGAACCAGATATATGGGAAGATTTTTCAGTCTTATTTTCTTGGTCTTTCTACAGGCAACAAATAAAACATGCGATTTTCCCTAGTACTGAAAATAGGTACCAGGTGTGCTAGTAAATCAATGGGTGCGTTTTGTAGTCTATGAGAATATTAGGCTCGGCTGGGTACATTAGCATAGTCCTAGGTATACTATCCAGTTAACGTCAGTCTCGAAATATGCCATCCATTGCGTAAATAATGTCCAAGAAAAATATTAACTTTCATTTTTACATGTTACAAGAGGCATATGTAACAATTTCACCAGTTTCTACAGCAGAGTACCACAGAAATTCTAACTACTATGACAAGAACTGACATTATTATATTTCCAACCGTTCCAGAATATAATTTTAATCTTCGTATTAATGAAAAAGTAAATACATCAGACGAATCCACCAAAGTTCCAGCTTCGTCATTATGTTTGTCACCGCACTCCTAAGTCCCTACGTCCCCTGTCAAATGCAGATTAATTTGCGCTGGCCCAGATATCTACTTTACCTCCCTACTTCACCCTGCTTTATCCTGGAACCCCGAGCCGTATGATTAGGTGGGGAAGATGGTCATTGTTCCCGCAGCTGAGAATGCACCCCTTCCGTCCCTCTCATATGTCATCTGGTAAGGCAAGCAAGTGGAAGATCGCAAGATTGTGGAGAAGAAGCGTTGTGATCAGGGCGGTGGTTTGAGTGGCTGAGAGAGAGAGAGAGAGAGAGAGAGAGAGAGAGAGAGAGAGAGAGAGAGAAGAGGGGGGGAAGGGGAGGGAGAGAAAGGAGGCGGAGAGATAGAAGGGAGGGGGAAGGAGGGAAGGTAGGGTGAAGGAGAGTTGGGGGCGGGAATGAGAGGAGGACGAGAATGCAATGGAGCGTGTGGATGGAGGCGAAACGATGGAAAAAAAGAAAAAGAGCGCAGAAAGAGAGCGAGGGAAAAAAAATTGGGTAAGCAAATGTATCTAACGATGGTGATGGGAATGAAGGGAGGAGAGATGAGGAAGGGGAGAGGAGGGGTAGAAGGAAATGAAGAGGGAAGAGGGAAAAAATCATTGAGAGAAAAGAATGGAGGATAAGAGGAGATCATGAAGGGAGATGAAAGGAGACGAGAGGGTAATAAAAAAAATAAAACGGGAATAAGGAAATGAGGGAGAAGAGGCTAGTAGATGATGGGAATATTATGAAGGAGTGAATGTATGGTGTGATGGTTTTGAGAGGGGGGAGATAGGAGAAAGAAAGGGGAGGGAAGAGGGGGGGAAGGAGAAGGGGGTGCTACTGGGAGGAGGATAGGGTCAATAAATGTAGGGAATGGATGAAAGTGAGAGGAGAAGCGATGGAATTGAGGAGAGAGTGATAAGGTGCGGGAAGGGTGAAGGAATGGGAAAGAGTGGTAAGAGAAGAAAAGAGAAGAGGAGAGAGAGAGAGAGAGAGAGAGAGAGAGAGAGAGAATCTAATATTGTGTTGGAGTGAGTGTATGACGGCTGTGAGGACCCTGGGAGTGGGGTTGCGGTGTGACTGAGTGGCTGAGAGGTGGAGCAGGGAGAAAGGAAAAAAAGAGAGTAGAGAAAAAAGATGAGAGAGGAGAAAAAAAGAGAGAAGGGGAAGATAACAGAAAGGACGGTGGTGAGAAGAGAAAAAGGGAGGGGAAGGGAGAGAAAGACAGGTATGATGGAGAAAGGAGGGAAGAGGGAGGAGAAATAAGAGGCAAATAATGAAAGCAGGGAGAGGAAAGGAAAGCTGTCCCTGGAAATGTGATCGAGTGAGTGTATCTCATGATGGTGTTGGGAAGATGGATATGATGGGAGGGGGGGGAGAGAAGGGAAAAGGGAAAATGAGGAGAGAAGGGGAAAAGGAAAAAGAGGAGGGAAAGGAAAAAAAAAACAGAGGGGAAAGTGGCAAAAAGGGAGGGGGAAAAAGACAAGAGGGAAGGAGCAAAAGAAAGAGGAAGAGGAGAAGGAAGACGGTAGGAGGAAACAGATGAAGAAAAGAGAAGACGAAGAAGGTAAAGGGAGGAGAGTAAAAGATGGACAGGGAAGGGGTGGAGAGAGAGAGAGAGAGAGAGAGAGAGAGAGAGAGAGAGAGAGAGAGAGAGAGAGAGAGAGAGAGGCAGCGGATGAAAAATTATGCAGGATTCAGTGTATGTGGTGATGGTGGTTATGTGTCAAGTGCAAATGGTTGTGGATTGGCTGAATGACTGAGAGAGAGAGAGAGGGGAGAAGGAAGGGAGAGAAGAGAGAAGAAGAGTACAAGGAGAAAGAGAGGGCAGATTGGAAAGATGGGAGGTGTGAGAGACGTAGAAAGAAAGGACAGATGGGAGAGATAGGAAGTGTGAAAGAGAGACCTAGAAAAAAGGAGAAGAGAGATGAAAAGAAGAGTGTGAAACGAAAAGAAAAAAGGAAGGGTAAGAGGGAGAAAGGGGAAGACAGCCTGGAGATGCGAGAAGACATGGACGAGGGGGATGGAGAGAGAGAGAGAGAATGGAGAGACAAAGCAGGAAATTAAGGACAAGCGATACGTGAGAGGGAAAAGCAACAGGGTGAAAAGGAGGGAGGAAGGGAGGGAAGAGAGACAAGAGTTAAAGCAGATTCAGAAATTGTGACAATACCGTCTGTTGTGGCTGTGGTGAGGAACTAGGTGAGATGAGATGGGGTTTGGCTGAGTGCATGAGAGGTAAAGAAAGAGAGGAGGAGGAATGTGGAGGAGGGAAGGAGAGAAAACAGAAATGGGGAAGGAAAAAAGGAGTGGGAGGAAAGAGATGAGGGAGAAAATACGTGAGGGATAAAGGGGGATTAATAAGGGAATGGGAAAAAGAAGAAATGGAAAGAGAGTCCGGCAGATGATCCAAAAATTGTAGTGGAGTGTTTCGTGACAACAAAGTCTCGTGGGGGAAGGGCTGTGTTTGGGTTTTAGTTTACCTGAGTGGCCGTATTTCCTGTTTTCTTCTCATTCCTCCATATCTTCTTTCATTCTTCTAGTCCACCTTTGGATATCTCTACGTCTCTCGTCGACTTTTTTTCCGTTTATTTTTACCGGCCAACAATTTTTTTCCCTGTCCTTCATACTATACCTTGCTTCACGGTTTTCTCCTCCCCTCACTCCTATTCACCTTTCACCCTTCATCTGCCTCTTCGTCCCTCCTACTATCGCCCTACATGCATTTATATCTCTGATCTTCATCATCATCATCACCAACCTAACCCTGTATCCCACTATGGCTGCCCAGTATCAACATAAAGGAAACACAAAAATATGAGACACTACCATCACAGTATCCAGTGAAACAGCTATACCAAGTGAACTAAGTATTGCATGCCGGGTGATAACCATACATATGTAACTGACCTTGGGAGTAGATGGCTCGTTGTTCCGCGCGACACACTGCAATGGTATGGGGAAGAACTGTGTGAAGTTGCAACAAAAACTGCCTATGCATGTGGAAGTTACACAGAGGACACGAATGTAGGTGTGGCTGTGACGTATAACAGTACCCGACCCTGTCTCAGCCAAAAGTGTGACCTTGACCTTGGGGGTAGATGGCTGGTTTTTGCGCGCGACACACCTTCATGGTATGGGGAACAATTGTGTGAAGTTGTATCAAAATCTGTCCATGCATGTGGTAGTAACAGAGCGGACACGAAATTGCAGAGAGACTGACGGACGTTCTGACGCAGTGACGGAACCACGCAAACTTACAGTCCGGTAGGGGACTAATATGTTCACAAATCACCAAAATCACATTGTTACATATACAGTAATATGCTCCAGTTTATTAAATCTACCCTATAGCTACTATGTTCACACCAAAAGACATAACTCACTGCAGACACTTTATTTTCACACAGCTCATGCAAATATTAAAGGCATACTTTTGAAATACCTGAAGATTTCAGTATAACCTACACCGCACATACCTCATGTCTACAATTCTGACACAGTTCACATACCTCATGCATAGAATATAAGCGTACCACACATGCCTCATGTACTGCTCCCTGATACGCACCTTATATACATTTGAATTTACGTCAGAAAAGACACTCTTCTGTTAAGGACATGTTGTGTGTGTGTGTGTGTGTGTGTGTGTGTGTGTGTGTGTGTGTGTGTGTGTGTGTGTGTTCACTGCGACCATATTAACACTATTTACAGAAACTCACACACATACTGTACACCATGTATCTGTAGCATGTAACGTACAATATCTACATCACGTGCAGCTACCTAAGAATTCTTGTGTGTAGACATCGAGCACATCAACTCATCAACTGCACACACACACACACACACACACACACACACACACACACACACACACACACACACACACAATCTCCCCCATACCCTCCCACACGTACCACATACAGAGCATACTACACACCCACACCTCAACACGCAGTCATTACTTACTTCACCCACGCAGCCTGACCCAGACACAGGCATTACACAGACGAGAGAACACTCCTCCTACACACTAATACCATTTACTCACCTCCCACCACGCACACATACCTCACCCGCCTGGAAGTACTTGTACAAATCTGCATGCATTCGTCGTCTGGATAAGGCTTACAGCTGCAGACAGAAATATCAATCTGTCTATTATACTACTTGGTCTAAAATTGCCATCTCTCCATCTTGAATGCCGCGTAATAGAAGTGAATTGCTTTTAATGTCTGCAACACTACATAACGCATAAGAAATATGGAAACTTTTGCGTTCAGCGAAAGTGGATGTCACTGAACTCTAACCATATGTTTTATACTGTCTATTATATTTAAGTAATGTTAAATTTACGTGACGCCATATGATTTTCAACAAGATATACTGATGCTGAAGGGGATACACAATACAATATTTTAGAACTTTTCGCCATGTGTTCCAAATTATATAACGAGGTGGAAATATCGAATACTATTAGAGGAACAGTAAATACACGCCTGAACACAAACACGAACACACACATAAAGAAGCACCATAAACATATTTACACACACCTACTTATTTACACTCATATCGACACACTCAGCTTCGTCTGACATACATCCTCTTTAGTCACGCACACACACAAGCGAGAGAGAGAGAGAGAGAGAGAGAGAGAGAGAGAGAGAGAAAGAGAGAGAGAATCTGATGAGGGGGTGGCGTGAGGGGAAATCCAGGGGGACGGAGAGTGATGGGGGCGCATGGTGACACGGACCTTCACTGATGAGCTAATGGTCACCACACACACACACACACACACACACACACACACACACACACACACACACACACACACACACACACACACATTCCCTTCCCCCTCATCTCTCTCTCTCTCTCTCTCTCTCATCATCCTCACTCAGTGCCCACTATGATAAATCGACCTGTAAAAATCCAGACTCAGGGAGCAGGAATATATAGACACAGCAGAACGATCATCAGAGTCAGTCTAATCCTGTCTCAATCTTTTCTATATGTGTAAGTTATGATCCAGCATCAGGTAAAGGGGATTCATAATAGGGTTGTGCTTTACGTTACTAGTTCTGATAAGTCTACAGTATTTCCAGTACATTATGAATTAAACTGGTACAACTGGGACACAGAAAAACGAACGCAGAGAGATACAAATCCTGAAACAGCTTAATCATCATCATCATCATAAACATCATATTGGTCTTTCCACTACTTTAAAAGCGTAGGTTTGGCTACTTAACACGTCTTTAATGTGTTCTGTTGGCCTACATCTTTATATTTTTGTCAATTCTTTTGTTACCCCTTTTCTTTTAACATCACAGGTAATATACTAATAACAGGCAGGAGAATAATATCGTGTCGTCTGCAAAAACAAACGGGTGAAGAAAAAGGGGCTATGGAGTTTTCTTAGCTCTGGCGAATACTAGACCGCGGTAGACAGTAAGTACAGGAGGAGATGAGGAGGCACCGGGTAAACTCCAGGTATCTCAAGGTCACGCCAATGATTCCTCGCGGCTCGAGTCCTTTGGCTTTAGATAAGATTATAGCCATATTTTTGTCATTTCGTTTTTCTCAGGAGGAGGAAACCTAACTCTACAAGTGTTCTAAATCTGTCCCCTTGGATAGGAAGTTGAGAAAAAAAGGGGTAAGTTTTAATGTAATAATGTATTATTATTATTATTATTATCATTATCATTATTATTATTACTACTTCTACGACTACTACTATTACCACACCTACTTCTACTACTACCACCACCACCACCACCACCACAATCGCCACTACTGTTACTATTAACCACTACTTTCACCACCACCACCACCACCACTGTTACTACTACTACTACTACTACAATTTTCGGATGATAAGAACCAAAGAATAGACCCTTGAGAAATTCGTCACTTGCGAAAGAATGCAGACCAAAAAACTGCAGTCAGTCCTTTAATTTCGAAATGACAATATATTTTGCGTTTGAAATATTGGCGGTTGTCGATAAAATATAAGATGAGGAGATCGTTCCAGAGTAAATCACTTGTGTGCATGGAAGACGAAGAACACTTGTTTATACTGATATGAGAAATCGCGAATAACTTTTAACATTATGATTGAAAGACCGAGAATCGTTAATGTGTATAAAAGATGGAGAATACGCGTTAACATATGGATGAAAGACGGAGAATGCATGTTAGTGTGTGTGTGTATGAAAGAAGAATACCTGTTATATGTCTAAAAAGCGGCGAATACTTGTAAGTATGACAGATGGAGAAAATCAGCGTGTGTATGAAAATTAAGTATACTGTGATTATATGCTTATGAAAGGCAAAAAAAACAAGTGTATTAAAAGCCGACCAAACTTGCTAATGTGTATTATAGATTGGGGAACGTTAATACGCGAAAGACCAAAAATGCTCAGGCAATGTGACCTTGCAAGACGGAAAATCATTAATTTGCGTATCCAAGACGGAAAATATTTAGGTCCTTCGTTTCTATGTTGTCAGTCATTTTTATTGCTTCCAGACGATTTTATTCAGCTTGGAGGTAACGTCTCGAACTTGGAGGGTTAGATATAGCCTTCATTAACTCATTCACTACCACAGCTTCGTCTCGAATAAAATTGCTTAATGGCAGTTTGAGTGAAAAAATCGACACCGGCAAGATGGCATTCATACTCGGAATCGAAGAGTTAGACAGAAGGGGAGAGATAGTGTGGATGGACGGTTCCGTGTGCACGTCTTAGCTCCTTCAATTCGAGGTGTCTTCCCCAAGTTCATGAAAAACTGTCACCCATTAGCCACAATGAAACACGGTAGATACCATAATTAAGAAAGGGAAAATGAAGACTTTCTCTCATTTCCTCAGTAAGATGAATTAAAGAGTCTAGTTTTGGAAAGAAAGATAAAATGGATTCAGGTATACTATAAATCTCAGATTCTCCAGTTTCGGCCCATTGCAGTGTCATGGTACTGAGGGATGGGGTTCGTGTTGCAAGGCTTATCACCCGTCTGGGGGTGGGGCAGCACTGCAGTATGTCCACTCTGCCATCATAATTCTCTGATCCTCTCATGGCAACTTCAGCAGTCTCTAGAAACCCCAGCACTTTGATGACGTCAAGCTACGGTATTCTTATGCCACACGGCTTCACTTACCTTAAGGAAGACTGTACGAGCTGAAGAAGTTAATATGGCTTTCACAAATTTCTGCATGACATATCACCCGTATACTGAATAAAAGGGTGAGGTGACACCAAGATTAAACTAAGAAAAAAAAAACGCCTTCGTGGTGAAAAGGTATAGCTGGCACCTGCCTTGACATGAAGCAAGTCACTGCACTTAACTGGCAAAACTAACCGCCAGCACTGAACAAACTATACAAGGATGTGCCAGAAATATACTATTCTACAATGCTGTGTTGATAATATAGCGTGGGAGTTTTGTTTAATGACCACTCTGTGAGTCTCACTGAAGAGCAGAGAAAAATGCTTAAGAAGTACACGGCCTCAAAGAAGTTCCTGTTACACCCAAAATTAAACTCGTGATCGCAGAACCAAAATTTAGTCCACTAACCAGGTCATCATCCCGTCCAATCTCAATGGATGGATGTGAAGTTCTTTGCATTGTGAACGTTTTAAGCAGACCATAATAAAATCTAACACTACACAATCAAACATCAGTCAACCTTGCATGAATGTACCTCACACACACACACACACACACACACACATACACACACACACACACGCACGCACGCACGCACGCACGCGCGCGCTCCTTGAAATAATTCTCTTTCTCTCTCTCTCTCTCTCTCTCTCTACATATATATAATATATATCTATATAAACACATATATACATAATACACATAAATATATTAAATATAAAAATACATAAATACATATCTATCTCTCTCTCTCTCTCTCTCTCTCTCTCTATAATATATATATATATATATATATATATATATATATATATATATATATATATATATATATATATATATATCCTCTTATTGATACTCCTTGCTCCCACGGTTCAAGTTAACTGGGTAAAAATTATATGGTGTCACTCAGTTTCAATATCTGAAAATAAGAAAGGACTGAAAATTTTGTTTCTTTCCTGAAATGTCAAAAATGTTGGAAGTTACACATACGTCAACAAATTCTCGAATTCATGCCAAGCTGCAAGGCCAATTAAGGCAATTTTTTTTTACAAAGTTGCCGGTTCTCAATTGCGACAAAACAGTCACATTTTCCCTGCCTAAGTTTTTCAAATGTCACCGATGTTTTCTTTCACTGATTTGTGTTTTCCGTTTCCCTGCTGAAGGATTTTGCGGGATTAATGTATTTCTGTTCTCTAAACTTTGAATTCCGCTGTCAGCTCCGTCTTTGTTTTTTTTCTTTTTACTATTTTATTTCCAGCAGCAGTTTTGCATTGCTCAAAGATGATAAATCATGGCCTCTGGTTTCCAAAATTATTATCGTATTTATTTAATGTGGAAAATGATGAGTTGATGAATGCGCTTTTGAAACTTTTTAATGTGGCTTGGATTAATGGTGGAATTCCAGAAGAGTGGAAAAATGGAGTGATTATAAAAATACCAAAAAAGGGAGATTTAAGTGTGTGTGGCAATTGGAGGGGGATAACTTTGACACCTGTAGATGCAAAAGTCTTTTCCAAAATCTTGTTGAACAGATTAGAGCCAGTAATTGATAAAATTTTAAGAGAAGAACAAGCGGGATTTAGAAAGGATCGAGGTTGTAATGATCAGATTTTCATTGTAAGGCATCTAATGCAACAAGCTAATGAGACGAAAATGCCACTTAGTATGCCACTTAGGTCTGTCTGGATACCTCCCTTTATATTCAAGTTTCTCTATTAACCTTTCATGAGGAACTCTGTCAAATGCTTTTTTGAATCTAAGTATATACTGTCACCCACCCATCTCTTTCTTGCACTGTTTCTGCCACTCTGTCGTGGTAACTTAGAGATTTGTTACCCATAACTTTTCTTTTCTAAACCAAAATTTCTGATAACATTTCATACTTCTCCAAGTGTTCCGCCCATCTCTTTCTTATTATCTTTTCCATTATTTTGCTTACAACACTAGTAAGTGAAACTGGTCTGTAGTTCAATGGGCAGTGTCTATTGCCTTTTTTGTACAGAGGGACTATGTTAGCCTTTTTCCATATTTCTGGCAACTTGCCTTGATTTAGTGACTTTTGAAATATTAACTGCATAGGCTTGCTTAATTCTTCTGCACACTCTCTTAACACCCACCTGGATATATAATTCACCTGGTCTGTTTGCTTTCCGTTTATCAAAATTTTCCATTTCTTCTTCAATATCTCTATTATTAAGATAAATGTTTCCCAGTTTGTGTGGTGTTCCTTGTGTTATTTCATCCATTTTAAATGGCCGTTCTTTAGTGAAAACTGACTGGAAATTATTATTTAGGACTCCGAAAATTCATTCTTCCTTAACATAGTTCTTACCTTTGTCAACTATACTCTGTATCTTATCTTTGACCTTACTTTTGCATTTTATACAGATGCAAAAGAGTTTTGGTTGGCCCTTACTCTTATTTATAACGTCATTTTCAAAAACCACCTTCTGATCTCGATGGAATCATTTTTTGCCTGTTTATATCTCTCATATGCTTCTTCACTGCTGTAGCTTCTATATCTAATCCACAGTAGGTCTCTTGGGGGGGGAGGGGTTGCACACTGATTATTAACCCATTCGTTTAACCTCTTAACTTTCTCCTTCTGGTGGGGAATGTGCTTAAAAACTCCTGCTTTATAAATTTCAAAGAATTATTAGTATAGTCTACATCTGCTTCTGCCAGTTCTTGCTCCCAGTTAACTTCTTTAAAATATTTCCGTAGTTCTTCGTAGCTTCCGTTTACATACTTCAATAGGTTCTTAAAATTTTCCTCTTCATTAATTACGTTATATGCTACAATACAATTATATTCTAGTAATACATGGTCACTCTTACCAAGTGGAAGACTACAAATTATGCTTTCAGTGTCATCCATTTGCCTTGTGAACACCAAATCTAATATGGATGACTCATCTGGTCCTCTTTTCCTATTACTGGATGTTACATGCTAATGTAGAAAAAAAGTATTGAGTTAATTTTTAAAGCTTATTATCCCAGTGGTTTTCAGTACTCTTTATTTCCATGCTTTCCCAGTTTACATCGCTATTAAAATCTCCAAATAATATAATCCTTTTAGATTTTTCCTCTATATTTTGCAGTAATGTTCTGATACTTTTTAATGTATTACCTACCAACTTCCAGCATTTGTCCATCGCCCAGGTCCTTGCTTAAGGAGACATATATATTTTTGCCATAATTATGTCTCCTTCTTTAGTTTTTGTTTCCACTGCTTTTGGTAAATTTACGTAGATCTGTTTTGTTTGCAGTTCTTTACTTGAGAGTATCATTACTCTTCCCCCTTGCTGGATTCCTCTACCTTTTCTCCATATATCATAATTCTCTATATTTAATGTATCTATTGTTATATTAGTATTTAACTTCGTTTCCGTGAGACAAATTACCTGAGGTTTCTTGTCTTGTATCATTTAACTCCATTAATTTGGAAACTAAACCATCTACATTTAAATACAGTATTTTCATTTAACTCTTCTTATGTTTTTTCTCTGTCTGGTGTACTATTTTGTCATTAAATTGGCTCCTCTGTTTATATGCCACTTCCTCACTTGTAACCCAATTACCTTGAAGATAAAATGTCCTTCTTCTTCTTCACCCTTTTTGCTTCTTCAAGTTTTTCTTGTAATATTTCCCTATCTTCTTTGTTTAAGCATCTCCCTATCCATATGTTCTTCATTTCTTCCTTTTCATGTAGTTTTTTGGCATAGTGCATTACATCTTCCATTATATTTGTGCTTTGGAATGTTACTCTTATTGGCTTGTGTTTACCACATTCATATTTTCATACTCTGTGAAATTCCTCAACACCTTTTTTTCGATGCTTCTTCGATTACCGTACCTTACTTAAAGTTTTCATGATAAAG
Source organism: Coenobita brevimanus (assembly GCF_032717465.1). NCBI lineage: Eukaryota > Metazoa > Arthropoda > Malacostraca > Decapoda > Coenobitidae > Coenobita > Coenobita brevimanus. Next base: position 1,838,298 of record NC_136960.1, on the reverse strand, counting down.
CTCATTTCCGTTATGTCTCTTGTTATTTCATTCTTTACTTCTTCCTCTTTCTTGCCTACTGTCATTACTTTTTTGTTCATGTCGATTGTGTCCCTTGGAAAGTTTGGTTTTTTTCCTTATTTCCTCCTTTAACTTCCTGCCTGATGTTTACGTTTTCATACTCTACTGGATCAGTGCCTTCTCTGCCCTTTATTTCATCTTTTCCCTTTAAAATCTGAGCATAAGTTATTTTCACCTCATCCTTTACTGTGCAAACTGCGTCAACCGATTCTTCAAACACTTTGTTCTTTTCTAGTATGCTATGTGCCTGTTATATTACTTCATCATTTTCCTTTTTGCCTAACATTTGCTGTTGATTTGCCACTTCAATACTCTTTTTTTTTTTTTTTCAAATCACTTACTTCTGCTGACATTTCACACATTTCATCACCTGTTTTGTTTATCTCAATTGTCAGTTCTCCATTCTTTTTTTTAAATTCTTATTTTTTTTCCTTCTCATATCGTAATTCCCTATTAATCTCAAAGAATTAAGTCGATACAGCATTACGGGAGAGAGAGAGAGAGAGAGAGAGGGGGGAGGAGAATGAGGTGAGGTGTGGAGTGGCGTGACCTGTGTGCCTCGTATGTCTAGCTCACCTGCCCTCACCTGCCTCCCTCACACACGCTACCAACCCTCACCTGACTCACTCTCTCCCTCCACCTGCCTTCTTATACCCTTACGGGGCTTCATCTGCCCTTACTTACACTCGCCTACCCACACCTCTCCTCTCTCCACACTAACTCATTCATCTCCCCTCACCTTTCTTCAGTTCCCCTCAGATACATTATTCTCCCCTCATCTCCGTTCATTTCCCCTCAACTATCATCACCACTTACCCTCACCTCCTCTCCTCTCCCCTCACTTACCCATTCATCTCCCCCCACCTCCCTTCATCTCCCCTCAGATATCCTAACCTCCCCTAGTCTCTCTTAATTTCCCCTCGACTACCCTCATCTACCCTCACCTGCCTCTCTACAATCACATAATATGTATAACTTTCTTATCTCTATTTGCCATACATATACTAGCAGAATGTGTATAAGGACGTAAATTCATTACTTCACCGACACCTATATTAATCTTACTTTAGTTTCTGCGAGTAATACTTCAAGCGCTTAACTAAATAAGTGCTTCACTTTATCATCAACATTATTACTTCAAGACGTCACTTTTCTGTAACGATTAATCTGTACACTTCCTTATACTTCAAGGAACAGCTTATTTTCCTCTCTGGTCGACGCCAAGGGATTTTACTCTCATCTAGGGAACATTCTGAGGTGTTACAGGTAAAATTCCTCCCTCTCCCCCCCCGCAATTTTGTATATGTCGATTATTATGTTAAAATTCACTTTTTTTACGAGCTTTGGGCAGCAACATTCATTTACAGGATTAGGGGCGTGGTGCATAATTTTATGATTTTCGTGTGGATATTCTTGAAGCTGGCCGTTTCTCTCCATTTTTATCTTCTTTCACACCTTAACCCTTATTGTTTCATAGACTCCCACCTAACCTTCGCACTCACGCACGTACGCGCACACACAAACTTCCTCTCAATCATCTAAACACAAATCACCTTTAATTATAAAATTATATATATATATATATATATATATATATATATATATATATATATATATATATATATATATATGGAAAGGGGATAGGTCTATTATGATGTCGCAGGGGTAAACCAGCTCAGCTCTGCTGTCGGGCCTTGCTGCGGAAGTCACTGATTGCACTCAGCAGTTGACCCTCGTGCGGTGTGGTGCGATGAGGATCTGTCCCTTCTCCCCTTTGGGGCTAAGATGCGAATATATATATATATATATATATATATATATATATATATATATATATATATATATATATATATATATATATATATATATATATATATATGTGTGTGTGTGTGTGTGTGTGTGTGTATAGACTGATATCGACAAATGTCTATAATCCGCCTTGAGCCACACACAAAAATACAAAGTGACCGACCTTTGATCTTTTTCGGTCAAAATCTAAGCGTTTCTTCCTCTTGCTGTTCTGATTCATTACAGTTTGTTGCAGTTCCATCCATTATTATTTGTTCTCTCTTCGTAATGTTAATAACGGGTAGATAAGACTAACATAGCCAAATACAGATCCCCCTCGCTCTACGGACACGGAGCTATATATATATATATATATATATATATATATATATATATATATATATATATATAAGATGAAATGGACGTGTTGGGTGAGAGGAATGCAATTTTCAGTGAGTCGGAAGTGGTGGGTGTGAGGCAGGGGACAGTTTGCAGCCTCAGGTGTGCACCAACAGACCTCGGTTTAATACTGTTTTACGACGCAAAACTTCATACTGCTTCATGTCCGGAAACTCTGTACTGTCTGATGGAAACAACCTTCAGCGGAAAAAATTGGTTCGTCTTATAAACCTCTTCCATACGATGAGGTCTTGTTTCATTCCTGCTGTTTCCAGACTTTTCTTTTTCTTTATATTATTGTGTGAGTAACTGTATTCTACTTTATTGTACTGTATGGGTAACTTACGGCTACAGCTTACCTAAACTCTCCGAATAATCGTTTATACTCTGCAGAATAAAATCGCTGATGGTAGCCAGAACAAACGATACGATAGGCCTTAGTGGTGCAGGAATCAACCACTCAGTTATGGTTAAGTCATGTTTTTACACTGTTTCCGCCACATTATTTTCTCAGCTTAGGACTCTGCAGCTGTATTAAGAAAAGTTAAGGCTACATCTGACTCTTCTAGTTTGATAACTAATATAATATAGCAGTAGACGTGTGTGTGTGTGTGTGTGTGTGTGTGTGTGTGTGTGTGTGTGTGTGTGTGTGTGTGCCGAAACTACACATTCAAATCGCACCAAAATTGGCACAAAAATCACAATAAACTCGCTGATGTGATAAAACTTGGTCCCATCACGATTGAAAAACTTTTACTATATTTTATGAGCGATCAAATTTGACCCAAAAACGCCGCTCCTGGAGTGAGTGATATTAGGGTTGCGTTCACCGTATAGTTCTTGATGGCTTTACATAAACGTGACTCGGATTACCTGAAATGATGGCAACGTGTGCGCGAAGCGCGAGGAAACGAGTGAGAAGCACGAGGAAACGGGTGAGAAGCACGGGAAAGGGAGCGCGCAGCGCGAGAGCACTCCTCATAAGCAAGTGCTAGAGGGCCCCAAGAGACTACGAGCACTTGTGATTTCCTAGGTTAACTGACATACCCAATGTCAAGGGTACGATACTTTGCTGTATGACCGACAAACCCCGATGTCAAATGTAGGTAACACTGTTGTATGACCTACAAATCCCCACATCAAAGACTGTATCCGCTGCTTTATGACAAAAACCCCGTCAAGGGTAGGACGCAGTATTTTATGACCTACAGACACCCACGTCATGGGTAGTATCCACTATTTATTACAAACACATCGTTAAGGGTGGGATACACTGCTTAATGAAAGCCAAACCACATAACATGGGTAAGACACTTCTATGACCGACAAACCCCGTCAAGGGATGCATGCAATATTTTATGGCCGACAAACTCCACGTCACTGACAGCATGCACTACTTTCAGGCCGACAAACACAGATTTCAAGTGTAGCATGTACTGATTTAAAACCAACAGACACCCAAGTCAATGGCAGGATATACTGTTTTATGACCGAAACAAACCGAAACCAGGGGAACCTTGCTCTCAACTTTAACTACACAGTTTACCAAAAATAGTGAGACCTCTACTTCGATGACTTTTAATACATTAACCTCGGTTATTGATGACTTCTAAATTATGCAAGTTGCTACCACGCGTTTTTATTTAACACTAAGAACGAGCTGTATTACTGAGGGGTACATCAAGGCTATATCAACCCCCCTCCGTTTAAAATCTCACCTAAGCTTATTAAAATCCAAACATACACATTTCACATACATCCTCAAAGTACTGCTGATTGTGGACACATTCTCCTATGGCAAAGGGGAAGATGTGTCCCCCCCAACACACCATCATGCTTACCTCCTCCCCATGAATAGAGGAAGCAAAAGAAAGTATTATATGACATGACGGTGGATCTTTTAGTAAATCAGAATGTCTTAACTTTTCTAGCCTGGGGACGATAATACCTGTTTACCGGTAGTTCGTACTGCAACCTGACGATATTTTTTCGAATTGGGAAAGTTTCTAATATTGCAGGGGTTAATGAATGTTATATTTGATCTCTCCATTTCAAAAAGGCTCTTACCAATTGAGCAAAGTTGTCTGGAGACTGCAGAAATTAATATTGACTCCATGGTACTGAAAGGCTTATCGAAAGTCAAGTCTTGGTCTGTTCCCTGTTCCAGTCTGGGATCTATCTCCAGTCCTTTCGAGCAGCAGTCCAGCACGTTACCACTTGACCACCACCTCGACACCTGGCCATGACAAATCCCGCCTAACTGCAACAAGAGCTTATCCTAACGACGAAAAGATGCCATGAAGTTTTTCTGACACACTAACTTTGCTCAAAGATTTTAACTTTAAGAGTAAGTACAGTGAATCTAGTCACAGTACCCGTGAAAGCACTTAAACTTTGTCTAAACTTTATAATTTTTGCAAAGATGTGTGCAACATGGAATTTGACAGCTGTTTAACCTACGCATTTTGCCACTTTGAGTACGATTGTCGGTATTCTTGCTGCCACCAGACGATTTTATTCAGCTTGAAGATAGGTTCTTCGCGGTGGAGAGGTTAGATATAACATTCTTTAATACTTCTTCAACCAGCAAGCTTTCTCAGGTTGAAGAGAATCGTCTGGTAACAGTAAGATAGAATGAAAATAGTGTCCTAGGACTGAAAGGGTAACTGGCCCAAACAAAATTTTCACAGACAATTGCGTAGACATTTAATTTGGTAACTTTGTGATCTGCGTATTTAAATCGACTCACTATGAAGTTTTTATTTTACTACTGATGCTGCTGCCAAAATACTTCCCTCAATTTTTACATCATATTTTCACAGCATAATTAAATGTTCTTGATTCATTTTCCTGGATTACTTCTTCACGAAAACGTTACTCCTCTTGCGAAAACAGAAAACACGACGTTGGGTGTACTGAACGTGACTCCGAGCCTTCTTTAATTGAGCACAGTTGCTAACTTTTCTACAGGGTCTCTCTCTCCTTCCTGTGTGTGTGTGTGTGTGTGTGTGTGTGTGTGTGTGTGTGTGTGTGTGTGTGTGTGTGTGTGTGTGTGTGTGTGTGTGTGTGTGTGTGTGTGTGTGTGTGTGTGTGTGTGGATCAAACCGATAGATACAAAGTTACAAAAACGTCTGTAACTGCCTGAACAAGATTATGGTTGTCTTCCCCCCTTCTCCCCACTCCTCTTATTTATTTATTTTTTTTTTCCAGCGTGTCTTCATTACGCAGGCGCCTCACACCGGCAGACCCCCGCAGCACCCGGACTAAAACACAGTTGGCCGGAATTTCAGACCCAGCCCGCCGTCCACACTATTGGTTGGGGCTGGAGAATTTTAACGAGGCTGGGCTGGGCGATGGAGGAGTGGGGGTCCAGGGGATTGGGGAGGCGAGGGGAAGTTGGGGAGTGGGGAGGAGGAATTGCTGTGGGCGGATCAGCGGAATGGGGATGTGGGAAGAGGAGGAATGTGGGGAATTGATGGGGAAAGAGGAGGAGGTGGAGAGGAGGATGGAATTTGAGGACTTACGCGACGAGAGGGGAAAGATGAAAAGTTGCGGAATGAATTGCGTGCTGGACTTGAGGAGAGGTGGAATGTGGGGAACTGCTGGGAGAGAGATGGAGGTGGAGTAAGAGAAGGATTTAGGCTGGGGAATGGGAGGAAAAAAATGCTGGAGGATGTGTGGTTGGATGCAGATGGAATTGAGGATTGGAGAAAGGAAAATGGGAAACGGGATTTATTTTGATGGGTTTGGTATGTGGGATGTGGGAGTGGGAATAATGGGGAGAAGGGGTGGGAGGAGGAAGAAGGTATTGTTAGGGATGAACTGAAGATTGTGTGACAGGTTTGCGTATTAAGGAGAGGAAAGAGTGACAGCATGAAAGGGGAATGAAAAAAATGGAGAGGGATTGTGATGTAATGTGAGGAAATGAGAAAAGGATAATGAAGGGGGAAGGGAGGAAGATGGGGTACTGTGGTGGTAAGAGGTATAGTTTGGACTGGGACTGGGATGGTAGACTGAGGAAAGAGGAATGTAGTATTGTATGTATGGGAGAACTGGAGAGATAGGAATATGGGGAAGGGATGTGTGGTTGGAGGGTTGAAGGTGAGGAAGGCAGGTGGAGATAGGGGAGAAAATTGGGGATTAAAGGAGAGGCATTGCTTATGGCGAGTGGATCGATTAAAAGAAGTGGAATATGAGCACGAAGCCAATGGGAGGAGAGGAATGAAGGTGAGGCATTGCTTAGGTAGAGATGTGGAGTGAAGTTGAGAACTAAGAAGAAAAATGGAGGGAGGGAGGGAAGGATACAATTATGAGGTATGTGTGGAGTTTAAGATGGGCAATGAGGTTATGGCATGTACAGGGAATGAAGGGAAGGAAGTGTATTGAAGGGCTATGGCTTATTAAGGTATTTGTGTGAAGGGGAGGGGGAAATGAGGTTTAAAAGAGGGAACTGATAAGAAGGAAGGCTATTATGATGCTGGTGTGAGTTTGATGAGGGATTACAGAGAGGAGAATAGCTAGGTGTGGAAGGGGGAATGAAGAAAAAGAAAGGGAGAAGGGGATGTTGTGGTGGTTGAATGTGAGTGTGAGCTGGTTGTTGGATTGAGGAAAGGGTAATAGGCGAGGGATAGAGACTGAGGGAGGAATCAGAGGGAAGGTAAGGGAGGTAAAGGAACAAAAAGGATGGACTAAGGAAGGAAAGGACGGGGATGGAATTAGGGACGAAAGAGATACTATCGTGGTTGGGGAACTGGCGGCAGGATTTTAGAAGGGGTAGAGATGATGGGCTGAAAAAGAGTGGGAAGTGGGGTACGAGATTAGGGACGGTTTTGTGTGTGTGTGTGTGTGTGTGTGTGTGTGTGTGTGTGTGTGTGTGTGTGTGTGTGTGTGTGTGTGTGTGTGTGTGTGTGTGTGTGTGTGTGTGTGTGTTAGTACGACAACGTTTGTTATGAGGTATAGTCTTACTGTTATCAAACGCTTATAGTCACCTTAAAAGAATCCCTCCTTTGTTAAGTCTGTACACTTTATTTATATTTTTTATGCAAACATGAAACATGCAAGACTGGATGCCTGCAGGATAACAGTTCCAGGAAAAAGGACAAAAACAGAGCCAACATCAATACTCATTCACAAGGCTAAAGGTTATAGGTTGAGGGATATACAGGCTGGGGGTGACCGTTCTAAAGCTGAACTGTGGCATACATGAAGACCTACGTGTATTAGTTAACTTTTGTACTAAACAGCTGGTGAGAAAGGGAGTGACAGTGTGTTGCCAGTCGCGTGCTGCGTGTCTGACGAAGTCGAGGAGAAGTGGAAACACACAGTTCAGAGGAGTATGTAGCCACTGAAGTAGGGTTGGCAGCGTGACAGAGAAGACACGTTTCTCTGCTAGAACCAGCAACAAAATACAAAAGAAAAAATTCTGCAACATTAAAGAAACTAAAGAGAAGAGAAGTGAGTCTGGTGATTTGTAGGTCGGGAAAGAGGCGTGTGGAGTTGGGGAAGAGATGGTGGGTAAAGGAGTAATAAGGAGTAGGGAACCTGTGGAGGAATGAGGTGAAAGGAGTAGGGGAGATGACGGGTGGAAGTAGATGGAGGAATGAGGAGCAGGGGGAGATAGATTGTGAATGGGGTGTTTGGAGTTCGAGAGGGGAGGACGGATGGGGGAGAGAATTGGAAGTACAGGGACCAAGGTTGGGAATGAGGTGTTTGTACTTGGAGAACAGAGGATGGGTGGGAGGAGGATGGGAAGAAGGGAGAGGCTGTGTATGGAAATAGAAATGAGCAAAAGGGGAACGGAGAAAAAAAAATGTTTCGACTGAATTGAGTTTTTAAAATGCATCGAGAGAGAGAGAGAGAGAGAGAGAGAGAGAGAGAGAGAGAGAGAGAGAGAGAGAGAGAGCGGAGAGGAGGAGGTGAATCAGTTACTAATGGAGTGACAATTGAGTGGGAGGTGTTTTTATGCAAGACTATCCTCCTGATCCCATAAACAAGGGATGTGGATGCAAAGTAAGAGTGGCAAGTGGAACAGGAGGGAAATGTGTATAACAGCAGGGGAATGGAGTGTAGGAAGGGGTGGAGGTGGTGGCAGAACAGAGGTGGGTGAAGCTGGTGAGGCTGAACAAGGTTGAAATGTGTGTATAACGTTAAAAACAGAAATATGGGGCTACAATGTATGTATGTATGCATATATGTGCGTATTTGTGTCTATTTTTAATGGTATTATGCGTGGATTTGAAAAGCAGGTGTGTGTGTGTGTGTGTGTGTGTGTGTGTGTGTGTGTGTGTGTGTGTGTGTGTGTGTGTGTGTGTGTGTGTGTGTGTGTGTGTGTGTGTGTGTGTGTGTGTGTGCGGGCGAGTGTGCGTGTGTGCGTATATGACTGCGTATGCGTGGGTGAGTGTATTGTCTGTTAAAGGGTTTACACTATGTTCAGCTGTGGGATTATCTAAGCTTTTTGGAGAAGTCTCGATCATAAATTAATTATTATTTACGGCAAAAGAACGCTTCTAGATCTGAATTACAAATACCATTCCCCCTCCTAATGTTACACCAAAGGCAATTCTAAGCTCCCAGCAATCAGGCTCAACAGTAGCCTCATTTGACTAAAAACGTACACACACATGAATCTAAATACCTGCTTATCATACCTGGGAAATCTGCGTAACACACTAATTCAGAATACATACAACTATGTCCACAACCGACACACAACGTAGGCATAAAATAGGAAATGTGCTAAAACAACTTACACCATATACCAACCGGATGCTAACGGAAAAGCAAAGAAATACGGAGAAATATTTACATTACGTACCAAGATTATGTCTCACTACTCTTGCTAGCATAACAGGCCCAAACTCTAGCCAGGAACAGACCATCGTTTATAATCCAAGGGAAACAACAGTAAATAATGCACAGAAAACAACGGTATAGTCCACGCTCTCCCAGTTACCGAGTCACTGACTTAATTCGCATTCGCCCCACCTCCCACTGACACCGGTTCGCTTTTGAAGTAGATTCGTGTGAGCTTCAAACCATTAAATTCTCACAAAATAATTTCATAATACAGTATTAAACAGTAATTCAATATTGCTGTGACACTCGGGTATAATTATTCGCACTGACTCCATCCAAATAAAGTATCCATTCCTTGTCGATGCCGATGCCGGGGACAGGGAAAGAAGAATAGCCTGGTGTTCGGACACAGCTCCCCTCCCCCTCCTCTCTTCCTCCCTTTATCTCCAGACACCCACCACCTCCCGTGATGGAAAGGTAGCTCACTCCGCTTCGAGCGGTTCGAAACAACTCAGACGCTTAGAGACGTGCTGTGGAATCTATAGCATTTAAACACGCATGAAACCATTCCGATTACTGTTCCACAATAACATAGCAACGCGGCTTTATATAATACAAACGATCAATATATCGACTTCAAGCGCAATTTAAATGTTTTCTTATTAAGTTCGTTTAGAGGTCTGTAGAGAATAATGTAGTCGCTTATGTCACCTGCAAATCAATAATATAAAACAGCAAAAGCAAACCTCTGACACCTTATATGGTAAATCATCAAAAGAAGTTACATGTTTTGTTATCTTGGTTTAAATGCTATCGATTAGAACTGATAATTTTCCATTTACAGCTCGGAGCTGTTAGATATTTTCTTCGCTTTAGTGACAAAGTTCATTACCGCACCGAACGGCAGACAGGTAGAGAGACATACAGTACACAGACGAACATGCAATATTATCGACTCACTGCTGTTTCCTGTTATATAATTTCTAGTACCAAAAGATTTTAGTCAGCTTACTGTATGAGAGGATCATCTCCCAAGCGGAAGACACAATGACAGACAGACAGACAGTAGTACAATTTCTGCATCTTTGATACAGAGTAACTGTTTATATACTCTTACTAGAGTCGGACGATTTTATCCAGCTGTGACTTGAACACAACCTCACCGTTACGGAAGCTACTATATAAACCCATCTTCATCTACACCCCCAAAGTGTCAACTCCCCGACCTCCACACACACACACACACACACACACACACACACACACACAGAAACAGATAGATACATCAGACCAGAGATTCAACATGATCGTTAATTTAGTCCTGGTAAAGCCAAACAACTGAATCTATTCTAGGTAAGAAACACTCCTGTAAGGCAGACAGACACATACCGACAGAGATGGAGACAGTTTCTGCATTATCGATTAACGTCGACTGCTGTTTTACTGTTGTTTCCACCAGATGATACTAGACCAACTTATTGATGAAGACTCAAAAGACTGACAGACAGACAGAGACAAGTGAAGACAGACACACTCACATTTATTAATTCATACGCGTTATTATCGCCTTTGGTGGAGAAATATCCTTCCTGTGGTGGAACACGTGAAAGACAGACAAAATCTCATTTAGAAGTTCAAACTGATTGTTACTTTGCAAAGAATCACACGAGTTCATTGAGCTATTTTGAGAATACACCTTCCCCGTAGAGAAAGATGTGAGAGACAGACAAACGAAAGGAAAGGCAGACAATCTCCCCAGCATCACATCACATTTATTATATTTTTCCCTTGCTACCGCCAAACAATTTCATTCAGCTTAGGTGAAAATATATTCATTCTGTTGAGAAAGACGCAAGAGACAGATATATAATAAATAATCAATCTGAACTGGTACTTGAAAGAACTCTGTTCCCACTCCGTGTGTGTCTCTGCGTCACTCTTATTAGGGAGGGGTCGGTGTCTCACATTAAATATATTTATAGGACAGCAGCAAGAACAAAATTAGTCATACTGAGTTGATACATTAGGGAATGAATGCCTCTCTGTCTGTCTGTAGGCTATGTTCTCGTTTAAAGTACATTTTAAGTCAATATAACTGTCACTTGCATAGTATGGCGGTGTGCTGTTATGTTACTATGCAAAAGTAATCGGAATGGTTTCATATATTTCCAAAATACAGATTCTACAAAACGTTCCTTAGCGTCGTGAGCTGTTTCGGGTCGCACAATAAAATGAGTGACATTCCTCTCCTTCAAGGGAAATGATATTAGTAGTTTGGGGATGGAGGCAGGGAGGTGGAAAAAGAAGGAGAGGGGGTGGTTGGAGCTGTTTCTCCCCTGGCCCCGGCATCGACAAATTCTTGGCTAATTTCCTTGGATCGACACAGTACTAACATATAAAAGTATTCACAAAGGCGAATTTAATTAATTTGTACATTTCTCTTTTTTTTTTCTTTTTCCTAATTATCACAGTTGAAGGACACACAGATAATAATTCAGGCTACCATAATTACTGCAGCGCCTGCATCTATGATTTTGAATGTGTGTGTGTGTGTGTGTGTGTGTGTGTGTGTGTGTGTGTGTGTGTGTGTGTGTGTGTGTGTGTGTGTGTGTGTGTGTGTGTGTGTGACATTGCCGTATATGATTTAGCTAGTTCGTTGGGAAACACCATAACTAATTATATAAATGTCTATCTCTTTATTTATCGTCATGGATATATTTTGCAGATAAGCCAATTCTCCTTGGAACAACGGAAGGAAGGAATGAAGGAAAACTTAGAAAAAAAAAAAATCACCTAAATCATAACATTCTTATAGCACTTCATCGAATCAAATTACCTGTACTCAAAAGATGCCCTTGTTTAACTTGTTCTTGCCACCTTCGGATCTTTTGTGTCTGGTGCAAGTTCTCCGATTTTTTATGTAAATTTCTTCCCTACTTTAGTTTTTTAAGCTGATTCCAAATCTGAATTTATTTGTGGGGAGAAATTATTTTTTAAACGTTTGATTAGGTTAGTTAATAATAATAATTTGGTTAATAATAATAACAAATAATATTCAACATTTACTTCGCAATAACAAAATTTCAATGTCTGTTTATAGCTCAAACTCAAATATGCACTGCAAAAACCTTCTTGAATAGGTCCGTATTTTCGTATCTTGGATTTTTTGTGTTTGGTGCACGTTCGTCCATTTTAATGTAAATTTTGACACTAACACAGTGATTTAAGCTGAAATAAATGTTGTACTTAAATATTATTTGTTTTTGTAATTAAATAACCTAATTATTATTATTAACGAACCTAACCTAACCTAACTGAAAAAAAAAAATTCTCCCCAAAAAATAAAGTCACATTTGGAATCAGCTTTAAAAACTGCATCCATGACGAATTTTACATGAAAATCGCAGAACGTGCGCCAAACACAAAAGAACCCCACCTTCAGAAGTTTTCATTCAGTTTTAAGGTGATCTTACTCTTGCACTAAGGAGGTTAAATAAGACTATCTCAGACATCTGCAACTAACTACGCATATTTGGAGGCAGTAAGTATAAATGACATCATCTTAGTATAACAGATGCAAACAGATAAACCAAACTCTCCATGCAAAACCCTGATGCGAGGTAAAACACTATTTCAGGAGAATAAGCGAGCAAGGAAAAGCTGCACCCTAAAAGTAAATAAGTAAACAGGCAGGTAAATATAAAACATGAAAACACCGCTATATCCAACAGGCTTACACGCTGAAATCGTATGAAAAGAGTATTTGCCGTTGCTCCAGCACGTAGAACAAACAGTGGCAAAGCGGTTATGCACAGGAAAAAACTAGTATATGTTGTTTTAATGGAAGAATAAAGGACATGAGAAGATTATTAACTCCCTTCTACTTGTTCTTCCTGCGAAATGGAATCAAAAAGCTCTGTAAGAAAAGAAAACAACTCTCGGTCAATTCCCTGTCGCAGCTTGGATCTGTTTTTGCAAGGATGAACGAGGGACGTGGGAAGATCCTCCAGCATCCTTTCCTTGTCCTTCTTACGTAAATGAATCTTAAATACGATACAAGCAGACTTACGATCGGATTAAAGTTGTAGCAAAGACAATGTTCACCCCGAGCAACTGGGTCACGTTGGACAAACACTGCCAATTTGCTGCACAAACTGCAAACATTCAACCGTTCCAGGAGATGAGTGATAGATTGACTTGATCCAATTTCAAACTTATGAATAATTCTTGTGGTGGGATCTGCGTTTGCGGGGCGAGCAAGGGAAATAAGAAGAATCAGCAACAGGATAAACATGAGGAATAAGAAATATAGCAACCTCTTTCCTCTGTCTGTCCTGTGAATAGAATCAAAATGTACTTCACATACAAACTTTCAGCCAAATTACTTTCGTACCTAAGATAAGACTGTGGTGGCCCCTGCATCACGTAGGACAAACATTGGTGAATTTGTTGTGCAAACTGAAAACTTTCGCCCGCCCCGTGGACTGGCCAAATGGTTACAGTGGTCCACAGCCTGGGAAATAACCCTTCAGCTTCAAAAACAGACTTATAATCACACCTGAGTCTGTCTCATCTCAAAATGACACTCTAACTGCTACACTTTACACAAAGTTTACAATGCCTCACCATTCGCAAAGTTCACACCGCCACACCTTTCGCAAAGATCACACTGCTGAATTACACATAAAGTTTCACTGTCACACTTTACACAAAGTTCACACCACTACACCTAACACAAATATCACATTGCCAAGCCTCACACAAAACACAGTACCACACGACAGACCGTCAATCCTCTCAGTACCACACCCTATAGAACCACATCTCACACTACCATGCCTCACACAAAACATAGTACAACACCACATATAGCCAATCCACTTAGTATTACATCCCAGAAAACTACATCTCACGCTGCCACACCTCACTACCTCCTTTGACACTACGTAACCTCACACACTTACATCTCCCTACCACATTACACAAGGCTCCTCTTCACATTGCCAGAACTCACGCTGTCGCACCACACTTCACCATCCTTTGCCACACCATATACTACTGTCCCTGACACTTCCACAGTTTACATCGTCACACCTGAAACACTCATATTCTTACAGATCAAATGTGCAGACTGGATTTTACCACACCTTACACCGATATACCACATATTACCACACCTGATGCTGCCAGATCTCAAACTCTCAACACCTAACACTGCCGCACCTCACACTGCCACACCTCACACCACCACGCCTCAAACTGTCACACCTCACACTACCAGACCATATAATAACACACATCACACTATCACACCTAACACTATCACAACACACACAACCGCACTGCAGTCACACGACACACTGTCCCAGCTCATTTCTCCTTCTGCACAAAGGCTTTTCTAGCACTGCATAATTATAATTAGCATCCAGAAGCACTGCACGTGTTTCAGGCATCAACGACAACAACTCACATTGTCACACCACACATCCCTTACAGCATGTGGGCCGGGGTTCAGCGAAAACAATCACCACAGCAACAAAACAACAACGCAGAGTTATTACAGAAGGTCAAAATAGAATGACGAGTCGGAGATGATGACCAAGAGAAGACTTCAGTTGTATGTTGTCTCAGGCAGGAAACGTTCTGATAATTTTAATTTAATTAAAGAAGAATATGCTGATCTTTCACCAAACTCACCGCCATGCTGTAATAATCCTCACTGATATCATCACACCAGTTAGTGTGGCTGGTCATGTCATAAATTTGGGTCCCGTAGGAATTTAATGCCCAAATTGAGTTAGGGGTGTAAATCGTACCATTTAGACGTAAGAATTATGAAAATGGAAGGTGACAAATTTTCTGACCTCATTAATTATATAGGTCATGTGACGTCAAAATGACTGACCTTTCAAGAGTGCTTATTAACAGAAATAGGCGTATGTCTGCCAAGATTAAAGCAATTTAGGGGATATTTGTAGGTGAGTCAATACTGTGAAGATTGTTCAGTTGACTGAAGTACAGTAAGTTTCAAGGATATCTGGGGTCAAGGTTACATTATATGGTCAAGGTCAAATCCTTTAAGTGACGGATTTGAAGGATGCAACCTGGATGCTGGAGGATTATTGACTGAAAAATGATTCATTTCCAGAATCGGTCGATTTCAAAACATTCTGGCCTACTATGAGGAAAAGGTTGTACATCTGTAGGCCAAGGTCATGTCTGAAATAATACTGTAGGTTTCTTTTATTTTCAGATTCTCAGCATGGCAGCACTGAAGACACAAGAACTGAAACTGCTATTTTCACTTTTGTGAGGTGGTTGTTTTCAGGTAGATGAATCTCCTTGAAACCTGTTATCATGTCCGTGGTCAAGGTAATAGCCTAGATCAAGGTTAGGTCATAGTTTACTGAAATTGAAACTGATGACCCAATCCATGTGGATGGCCCAACAGACAGTTCGTGGGGGTGATAAGGTCATCACGCTGAGAATGGAACCACAGCTGCTTGCACGATTCCTTGTTATCCAGCAGTCCCGGCCAGAGTTAGTACCAAATCGGGGACTACGAATGTCCATTGTCCCGCGAACTCTATTTGCCTGCGATGGAACACTACTCATTGCAACGGATAAAATTAACATCATGCATGCAGTAGAAAATGTAAATGTTGGAAAGGAATCCAAGAAGGAACCACAAAATAAACCCACTGAAGGAATGGATGCTGACACACCTGAAGTTGCAGAAACAGACGAAGCAGCGCTTGGTCTGACAAGCGTGGGAAGTGATAGAGTGATCATTTTTGGTGCAATGGCCGTTTTGCAAAATATGAAGAAGACACCTGCTATGATCAAAATATGTCATCTTCAGACAGGTTTTGTGACGCGGATTTCAGGTCTTGTGAAATGTTATCAACAAGGATGTGTCATATCTGGCCATTACTTGGAGGGCTTTGAAGGAGACAAGAGCCAAACGGGCTGAGAAAACGTCTGGAATGGAATTTGTGATTCATGATGAAATGCACATTGCTAAGGTGTCTTTCAAAGACATTCTTTCAAAAACCATCAACACACAACTGACGGGTTTTAGCAAATGTTCTTTTAGAAGCTTTCAAGGACTCAGAACAAGACCTTGTCGTGTGTGACAAAGACCAAGTCCGGTCTAATCGTCCTGATTTACTAGCAGATGACATGAAGACTTTTGTCCATGAGGAAACTGACACGTTGACCCCACTGCATGTGTTGGATGTAGTATGAGAGTCTAAACTTAAAGAGATTGATGTATGGTCTCCAGATACAGATGTTCTTAGTCTTCTGATGAACTTGGCTGCATATGGTATCTAGGTGTATTCACGATTCTTCACATGTTGACTGGAAAAGGAGCGAAATATAGAGCAATCGACGTGCATGAACGAGTGGCAGCCATCGGAAATGAAAAATCAATATGACTGACTGGTCTTCATCACGTCACTAATGCAGACTGGGGTTGGAGTGTCAAAAAATGCATGGGTTTCAGCATACCTTTTGGTTCCTCCCAATGATGACACTGTGTTGACATTAGCAAACATGGGCAAGGATACAAATGCTGATCAGGTTCCGAGTGTATCACTAGACGATGATGGCAATATCCCAGAACTATACCGCCCTACTGAGCGATTTGTCTGCAAGGTATATTAGAAGCAAAGTCACACAGACACTCTATCAGAGCTTCGATGGGAACTTCTCCGCAAGAAAAACCTTGAGGGTGCAAGGCTCCCTCCAACTCGGGGAACACTCCTACCACATATTCTTCGAGTACAACTCTCATGTGTGGGGAGGCTCCCCACATACAGCTCTTCTCAATAGGGTGGAGTCAAAGGCTTTTCGTCTCATTAACTCTCCTCCTCTTACTGACTCCCTTCAACCTCTGTCTCTTCGCCGCACTGTTGCATCTTTATCTCTTTTCTATCGCTACTTTAATGGTCACTGCTCCTCTGAACTGTCTGCTTGCATTCCTCCACCTCTACGACGGGCGCGTAGCACCCGTCTGGCAGCAAACTCTCATCCCTTTTCTGTCCAACTCTCTAATGCAAGAGTTAACCGTTACTCCCAGTCTTTCATTCATGCAACAGGTCAGCTCTGGAACTGTCTCCCTCTGTCTGTATTTCCTCCTGCCTATGATCTCCAGTCTTTCAAACGCAGTGTGTCCAGGCATCTCAAAATGATCGGATCTTGAATTTGGCTCTCTATTGTATTTTGTTTTTCTCTTGGAGGGAACTGTTACTGCGGGCTCATGGCCTTTGGTTCCTTCTTCCTCGCATAAAAAAAAAAAAAAAAAAAAAAAAAAAAAAAAAAAATTATATGTCAATGAGGGACAAATCTTATGTTTCATCCATGCCCAAATTGCCACCACCTGAAATGAATGGATCAGAAGTCAATCCGGCTGGTGGATACCTTCCAATCAAGTGTCTTAAAAATCCAGCATCTGACACAGTTCTGGAACTCGTCAAGTGTGGATGCCGGGTTCGTGATTCAGCTAAATGCTTTTGTCTGAGGAATGGCCTCTTGTGTATAGCTTTGTGTAAATGCAAGGATTGTTCGAACGTAGGTCGAGGAAACTTTGATGACGAAATCGATGACAGTGACTTATGAGCCATAAATTGATCTTGATTTGTTTTTATATGCATTGTCGGTGAGTAGATAAGTTCATATTTGAATAACAGTGGTAAAATGAAAGTCAGGGTCATTAGCGGTCAAGTGACACCTTTGCAGGAGGTGAAAACGGTTACCCAGATTTCTTTACAAGACAATCTGAAGTGATCTGAAACTCTATATAAAGGTGCAATTTGAGTTTAGACTATTTTCGTCTCAACATACGCTCAGAAGCATGTTTTAACGCATCTGACCTTGACCTTAGGGTGTGATCTTGACCCCTGAAGACATTGAAACCTGTCTGAACTGACTGGGTCAACTGATAAAGGTTAAAAAACAATAAAAAAAAAACAAAGCACAAGAAAAGAGAGAAGATCCCAAATCATAACAAAATAACGTATGAAAAGAAACGTGGAAAAAAACATGAAGATGTAAAAAAAGTACAAACGAATGAAAAGGGAAAATACAAATGAACATAAATCATGAAAGCACAATTGGAAAAAAAAAAAACATGAAGGAAAGTCGAGTCATAGTCTGGTGCAAATCTGTGACGTCGCCCTAAAAATTTTCCCCCCCACTCAAACAAAAGTCCAATTTTTCCTCTGCCGCCGAAGTATTATCGGAAATCTGATTAAATGTTTTCCGGAGCTCCTTTCTTTATTGTTTTTATTTCTTTTTTTGAAACCTGGGAGAGGGATGAGAGTGAGGGAGAGGGTGAATGACCGATAAGAGAAAGAGAGAGAGAGAGAGTGAGAGGAGGGGGGGAGGGACCGTCTTCGTGCAAAAGATCAGACGATGAAAATGGATGTTGAGCTATTCTTCATTAATCTATTTGGTGAATCATTATTTTCTGGGGGGATGAATCATATTTCTTTTTTTTTGCTTTTTATGGAAACCGTAAAACTATGAATGGAATCTATATACCATGCAAGAGAATTTTTAGACATGATGCAAAATAATTCACCAACGGACAGATGTTATAAATTCATGACAGTACAGTTCCATAGCCTGAGTCTCCCTCCCTCCCTCTCCCTCCCTCTCTCTCTCTCTCTCTCTCTCTCTCACACACACACACACACACACACACACACACACACACACACACACACACACACACACAGATCTATACAAACACTAATACCCCTATAGAAATAAGACTGAATAGGTGTGTGTTTGCTTTTCAACATCTCCATGCACACATGAACATGTAAAAACACACGCACATGTATATTCGGGTAAAATTTCGGGCACATTACGACACTAATACATGATGCACACACATGTACAGAGCTTAAAAGCCTCTGTGACACGGAAAACAGAGTGAAATGTGCCTTTTAAGTGGGCAAGCGTGGGACGAGTTAGTGTGAATTGTCGCTGCATGGTTTGTGTGTGTGTGTGTGTGAAATGTAATAGTGTGTTTTATGGCAATGTGTGGAGTATGGTAGGGTGTGGCATGATAGTATGAAATATGTACGAGGTGTTTTGGTCACCTACTCTGCAGTGACTTTTCTGACGCCTCGTGTATGCCTACCTAATCACTTTAATAAGACGGCTAAACTTAAATTTCATTCTTGTCACCTACATACGATCCTTACTGAGCTTAGTGTCCATGATCCTAAAAGATAGATACAGACAGGCAGACAGATAGATAAATAGATAGATGGATATAAAGAATGAGAATGGGGAAACGGAGTATTTGAAAAAGGTTATTAAAGAGTTGTAAGTCTTGGGCAGTAATGGATTAAGGGAGAAAGCTCATGATGAAGGGGGTAACCAGGAGTGTAACCCTTTCACCATCAGCGTCTTCCTCTCTCCTATTCTTTATAAAAATCGTTTTGTGGTAATAATGACGCAGCACACAAGCAGTAATTACTGTGAATGAATTAATAACACGTAGACACATATGAATCCAATGTCATGAATTCTGTTATTTTCAGGTACTCTACATAAATCGGGAAAGCGTCTCCCTCGGCTGAATTGCATAGCTTGACTGTAGGTAGAAGTGAATTCCTAAGTGAATTCCTGAGTATTCAAAGGCTTAATCAATCTTAACTTTTTAAAATCCCGCGCAAATACATGTTCCTGTTAAGCACACTCACGCACGTATACAGTTGAAGTCAATAGTTCTTTCACACTATCGGGAAATTGTGTGAAGTCCTAGTGAGATGTTGATACACTGACCAGCACTGCATATACTAGCAGGTTGGAAAAGTTATAATTTCACTTCATCAGGCGCTGAAAAGGGTTATTGTTCACTCGTGTAAGCTCAAAACACACACACACACACACACACACACACACACACACACACACACGCACAGCTCGTTCACTCACAGGCAGGCTCAGGCACGCACAGGCACACTACGTGACTGCTGACGGGTCCGAAGCTTTTGTTCGGCGCGCGTGTCAGCCGACCTTAATTCCCACAGCGCTTAAATATATCTGAAGTAAATATTGACCTCAAACTCGGCTTGGAGCTTATTGCAAGACTAACGCATTTTTCATGGCCCTCTCTTTCAGCCATGGCCGATAAAATGTCCGTGCGTAATGGGCATGGAGACCCGAGAGCGGTGCTGGAGTTTTGGCGGCCTTCGTTTGATGTGGTGAAGCTTCGAAGCAGTGAATTAATTAGTAGTGAGGAACAGTAAAGTTTGGGCAAGATAATGATGATGATTGTGGGTTGGGAGATGGTTATATTTTGCAAAAGGTGAAGAAAATGTGGATGGGTACGATGAAACGAATTATTAAACTAGAATGATTGGGGAGAGAGAGAGAGAGAGAGAGAGAGAGAGAGAGAGAGAGAGAGAGAAAGAGAGAGAGAGAGAGAGGTACCCCGTAGTACTACCTTGACAGGAGGATTTAACAGGTAAGTGAGGAGAGCGGTGTGGCTGGGATTATGCACGAATCGTAAAGAGGGTAAAATCTAGGCAGAAGATGAGGATGGAAGTGCTAGAGTTTTGCCTCGGTATGTATAATCTGGTGGTGCTTTGAAGGACTGATTGAACTGAATACCAGTAGAGAGGAGTGAAGTTTGGACAGGATAATGATGATGGCAGGTTGGGAGGACTTTTTTTTTTTTCTTTCAGACTGATGAAATTGTGGACTCGAAAAAATGAATGATCGAACTATTATATCAGAGTGAAGGAGGAGAGCAGAGTATGGGCAGACGTAGAAGGTAGCGTTTTAAAAGTTACATTACTTACGAAAGAGGTCTTGTGTTTATGCAAACGTGTTGAAGTAAATTCTAGAAAAAAAAGAGGATAGAAGAGCTCTAGATTTTCTGAAGTTAATATGATTTATCGTGGTTTAGAAGCTGCGAGTGAATTATCTATTATTGTCAAAGGGTAAAGTCTGAACAATATAATGGTGGTAGGGAGTTAGAAGGAAAATGGATAACTTAAGAGTGGGGAGAATTTGAACCGGCTGGAAGCAGTGAGTGAACGACAGTAGAGAAGAGAATAAAACTTAGACAGAGGAGAATGATAATGAACACAGATGAGTAGAATAGTGTGGCTGGGCTCAATAAATTCAAAAAGAAAAATAAGTAGAAGGAACAATAAAAAGCAAAGTCTGGGAACAGAAGGAAGGTAGCTGTTTAAAAGGAAGGTCAGAAGGAAATGAAGGTGCTACTGTGCTTTATTCACAGTCTTGCTGAGGGAGTGTAACCCTTTCTCATTTATTTATTGATATTTTTTTTTTGCTTTAGCAGAACTTCATTTTCATCTTCCAGAGTCGTTTCACTACAGGGCGAAGGCGTCTTCTGTTTTTCTCTTATCTAACCTATTTCTAAAAACTAAGCGATTTTACCAAACCATAATTCATAATGCCTGAGTGATATCAGCTGCAATTTCCTCACTGCTGTTTGTTGTACTCGTATCCGTGATGTATCATGAAGGCTGTGGTGATTAGAATCTTTGTTGATATAAACTTATATGTATAACTGGCTGGTGTTTACGTAAAACAGTACACACAGATATTGCAGAAATTTTGAGTACCCAACATTTGTCGAATATTCGTCAAAATAACTGTTATTCTAGTGTCGCATTACATGTGGCCACGTTATTCATATGATGTGAGCGCTGAGTAGTGGAGTTTTGTTGTCAAACTAGATACGTATACTGTTTGATCGTGCTACCTGAATGACATCCAGCCAGCAGTGAGGCCATATGCAGAGAAATGAGCTTACGATGAGCCACTTTCAGCTGTTGTGGTGGGAGTTTCGTCTGTGAATCTTTGTGGCCACATAACTCTTTCATACGTAGAAGTTTAAAATTAATCATATGCCGCTTTTTTTTTTTTTTGTTGGTAAAAGTGAGGAATATTAAAGCTGCGAGTAAGCCCTGTTTTCATCGTTACTGTACGATTATTTGTACAAATTTCTGTCGGAATATCTCGCTGACAAGTGTTATGCATAAAAATATTGTAATAAGGCTTTCTAACTACTCCAGACACACACACACACACACACACACACACACACACACACACACACATACACATGCATAACAAGAGAAACACCTCTTCCCTGCCTACGCCCAGAGTCGGACACACACACACACACACACACACACACACACACACACACACACAGAGTTGGGGTGTGCAAATTACCTCCGACATACGATAATGCGAGGCCAATGTTCATCACAGGAAGGGGTGATGGCATAAAAGTAGCACACATTATCCACGCTGCCTACACCATCCCTTATCAGTCCCGTCCCTGCTGGGGGGGGGGGGAGTAGGAATAGGGAGAGCAAGAACGACGAAGGGAGGAAACGTGGGACGAGAGATGGGGTGGGACAGCGTGGGAGATACGCTGGTAAGAGGGGGACAAGGAAGTAGAGCACATAGGAGTTATAAATAACAGGAGGCACTCTGCTCATGACGAGGTTATCTCTCTTCGTTGTCACCTTGCTTGTTCCTTCTAACAAACATGGAGAGAACGACGAGAGACGAAGGGTAGAAGAGGGGAGAATAGGAGAAAGGTAGGGCGTCAATGGAAAAAGAGAAGGGAGGGGGGAAGAAAAAGAGGAGACGAAAGAAGAGAATGAAGGGAGACTGGGGGGTGGGGTGACGAGGAGAAGGAGGGATGGAACGATATGGCAGAAGAGAGGTGAGGAAAGAAAAAGGAGCGGGGGAGGGACGAAGTGAAAACGTAGGGAGGGAGTGAAGTGTTTGCCCCCTGTGTCCAAGGAAGTAAAAATTTCATTTGTACTCCGGAGTTTCCCTCTTGAGAATGGTCACTTTGATAGTTACTGTAGTTGCAGAAGCAGCAGCAGCAGTACAACTGGCAGCTGTAGAAGCGTAGTTACTTTGTTCCTTCACAGTAGGTTTGTAAAATGTGTACAATAAAATTGTCAAGAGACACCAAGAATGGCATGACGATGAACACGCTTTTTTCGTATTCCTTTTGCCACAACCCTACAACTGTATTTACTTTTCGGGGGATCCTCGATGGTGGAGGAGTTTTACAAGGACTCTTTCTGACCCCTTTACTGCGAGTGGTTCGGTAAAGTTACACGAAATCGTCTGAAGGAAACAGGAATGAACGAAAATGTCATCGACCTGAAGGTGCTGACTGCAATGACATTTTACAATTATAACAGTCGTTATTATTATTATTATTATTATTATTATTATTATTATTATTATTACAACTACTACTACTACTACTGCTGCTGCTGCTGCTGCTGCTACTACTACTACTACTACTACTACTACTACTACTACTGTTGTTGCTATTATTTTTACTATTATTATCATTATTATCATTACTTATTAATCATCATCATTATTATTATTACTTATTATCATTATTATTATTATTATTAGAAAATTTTTATTCGGATCTGCCGAGTCCTCCACCCCCCCTTTTTCAAGCCGGGATGACAAGACATTCATTAAAATTCCTTCAGCAAGAGTTCTTTCCTAATTTACATAAAATATTCTGTAAACATAAAAAATAAACCAACAGGCTGCTATACCTTGTCTGCTTAAAGAGGCCAAGCAGACACTACCGCTCATGTCATGGCCACAACAATATTAACCCACGAAAGGTCAAAATCTGCCCGTCGTTAATGGGTCAGAAGACACAAGAGCACGTAATGTGACCAGCAACAGACAGCTTTGCAAATTGCCCTACCGCATCATTTGGTTCTCCCTAATTCGTACTTCTCTATTTCCTTTGTTTCTGAATTTCACCACACTTCATCTTTAGGGTGGGAAAAAAGAGTGATGATCATGGTGGTGGTGGTGGTGATCGTGAAGAGGCTGATGATGATGGTGGTGGTGATGAGGATCGTGTTGATGTCCACACATCATTTTTTTACGTGGAAATGACGGTTGGGATGATGATGATGATGATGATGATGATGATGATGATGATGATGATGATGATGATGATTGATGATGATGATGATGATGATGATGATGATGATGATGATGATTGATGATGATGATGATGATGATGATGATGATGATGATGATGATGATGATGATTGATGATGATGATGATGATGATGATGATGATGATGATGATGATGATGATGATGATGATGATGATGATGATGATGATTGATGATGATGATGATGATGATGAAGTCCGCACCCATTTTTTTCGTGGAAATAAGGGCTAGAATGATGTTGATGATGATGATGATGATGATGATAATTAATGTAAGTGTTAGATTTGCGGACGTCAGCGATAGGAGCGAGGGGTACCAAAACCATTATCTCTCCGTCTGGTAGAAATATCCCTTAACTGAAAAAAGTATATCGTTTGAAATTAGTTGGATTAAAGTGTCCAAGTGTAGCGATGTCGATGTAAGTGTTCCTTCTTTTTCAGTGGTTATTGTCCCCTTATGGTATCGGTGCGCGCAACATTTTTCGTAACCAGCGGGAAATCACCCTTTTATTACCCTGATTAGCTCACTTCACGCTGATGTCTTTGTCCTACCTTATTTCATTCTGATGTACTCTGCGTCACTCTACAGTCCCAGACTCAACCTGCGTCACCCTATTGTCACTGACTCACCCTACAACCTCTACTTTACCTCACACTTCCCACCCCTTCCTAAGTTCCTTGACTCACTGTACAATAACTTGCTCACCCTGTTTTACCCAACAGTCTCTCCCTCACCCTAACTCAAGCTGAAGTACCTACCTCACTCTACAATCCCAATTTACTCCCCTGCTCTACCTCACCCTGCAATCCCTGTCTCACCCTGCCTAACCTGTAATCCCTACCATAACCTGTCTAACCCTACAGTTACTACCTCACCCTCTTTAGTCCCTACATCACCCTGCATTCTCTGCCTCACTCTACAGCCCTTGCTACACTGTGTCTCATCCTACAATTCCCTCCTCATCCTGCCTCACTACGATGCTGCTCTCTCACCTGGCAATCCCTGTCTCATCCTGACCTATCCTCCACCCCCTGTCTCACCCGGATGTACCTGCCTCATCCTACCTCACTTCCTACCCCCACCCACTGCCTCACCTCCATCCTGTCCTCACCCGATATTGTATTCCGATTTGGCCATTGTGGACAAGCGAGGAGAATGGGGACATGGGGGGAAGATGGAGGAGGCTTTATTCCTAGTGCCCTGTTTGTGCCCAGCCCCCCACCCCTCCATCCCTTTGTTGGTCGTCCCCACTTGTTGAAGGCGTGTAGTCCCTATTTGATACAAGTTTAGGGCTTCCATTTGGTGCGGTTTTAGTGCTCGCCTTTGTTAGCAGTAAACCCCTCATTCGATCGCGCAGTCACCTTTGTCATTCGTGCAGGCTTTTCGTTGCTAATACTAGTTCCAGTTCGTTATTGGTGTAGAGAACTCTTTTATTCAAGGTAAACTGTCCACTGTTCCTGGTACAAATCGATCGCATATTTGTTAATCTTGAGTTTGCCTAAGTTCATAATAATGGCTCTCTTTCATTATTTGTTATTACTTTAGATCTCCCATTTGTTATAGCTTTGTAACTGCAATTCTTGATGGGGTCGTTCCCATGTTCCCTTTTGTTACCGGTGTAACTTCTTTCTGTTACGGGTATCATCCTCATTTATCGCTAGTATGGACTTCCCTTGGCTGGTGATAGTGTTCATTTTCATGGCGGCATAGAGTCTTCTTATACTGTCTCCATTACCCCCATTGTGCTTATATGACTTTTACGAGTATGTTGCTGATGCAGAGTTCCGTTTTTTGCTGTTCTAGTGTCCCCACTTATTTCTGGTATCCAGTCTCTAGCTGTAACGTGATGTAGTTCCCTCATACTACTCTATGGTGTAACATCCACAAGGCTGAAGTTTATAGTCACCAGAACGGTTTGTAGTGGACAGATAACAGACTGAACTGTACAGTTAAATCACCGAATACTGTCTATTCCTTAGGCCTACAGCCGATCTGTGAAATCGATTGTTACATACACAATGAAGAATTTTTGAAATGTTAAATTATGTAAAGCCTTTGGTGTAAAAAATAAATCAAATAATATATATATATATATATATATATATATATATATATATATATATATATATATATATATATATATATATATAAATGTATACATATATCCATATTTTTACAAATATATATGTATGTATACGTAGATATATATTACATATATACACATATTTACATTTATGTATTATATATATATATATATATATATATATATATATATATATATATATATATATATATATATATAAATATATATATATATATATATATATATATACATATATATATATATATATATATATATATATATATATATATCATCTCATCAGCGGTTTGAGTATCCACTGCAGGACCTGCCTATCCCGACCGACGCGGGGACGATACAGCCAATGTATCTCTACCAAGTGGTTTAGGCTGTCTGGTATAGATTGTATGTAGGGTGAGAAGTGCTTGTAAGTATAACTGTTGGAGTGGCTTTGGATGTGTGTGTGGTCTGTGAACCAAGTGCAATCGGCCAGCGCAAGCCGACTGGGTGCAAGCATACTTTATAGTATGCGATACTGATTCAACCACAGCACCCCTTATGTCCGCCAAGCAGTACGTGGCCAGAAGAACGCTCCCAGAGTTTATTACCCTGGCGGGGCGCGAACCCTCGTTCTTCAGTGTACGAAAACGCAAACGCACACTTTACCACTGTACCACTGAGGCTCCATATATATATATATATATATATATATATATAGAGAGAGAGAGAGAGAGAGAGAGAGAGAGAGAGAGAGAGAGAGAGAGAGAGAGAGAGAGAGAGAGTAAAACCTCGATAAGTCGACCCTGCAGAGGGCGGAAGTTCCGGTAAGTGGAACTCTGACAGAGGTGCCAATTAGTGTTTATTCAAAGGGTTACATTTAATTACTTACATTCCATGTGCTACATTTTGGTTTCTTATATTCCATGTGGTACATTTTAGTTTATTATATTCCATGTGCTACATTTCAGTTTATTACATTCCATGTGTTATATCTTAGTTTAAATGGACTGTGAAGTTAATAAGTGCAGAACTTTACCTAATTAAGTGACTGTTGCACCCCACCTCCATGCAACCTCCTATCCTAGCCTAGCCTATGACATGCACCGAATTGTTTTTAATGTTTATTTTTATTGCTTTACAAATGCTTCTTCAGGTTACTGTTTAAAAACAAGTAATCCCATAATCTGCGACTACTGGGGGGGAGGAATGTTTTTTTTTTTTTTCCCCAATTATTTCCTATTTGTTGAAAACATCGGTAAGGTGAACTACTCTAGAGCCCCATATAGTTCGACTTTTGAAAGGTTTTTTATATATACAAATATATATTACACACACACACACACACACACACACACACACACAAATATATATATATATATATATATATATATATATATATATATATATATATATATATATATATATATATATATATATATATATATAACGTTAAGTAAACCTGAAAAGGGAAGGATCTTTGTGAAACAACTAAGACAAAATGTTTAAGGTGGTTATTAAAGTTGCATGTCGCCCGCCTGCACTAATGATGATGATGATGATGATGATGATGGTGATGGTGCCTTGTCTGGGTACACCTTTCGGCAAGGTGTCTGGGGAGCGATATGTGTGTAGGAGAGTGGCTGCGTTGGTGAAGACGCTAATGTGTAATGGGATTTTCATGACCTCCCTCCCACCTCCAGCAAGGCTCATTATTTACAGCTTCAATGTAATTACAGCAAATTACAAATTATTCATGCCCCTACCAAACGATTTTATTCAGTCTAGAAAACTGCCTTTGAAACGTGTTAAAAATGGCTAAATCTAACCCTTGCATTTTGAAAGGGGTACAGTAGCCTAACAAAATCATAGGAATTAACAAAAATATAGGAAGTACAAAATCCATCAGTCGATTGTAGAAGTTAAGCACTTCACTCTGACGTCGTTGTTCGTATTTCAATCTTGTTACTTTCACAAGTTTACTGAGCTTAGGAGAAAATCGAACCGATGAATATAGACAGTCTCCAATTACTCCATTGTAGAAGATGGTTTCCTCCAATTTTAATGAAATCGTCTGGTAGCAAAAGGAATGATATATTAAGCAGAAGACTGGGGAAAGCCGCAAAGACCTGCTTGTGGATGGAATACAACTGCTTGGTGTACGAGCACATACGGCACAGAGGAGACTGACTGAGAGTGACTGAGTTTGTTTTCCAGAGTTACCTCGACACAAGGAGAGTACATAAATGGCTAAAGTCGCTAAAGTGACGTTAGCTATTTATGTACTCTCCTTATGTAGCGTTTACATTTTTTTTACTGTGAATGAAGATATTCAGTATCAAAACATGCAACGTTGTTTCTTTTTCTAAGCCAAAGTAAAACAAGAGAGCCAAAAAAGATTTATCTTATCGAACACTTGGATTCTTTGCGTTTAAATGACTGGAGGTCGAAAGCAGAAGGAGCTAGAGACCCCCAAGGGAGAAGTCACACCAGCCGCGAGCCGATACATATCTAGCGCGGCTCGGAATACGACCTTGACCTTGACCTACTTTCACAAAAGTCGAACTTGTCCGAGATTTTCATTCCTGCTACACACCTGTAAAATTTTGTGATGATATCTTGAGCGGTTGCGAAGTTATCGTGCTAACAGACACACAGACAGACAGACAAACTGAAAACAATACCAGCTTCGCTATCGTGGCTGGTTAAGACAATACGCAAGAATCTGCCTCGGAGCTGACCATTCATGTGCGTGATTACTGAGCAGCTTGTTCATTCTGGTTAGATGGTAAGCTTTCCATCCACTTTGTCGATGCAGTGACAGTTTTAGGTACCGCAGCTCTACACAGAGTGACAAGCCAAATAATTTCTTGTATCCCGAGAAATCACTTAATACGTTTTATGATAATCATATAACCAAGTAAACCGCTGGTAGTCTACTGGGCTAAGGCGCTTCAACTGGATGTGGCTCATAAGGGCTTATTTTCCGAGATGTGGTTGGGTTAATAATACCATTTATGAGACCGTTTATCCTCACCTTAAATGTCGGGACTATGAATCGAAAGTCCCGGGTCCATGTGCTGATAATGGGGCTGTAAAGGAAGGGGTACAACAATTCCAACAGAGAGTTGAGCAGAAAAAGGGGGAGTGTGTGTTGACAGAGAAGTATCGGATGCATGCCGTAATGGGTCAGGTACAGTATAGGGCAGAGTTTAGAATTACTGCTGTCATTAAGGTGGATATAACACCTTTTTACTACCCATTTGACATACCGTAGGAAGACGGGACAGTAATTTCTTGGGTACCACACGCTGTTATCTGCTCCAGCGAGGCGGAGTCTGTTTTATGGCTAGAGCAGGAGAGAAAATTAGCCTTGATAACATCTTAAAACAGGTGTCCCAAGATTTGATGTACCCACTTCGGCTGTTTTTTGAATAAACAAAGGCTATATGAAGTTGGGTCCTGTTCTCAATTTTTATATCCATTATTCCTAATAACCTTCCTGGGTGGATCATGAGGCAAGCCCTCATCGCCCGTTATGTAGCTCCGTCTCGGGCAAGAATTTAACCCGTGTTCATACAGCATTTTTTTTTTCCCCTAAAAAACAGTTCAAGATGCACAGGAAGTTGATACATTAAGTTTTCTCTCTCTCTCCCTTCCCCCCTCTCTCTCTCTCTCACATATATGCTTGGGATGTTATACCTCAGTATTTTTTATTTCACCGCTTCTGTTCACCAGCATGGAAAAATGAGAGATTTCATTGTTAGGGGATGTTTATTAGGGCAGAGATATTGTATAAAGGAGGAAAATTATATTGGTTCTGTCTCTTATCTGCTCTTATTTGTCTCAGTTTGCTTTCTGAGGCATCTGGGGCGTGACCTGATTGACTTGAATTAGCTGTAGACATCTGATCTATTCATTCATTAGATGTATGCACTGACTAAACTGGAAAGCTGTAACGTTCTGATCTGTCTGTTAACTATGATATTGCTGTACACGAGGAATTAAATAACGCATATTGTTGACAGATTCTGAACATTCTATTCCAGGAATGGTAAAATCGGCTGGAGGTTGTTAAATACAAATTGCTACTGGCTGGTAGTGAAAGGTCGTTCGCAAGCTGAGTAAAATCGTCCGGTGGTAGATAGAAAATAATTACCAGGTGGAAAAAGGTAATGATGATGACGACAAGCACTGAAAGGTGTTGGTAGAGTTATATAAAATTACTTAGTAGTAGACAGAATTAAAAAAAAATAAAAACAAGTCGTAAAGAGGTTTATTTAAGGTGTTCATATATAATGTTATGAGACCGGTGCTCGTACCATATAATTGCAACAGCTAGGGAAGGATAACCGATTGCAAAAATGGAAGGATAATCAGTTCATAAACTTTTCTGCAACCTATAAACGCTCGTAGACTTGAGTTCTTTATACTGTACATCTTTACATTCGCCAGAGAAAGTAAATAAAACGAAAATGGAATGGTTCATTTCTCTTTTTACCTCGTGAATATCCCTGTCCCCTGTCACTTCAATTGACAGCCAACTATAACCAGGCTGAAGGACTGATATACCTAACAACTCCTCCCTCATAACTCAAGGAACTTCATTCAACTTAATATTCAAGTTGTAGGAGGTGATACTATTCTTGCCAGGTAAAAACAAACCGATCATAGTAAAGGTAGAATGATTAACGCAGGTACTAGCAACGCGAAAGAGCCCAGTGTTATGATGGTGACTGCCTCGGTAATGGTGGCTTTAATGGTGATACTGGTGGCGGTTATGGCGTAGTGGCGCACCAGGAGTGTTGGCAGAGGATGCTGGTAAGGTGTTAGGGTGTCAGCGAAGGTGTTAATGGTGCTGGCTGTTATGGTGCTTGAGAGTTTGGCGTTGCGGGTTTCTTGATGGTGGTCGATGTGGTGGAGGTGTTATGGTGGTAGTTGTGATGTGGAGGTATTAATAGTAGAAATGGAGGTGGTGGAGGTGGTGGAGGTGGTGGTAGTAGTTAATGGGGGGGGGAGTTGTTTAGGTCATTGTATCATGGTTGATGTGGTAATGTCGCTGTAGATGTTATAATATTGATATAAGAGTGGTAGTGGTGGTTGTGGTGATGGTTAGTAAAGGTGAGTGTGATGATGGCAGTGGTAGTAGTGGTGGTGATTGCTGCAATGGTGCTAGTTAACGGCCAGTGATGATTGTGATGACGGTGGTTATGGTGATGGTGAGGATGGTTGTGACTGTGCCAGAGGTGGTGGTTGTGATGATGATGTGTGGATGGTTGTGGTGGTGGTGTTGGTTGTGGTGGTGGTGGTGTTGGTTGTGGTGGTGGTGGTGTTAGTTGTGATGACGTTAGTGATGGTGGTTGTGATGATGATACTGATAATGGTAGTTGTGGTGGGAGGGGTAAGGGAAGGGTTGTGATGGTGTCAGTAGTGGTGGTTGTGATGATGGTGGTGATGGTTTTATGGTACTGGTGAGGTCGTGTGTGTGTGTGTGTGTGTGTGTGTGTGTGTGTGTGTGTGTGTGTGTGTGTGTGTGTGTGTGTGTGTGTGTGTGTGTGGAGGTGATAATGGTGTAGGCAGGCTAATGATGGATGGTGATGATAGGGATGCGAGAGGATGTATCGCATGTGTGTTAATGGTGATAATGGGGTGGCTACAAACATAATGGTGATGGTAGCGCGTAATGGGGCGATGGTTATGGCAGGAAGGGACCATATATATATGAGAGAGAGAGAGAGAGAGAGAGAGAGAGAGAGAGAGAGAGAGAGAGAGAGAGAGAGAGAGAATAGTGGAGGAAGGCAAGGAGAGACGAGAAGAGAACAGACAAGAAAAGAGGAGAGAAAAGATACAGAAGAATGTGGACGAGAAAAGCGGAGAGTAGGAGGAAGGATGAGAAAACAGGAGTGCTGGATGAGGAAGGAGAGTTGAGAAAAGAAGAGGAGAATGTAGGCAGAAGGAGAGTTGGGAAAGGAGGTGAGAAAGAGAACAAAAAAAGAAATGACAGGAAGAGGAGAGAATGAACGAGAGGAGGAATGAATGGAGAGACAGGTAGGGAAGGAAATGGATGGTAAGGAAAAAAAAAGAAGGAGATGGAAAAGGAAGGGAAGAACATGGAGTGGCTGCGGGAGGAAGGAGGAGACAGTAGAAGAAATGAGATGGTGTGGATGAGGAACGGGAGAAGAGGAAGGAAAGGAGAGGAGAAAGGGCACTATTTTTGAAGCATAAAGATGAGGTGGCGTGTTAAGGTGCTGGTGTGAGTACAAGAGAGTTGTGACCCGAGGTGGTGGGGTGTGATGTGGGGTAGGTGAGGCACGGTTGGTGTGTGGTGTGGGATGGTGTGGAAAATGGAGGGTGGCGTGATGAGGGGGTGTGGGGGTAGAGGGAGGCTGGGGTAGTGTGGTGTGGTGTGGTGTGAGGAGAGTACGTTATAGGGTTGCTGTGAAAGGAGATGGTGGTGTGGTGTGGTGTGGTGTGGTGTGGTGTGGGATGCTGGGGTGATTGGAAGGTGTGGTAATACGTTGTGTATGGGATGGGTGGGCTAGGTATGATATGGTGTGGGGAGGAAGGAGCAGACGGCTGTTTAGGAGGTGGAGGGTGGTATGGTGTGAGAAAGGTGGTGTTGAGCATAATGTGTTTTGGGAGCTTCAGGTAGGGGCGAAAGTGGGTTAAAGGTGGCGTGGGGTGGGGTGATGTGGGAAAGTTAGTGCTGTGGTGTAGTGTGGTGTGGGAAGGATGGAATAGGGATACGACGGTTTGGGAAAGAGGGTTAGATGAGGGTGACGTGGTGTGTTGTGGAAAGGACGAGACAGTGAGTGGTGTAGTGTGGAAGAGAGTAGGAGGAAAGGAGAGGGGTGGTGTGGTATGGTGTGGGATGGGGGCTAGGGATGGGTGGTGGGGCGGACTGCGTGATCTGTGTGCGGCAACACCTGCTGCACCAGGGAATTTGCGTGTTTACCTTCCGGCCCAAACACAATCCCCTCCTTCCTCTGAGACTTCATATATATATATATATATATATATATATATATATATATATATATATATATAGTGAGTGTACAGTATTTATACGTTGGTGTACTACAGCTTTCGTCTTAATATAACTCTCGTTACAATAATGCACTTGATAAATACCGGTATTATATCAAGATTTATTAACTCGACCATCATATTTCAGTATGAGACTATGTTATTAACCATATCATAGTCTTACTTAATGCCTGGCAAGTTAAGTAAGGCTATTCAGCGCTATAAGAGTGAATACTCCCAGGTATGTAAGTCCTGGTTATGGCGCATTAGATCTGTTTACTTTGGTGAGGGTAAAGAAAAATATTATGTTGTTTTTGACATACTAGTGCCAGCTCCGCCACTCCTACTAGGAATATAATGGCCTAGCTTTAGCAATCTTTCTAAGATTTATATTATCGTCAAACGGTTAATCAAAACATACACCTCGGCGCTTTAGGCTACCTGTAAGTTCTACGATTATGTTAATTTTTTATATCTTCTTGCCGCCTCCAGGTAATTTTCTTCAGCTCACTGAACTTTTCGAAATGAAAGGAATGGTAATAGAATTCATACGCCCCTTCATTACCTGCGTGGTCTTTTAGCTAGATAAAACTGCATGTTAGTAGCAAGAGTGAAACTGGCCCTGGAGCGTTACGCCTTCTCGTGGTTGCAATGATAGAACTGGGCGGCTAGGTTGCCAGGGTATACAGACATTCCCCACTCCCTCCCTATCCCCCACAAGGAGCTGGTGAACTGCAATAGAGAAGCGACCTAAGCCTACAGACCACTGGGTTCTCGTTCAGATAAACCTGAGGCTACAAATACTACAACTACTAGTTCTTGCCTCAGACTCATCTGGACGTAAACCCGGTAGACCGAAGGCTGAAGTTAGCCTTTTAGCGCTGTCTTCCATCACATTTTCGCGGGATAGGGAAGATGAGGGACGTCTGTGTACCCAGGCATCGGGTTTACCGGTACCACCACGTGAAGGCCTCTCTCTCCAGTAGCAGTGAAGGAGTTAAAACGTCTAAATATAAGAAAAATAATATTAAGGTAATATATAATATGCTCAATACATCGCCACAGTGCAGACACTTCGGATCTTTCAAAATCCATAATAAAATGCATCAATGAGGTTTGGTTAAATCTGTCTTCATCATTGTATAATCTTTCCATTCATCCCTGCATCAGTATAATGCCTTTTATTATTTCTTTTTTTCTGTCAGTCTCGAAATTATTTTATTCAGTTTTAGAAACACAATTCGCATTAAAAAGGTAAATGAACCTCTAAATGTAAACCCTCCTGTAAATGAAAAGAAAAAAAATCTACTTATATACTATCCCGTGGAAAGAGCAGGTAAAAGTACACATCATAGGTGAGGTTATACGCATTAGAATTATAAATGACGATTAAGAAATCATTATCAGCTGAAAGAAAAGTTTACCAAGAGCTTTATAACTACAAATGGCAGTGGAAAATTCTGAGAAAATAAAATCCAGTCAGAAGCAGCGAGACAGTGTAGCAGTCATGTCTTCAGTAACAATACATCAATATAGGAACAAAGCAGAGACATTTTAGACATGATAAGCATTCTGTCCTGTCACATTTCCGTTTTTCTTCTCATCATCGTCCACTTATATTCTTTCACTCGTACCTCGCATCCGATCTCTTTTCTTGCCTTCCAAATCTGGCCACCCATCTCGGCCCTCTCCTTTCGGTTCTCGTTCTCTTCTCTCTCGCTTCCCCCCTTCCCCCTTTATCCTGTTCACTCTTTAACTTCCTTCCTACAGCTTCTCTTTCCCTTCTCTTCCTGTTCTGTCCATCCCCTCTCACATCTCTCTCTCTGTTCTTTTTTCCTGTTATACAGATCTCTCTCTCTCTCTCTCTCTCTCTCTCTCTCTCTCTCTCTCTCTCTCTCTCCATGTTTCTAATACCTCCTTCATTTTTTCTTCCCTCCGTCCTACACCACTCTGTTTCTTCCACACCCTCTATTTTCTCCTCCCGTCACCGCTGTCCCTTCCCCCCATTCTTTTTTCTCCTGTCTACACCTTCGCTCCCCATGCTCCCACACCTCTGCCTCTTCCCTCCTTTACTCCCTTCCCCTACCCCTCCCCTCCCCTCCCTTCCCCTTTCCCTTCCCTCCCTCCCCTCCCTTCCCCTTTCCCTTCCCTTCCCTCCCCTCCCCTCCCTCTCCCCCTTCCTTCGACGCCCCCAGGTGAGAGAGAGAGAAGCCCCGCCGTCCCCATGATTGCCTCCGTCGGGGCCAGGAATAGTGTGTGTGTGTGTGTGTGTGTGTGTGTGTGTGTGTGTGTGTGTGTGTGTGTGAGATGCCAGGTTGGTGGTGGGTTTCTCTTTCCCTTCCTGTGCTCTCTCTCTCTCTCTCTCTCTCTCTCTCTCTCTCTCTCTCTCTCTCAACACTTTAAAAATATTGGCTGGTCGGTGATGGAGGTCCTTTGGCGATGCGAAAGAAGGTTGTAGTTACTGTTTCTATTATTGTTATTTATTCTGTTCGTGACATCCGCAGCAG
This sequence comes from Coenobita brevimanus, assembly GCF_032717465.1. Taxonomy (NCBI): domain Eukaryota; kingdom Metazoa; phylum Arthropoda; class Malacostraca; order Decapoda; family Coenobitidae; genus Coenobita; species Coenobita brevimanus. The sequence continues at coordinate 1,802,620 of NC_136960.1, read as the reverse complement.
GGCCCGACAGCAGAACTGGTTTACCCCTGCCACATCATAACAGACCCATCCCCTTACCCTTGTGCGGTGTGGTGCGGTGAGGATCTGTCCGTTCTCCCCTTTGGGGCTAAGATGCAAATGAATGTGTTTGAATGGATGAGTAAATGGAGAGTGAGTCGTCCTGTCTCGGCTACCTCCCTTTCCTTGGGGGAAGCAGCCTAGGTATATAGATAGATAGATAGATTCTGTTCGTAGTTAGTTATTTCTGAGATTTTTTTTTTTTCACACTGGTCTAGCTGCATGTCGTCTGCTCTCCCTTACTCACAAAATAAAGCTGACTATATAGCACTGAATACAAGACATCTACCCAGTAAAAAACATATTCCCAATTCCACACCACACACACTCGAAATACCACTTTGATCATTCGCACAACCGTGAGAAAAACATCATAACGCGCCGGAGGTCAGACTGTTCAGAGGATTATTTGTCTAAGAACCAAGAAGAACGGAAAAATAGCATGAACTACAAAATCAGCTGAAACAACAAACAATGATACAAAAAATACTGAAAGATGATGATGATGATGATGATGATGACTGTGATGGTGGTGATGATGATTAGGATTACGATGTGGACGATAATTATGATGTTGACAGAGACATTATACAGAGCCGGATCTGCCACGTACACAGCCTGCTCTTTCCTCTCCTTTTTTTCTTCCTCCCTCCCCATTTCCTCTCTTTTTTTTCTCTCCCTCCCCTTCCCCCCTACTTTTTTTTTCTTTTTCCGCTGTCAGAGGGTCCCCAAAAATCACAGTGTCATTCAGCCTCATCATGTCATTCCGTCCATCAATGACGCTTGCCATTAACAGACGTGGATTAACATTTTAAATTTGTAGAAAGTGTGATGCTTCCATTGCGTCCAATCAGGCGTTTGATTTTCGAGATGCGAGCGAGGGGGAAAAATGTTTGTCGCTGTATATATACCAACGTGACAAGGCGTCCCTGGCACCTGTCCTCATCAGTGTAGGTGACAGTGGCAGCTAGTGTGTGTGTGTGTGTGTGTGTGTGTGTGTGTGTGTGTGTCTCTCTCTCTCTCTCTCTCTCTCTCTCTCTCTCTCTCACACACACACACACACAAACACAGACACACACACACACACACACACATTTTCTATCTATCTATCTATCTATCTATCTATCTATCTATAAATATATATATATATATATATATATATATATATATATATATATATATATATATATATATATATAGTATGTAGACTGTTCCCGAGGTCCACCTACTTCACACCAACTACGCGCTGGTTCTTTGTGTTCTTCACACGTCACCTGACATTTGGGAACAAGGATTCACACTAGGAATATCACATTCTGATCTGGTGTTCTAGCACTGACGGGGATGTTTTATGCTGGGCCAGTGGGGACCTATGGAACAGCAGTGAATGTGGTGATTTGGTATCGTCATTAGTATCATCCTAATCCAACTTTTCTTTTAAATGCGAAGTGTAGAATGATTTCAGAATAAGGAACAGGACTACACAAACGTATGAGAATTATCAACTGTTCTCAGTGAAATGGGATATTGTCTGCAGAGTGGTCAACGAAATGGGTCTTACATCCAGTTGGTCTTCACTCAAGCCTTCACAGTTCAGAGCTCATCCTAACGAGTTATAACGATTTACAAAGGCTGTGCTATATAATGTTCTTTGGACAGAGACCTGTCAGCTGTTAGGTTACACCCCTTCTGTACAGTGTCATCTCATCTATCTCATTCCTGTTACCATCAAACATCTATATTCTAGAGCTGATTCTGGAAATGAAGAGATTACATTCTGCATGATCTTCATAAATCCCTCTATTATGATAGACTTCCTTTACGCTGAATATAACCATCTAATCATGGCTAGATTATCAGGAAAAGATCTCATCGATCAGAGTGAAAAATCAAGTAACGGGACACTTATCAAATACGTAAAGCAGACCCGAACTTAATGACGAGGTCAACTCGGGCGTTGAAAATCGGCCATTAATGCTATTATGATGTTTAATCTTTCAATCAGATTAATCCGTGACATATATTCACAGGAATTCTGAATCTGCATTTTTGCCCAGATATATTAAATTTTATGGAGTTGTAGATTTGAGTGAAAAAGCGCAGTAGCCACCACCACCACAATCACCACCATCAACATCAATAACCCTATTTTCCTCTGTTGTATATGGCGAGCGCAGGATCCAGAATGATAAACAGGAAAACAAGCGAAACAAAGCAAACTATCAGAGCACCAAGGAAAATGGTCCATAAATTCATTCACCGTGCGAGGCAACCATATAGCTTTAGCACCTTCCTTGTCCATGGTATTAATATTGCTGTATTCATCATGTGTGTGCGGGAGGGCAGGTGACAGAGTGGCGTGTTGTGAAGGAGCGGTGTGATAGTGTTGTTGCTAGCGGTGGTGGTATGGGGGGATGGAGTGGAGTAAAGTGTGGTGTACTAAGGTGGCGTGATGCAGTTGGTCACGGTGATGGTAGAGTGGTATGATGTCAAAGAATGATCTGGCTAAGCTGTGTGTTATAGTGGTGTGGTGTCAGGTGTGATGTGTGAAGGCAGTGTGAGATGCAGGTATGGTAGGATGATGCAGTGTAGGGTACAATGTGAGAGAATGGCTTTTGTAGAGAAATGTAATTTATGAGGTAGTGATGTAGTGTGGTGTAGCGAGTGCATGTGATATGAGGGAGTGATGAGGTAGGGTAGTGCTGTGTGAGGAGTGGTATGTGCAAATGGTGTGGGGCAGTGGTGTGGGGAGAACGTTTGATGGGATATGGAGTAGTGCCGTGAAATGAGGATGGTGGTATTGGGGGTTGTGTTCTATGGTATGAAGGTATGATTTAAAGATCCTCATTGTGTGGGGTTGGGGTGTGCTGAGGATAGCGTGGTGTAAGGAGATTGTGTAAGGTGTGCTACAAGTGGTGTGGTATTACTTAAAGTTTATTATAGGCCACACATCACATCACATTTTCGGAACAGTGCAAAAAAGGCATAAGTGATCTCAACCTCCGACAGCAAAGAAACGGCTAAGGACGCTGAAGTTGTATAAGGAGTATGTGAAGAGTGGTGTGGTGGTGTGAGTAGATGATGTGAGGTTTAGCACAGGCGGTGTGGTATGATGAACTGTGTAACTATGAAGAGCCAGGTGGTATTAGATGTGGTGGTATGAGGAGCTTGGTGGTGTGGAATGGTGTAGTTGCGGTGTCACTTAATATGAATGGTCGATATTAAGAACATGATGGCGTATGGGCGCCGCGATGTGGTGTGAGAAAGAAGGAAGTAAGAAAGGGTGGCGTGATGAGAGAGAGGAGGCGGAATCGTGATGTGTGGGGGTGGTATGACAAAAGCGAGGGTGCAATGTGACGGTGTGGGGGTGGTGTTGGTGGAAATATCTGATTCTGCGGTAAACAGTGGTAGGCACATGCTAACCCTCAAGTACAGAGGTAATTGTAATGGTATGAGGGAGTGGTATGAGGGAGTGGCATGAAGGAATGATATGAGGGAATGACGGTGTGAGGAAAAGTAAGGTGCATGAGGGGATGGTATGATGAGAGTAAGAGGGTGGTATGGAGGGCGATGGTGTTAAAAAAAAAAGGAAGGTGATATGATGACAATGTGGGGATGGTGATGTGGTACGAGGGGCAAGAGTGTACCATGAGGTTGGTTCAAGTATGGTGTGAAGGTTGCATGAGAAGAAGTAAAATGGTATGAGAGGGTGGTTTAAGAGTGGTGTAGTGTGGTATGAGCAGGAACAAGACAGTACGACGAAAGTGGGATGGTATGGAGGGTTGAGGTGGTAGTGTGAACAATATAGCAGGAAAGGATGGTACAGTATGGCGTAGTGGTGTCGTGCGATATGAAAGAGTATGGTGAGATGGGGTACACTGAAGGGACTGTTGTACAAACGTCGTACTGTACGAAGGACCAAAGTGTTATGACATGAGTAAGAGGGTAGTATGAGATGAGGTGTAGGAGTGGTGGTGGTATCTGATCCTCCAGGAAGACCTCGTAAGCAAATATGTGGTCTGAAAAGTACTACACTGTGAAAGGATGGGATAGTATGGCGTGGTGTGAGGTTGTTGTTATTGTTGCGTCAACCCGGTCTGTCTGGCCGAACACACCCACTGGCCTCATACAAGCAACCACCTTCCTGTGGTAGACATCATCTTGCCAGGGTCGGAATAGGGTCCTTCCACATGGCGAGGTGCAGGGCAAAAGGAGGAAGCATAGCCCTCAAAAGGATAGGCTGTGTATATAGGTGATAATGTATAAATAACTTAGTAATCTCTGCTCGAACTATGATTACTTAGAAGTGTGACTGAAACCCCCGCTTGGGAGTGTTGTGCAAGGCCAGTAACCCGTCCTTGGCCCTACGTCAGCCCTATTGTAGTACCTCCCGGGAAGATGGTAACTCTCCATCTACTGCCTTCCTGGTAGGCTAATGGGTCTTACACCTCGCCCAAGGGTGATCCGGGATTATGCAGGCCAGGGGTGTTCATCTTCACTGAGCCAGATACATGCTTCGTTCACCTACCCCACGTGGTGTAAGATATTATGAAAGAGCAAAATGGTATGAGAAGGTGGTATGTGGAGACTAAAAGGGCGGTGTGGGATCGTGCGGGAATGGTATGATGAGTCGGTATGACAAGACTGATAGTACTGGGATGATGTTGAAGCAGCTAAGCGGCATGAGAGTGTAATATGACGAGGCTACATGGATGGTGTAGGGATGGTGTAGTGATGGGTGAAGGGTTGGTATGACACAAGTATGTGGTGTTATGAGACGTAGTGTGAGGCTTATGTTGATAGTGTTGTGGGGATAGTAAATGGTGGTGTGAGGATAGTTGGTGGTGTAGGGATAGTATGTGGTGGTGTGGGGATAGTAGGTGGTGTGGGGATGGTGTTGGTGGAGATGACGATGCGGGTGGTGTTGGTGGTGTTACGAAGGGGTGGTACGATGAAACTATAAGCTGCCTTGAGGAGATGGTATGACTAGATTACGGGGTGGTATGAGAGGTGGTGTGGGGTGGTGTTCGTGGAATCATCACAGCATGGTATGACCGGAGTTAGGGTCGGTATAAGGGGAGGTATGGGGTGCTGTTTGTGTTATGAAGTAGTGGTACAGGAAGATTAAGGGGTGGTATGAAGGGTGGTGAGGGGTGGTGTTGGTGGTGTTATTAAGGGATGGTATAACAGGAGTACGGGGCAGTAGGGGGTGTTGTGGGGGTGGTGCTGGTGGTGTTATGAAGGGATGGTATTACAAAAGTAAAGAGTGGTATGAGGGATTCTGATGAGATGGTGTTAAGGGGTGGTATGACAGGTAAGAGGTGGTATTAAATGGTATGGAGTGGTACTTGAAAGGGATGGTATGGCAGTAACAAGGGGTGGTATGAGTGGTGGTTTGGTGTGATGTGGAAAAGGTATGAAGGGGTAGTAAGGCAAGAATAAGAGGTGGTATGAGGCAGGGTATTGGTGGTGTTGGTGGTATTATGAAGGAGTAACATGGCAAGGGTAAGAAGTGGTACAAACGATGGAATAGGGGTGGTGTTAAGAAGAGATATCATGACAAGAGTAAGAGATGTCAGGAGGGGTGGTGTTAGTGGTGTTATGAAAGGATGGTATGACAGAAGCACAGGCTAGTATGAAGGATGGTGTTGGTGGTATTACGAGGGGTGGTATGGCTAGAGCAAGGGATGGTATGAGGGGTGGTGTGAGGGTGGTGTTGGTGGTATTACGAGGGGTGGTATGGCTAGAGCAAGGGATGGTATGAGGGGTGGTGTGAGGGTGGTGTTGCTGGTGTTATCTGAGCCAGCAGTAAACCCTGGTAAGTACACACTAACCCTCCAGCACGGGCGTCGTTGCAGTCGCCTTCATGGTGACGCCCGACCTGCTTATCTCTCATATGGCGGGGGAGAGGACGGGGAGTGGGAGAGACAGGGGAAGGGGGGAAAGGAACAGAGGGAAGTAGGGGAGGCAGGTGGAGGGGAGAAAGGAATGGGGAAATGGGGGGCAGGCAGGTGGAGGGGAGAAAGGAATGGGGAAAGAGAGGGGGGGCAGGTGGATGGGAGAAAGGAATGGGGAAAGAGGGGGGGGGACAGGTAGGTGGATAGGAGAAAGGAATGGAGAGAAGGGGTAGGAAGGTGGAGGGAAGACAAGAATGAAGAGAGGGGGACAGGCAGGAGGAAAGGAACAAGTAATGGAGAGAGGGGGCAGGTAGGGGAAGAGATGAAAGGAATGGAGAGGGGGGGGCAGGCAGAGGGAAGGGAAACGAATGGGGAAAAGGGGTGCAGGCATGGGGGGGACAGGGGGAGAGGAGAATGGAATGGAGAGTGGGGGGCAGACAGGAGAGGAGAGAATGAAATAGAGAGAGGGAGGGCAGGCAGGGGGAGGGGAGAAATTAATGCAGAGTGAGGAAGCAGGCAGGGTGAGGGGAGAAAGAAATTGAGAGAGAGGCAGGCAGGCGGGGGATAGGAGAAGGAATGAAGAAGGAGAGGCGCAGGCAGATGAAGGGGAGAAAGGAATAGAGAAAGGAGGGAGGTAGGCAAGGGAGGAAAGAAAGGAATGGAGAGGGAGGTGCAGAAAAGGGAGAGGGGAGTGTGTAAGAGGTGTGGAAATAGTGAAGGGGAAAGGGGGGAAATAAGGAACAGTAGAAGGAGGGTAGGAAGGTAAATACAGAGGAAGGGGGAAACAGGTAAGAGAGAAGAAGGAGAGAATGGAGAGATGGGTTGAAGAAGAGGAGGAGGAGAGGTGCTGAAGACGGCAGGAAGAGGAAAGAGGAGGGAAAAAGAGAGTGGGAAGAGGGGAAAAGAAGTTGGCGGGAAAGGATGGAGAAAAGAGCTGGAAGTGGAAAGAGGAGGGGAAAAGGGGAAGACAGGGAAGGAAATAGGACTAAGAAGAAGGAGATATGGAAAAGGACTGGATGAGGAATTTGGAGGTGATGAAGACGAGGATGGATGGATGGATGGAAGATTGCTGGAAGAGGAAAGTCGAGGAGGAAAAGGGAAAAAAAGAATGAAGAGAGGAATGGAAGGAAAGGGAGACAGAGAGGAATGAGGGGGCAGGATGCGGAGAAAGAAATTAGATGGGTCAGGAAGGGAAGACAATGGAGGAGGAAGGCAGGAAGTGGAGGGGAAGGGGGACACGGGCAGTAGAGAGGATGCCCAAGGATGAGTGGAGGAGGAGGAGGAGGGGAGGTAAGGAGGCAGAGGATGAAGATGAGAAAAGCGGTAGATTTGAAAACTTTCATTACTATCACTAATATTTTTTGCTCATATCTGTAACTCCCTATATTACTGTGCTACTTTTTATTTATATATTTATTTATTTATTTATTTATCTATCTATATTTTCTTCGTGCAAGTTGATAGAATATGCATCTCATCGAATCTTTTTTTTCTCTCACTCAGTCTTATGTACTGTGCTGTACAATGATGCCCAGACCTAGAATAATCATGCTCATTTTATTCTTCCACTTGTCTTCGGCCTTCAGTCTTCCGAAGGCAGTGTGCCCAGGCAACTAGAAAATCGGACCTTGATTTGGGCTTTGTTTGGCTTTGTTTTCTTTGACAAGGACGATTTTTGCAATTCTCTTTTTCTTAGGGCCATATTTTAAACAAAATATAAACTATATGGTCAGATGTGGATACTCAGATGATTGGATAAACAAGCATTTTGAAGACACAAAATAAAGAATGTATTAAAGGGTGAGTGAATAAACTGCCAGGTATATGATGGCCGTCTTTTCACGCAGCTCTCGAAGCTACAAATATCCTCCCATGTTCCTTGGCCCAAGTCAGCTGTAGTCTATTTCATCCCTTGGATGTTAAAAACGATCTGGCCATAGTTTATGTTATGGCCTGACGTGTTTATCCAACTTCGAAGAGACCCCTCGTGATGAAGGAGATGATGTCATTTGCTGTTAATACCTTGAACACAATGACGCATACTTTATTTTACTGTTGGTGTCTTTACAAAAACTGAATGAAGTTAGGAAGAATCGTCAATGACCCTATCACAACCTTATGTCTGTTTTTAAGTTGAATCACATCGACTGAAGGAAACAAGAAATATTTGTTGGACTGAAGAGTAAACTGTTCACTATCAGAGGTATCCCTATAACTAATGAACCCTTCGGCGGTGTGAGTCTCTAAAATGGTATTAAATAGTAAACTGGAACGAAAAACCTGACTTTACTCTCTTCCATGACACTTGATCGAGACTCTTTTCTAATATTTATGGTGCTGTATGCGTCTCTTGGGCATTATAAAATTAACCTGACGTCAGCCAAAATAAAATGCAAAGTAGGTACTGTGCTGCTAAAGGGTTAATAGCGTCCTAAGGTTCATGCCCCGAGAGAGGTCAAAGAGTTTATCCATCTTCCTTCCCCACGTAAACATGGAAAGTTGGGTTATGATGATGAATGGATTCCTTAGGCCTATTGCTACTGCCCTATTGTCGTCATCTTGGTCCGCTTTAGAAAGTACGTACATTTCAGATTCCTTTAAATTGCCTTTTTGCTATGTTACATAAAGTTATACACAAACGACACCCATTTATTCTTGAGGTATACAATATGTTCGTTGGATACATGGTTATATGATGCGATGATGTCTTTTTACCTCCCTTATGTGTCGTTTTGAGAAGCCAAAAGCGTCTTCCAAAACTCCACTCTCACCCCGCCCTTCGAGCTAACTCCTTGTCCTCCGTGCTCACTCCCTGTCCACTCTCTCCTTTCCCTTTAATCCCATCTCCCTCACCGGCTCCCTTTCCTCACTCTTCCCTCACCTCCCTTCGAACTTTCCAATCCTTTCCTTTGACAGAGAGAAAGGTTATGTTAGTTTTAACCTATCCTGTAACAAAGAGCCTCGAAAGGATCAGTAGGTCTGTTGCTGTTTTAGTTTCCTTAGTATTCCTTTGTACTTCCTTACACCTCACTCTCGTCTCAACCTCTAACCCCTCCTCCCCTGCACTCTTCCCATCGCCTCTACGGATTCCCATTTTCAACTGGCCCCTCCCACGCCCTCCTTTCCATAGATTCACACCAGTCACCCTCTGCCGCTCTCCCCTTCCACCACCTCTCCCTCGCCTCCCTCCACCCTCTCCACTTCTCACTCTCTTAAACTGTGATCTCCCCTCCTCTCTCTCTTACATTACAGTTTCCCCCCCTCTCATTTCTACACTGCGATCCCCCCTCCTGTCACTTCTATACGGCGATCTCCCCTCTTCTTCACTCACTCTTTCACTTCTTCCACCCCTCTACCCTTCCCCCACACCCATTTTCATCCTTTTCTCCTCCCCTCCTTTCCCCCCGCTCCTCACTCCTCTTCACGGTTCACTGCCTCTGCTGCCCTACTCACACTACAATCTTCTTCCACCTCCCTTACCCCCTTTTCACACTGTCCTTCCACTTTCCCTCCCCCATCCCCACCATTTCTCCCTCACCACCCTCTCCTCAGGATCCTGCCCATCCCTCAGTGACGACTCTTTGGCCCCCTTAAATCCCGTGGTGTGGCCCCCAGCGGCAGAAGGCAGTCACAAAGAGACATAAAGAGGGCGTCTGCGCTTCCCCCGGGGACGTAATAACTCGGCCCATGTAAGAAACACACCCAAACACTGTGGACGTGACCTGACTTGTTCCTACCTCGCCCCTCTCCTGCCTCTGCCCTCACTCCCTTCCTGGGCCGTGCTCTCTCACCTCTCTCGCTCCCTCTCTCCCTCACACACCTACTCCCTCTCTTTCCCTCCTCGAACATGCTCCCTCATTCCCCTCACCCACTCTTTCCTTCCCTTATACTTGTCCTCACTCCCTCCCTTCTCCCCTCATGCATTTGTTCTTTCCCTTCTAATTTGTAAAAAGGCCTGCGACAGCCAGATGATTTAATGAAAAACGTCCCTATGCAGAGAAGTAGAGTATTGTGTTATCACTCAGTTAAAATAAAACTCTAATTAGTTAGTGATGGTAAAACAAAGGTGTTGGACTACCAATGAGTGATGAAAAGTGTTTGATATTTTATTACGGCTCAATAACAGCGTCTGAAGAGAGCCAGGATAAAAGTATGACCTCAGGCGGAAAGTATCTGAGTTAGAAAGAGATAGAGTGCCATTTCACCTCTGCCAAGGAGATCTGGAAACTCTTCTGTTATTTCTTGCATGTAGCGGGGGAAGTTACTCTCCCTTTCTCTCTCTCTCTCTTTACATCTCCCTTCCTCCCTCCATCCATTCTGCTTCTCGCAAAAATAAATAACCTCCCTTTTTCTCACACGCAGCCTCTCCCACTTTTTCTCGTGCTTGATAGCTTTGCTCGATCTTTCTCTCTCACTTACTCACCCTGTCTTTCTTTCGCAGTCGGGCTCTTATTCTCTCTCTCTCTCTCTCTCTCTCTCTCTCTCTGTATATACCATACCATAAATCATCCGTGTAGGTATCTATCTATCTATCTATCCATATACTGCATGTATATATAGATAGATAAATGGATAGATAGAGAGAGAGACAGACAGCTATAGATAATATCTATATCTACATCTATCTATCTATCTATCTATATGTGTGTGTGTATGTATGTATGTATGTATTTATTCAACTAGGTATGTGTATATCTTAGATACCATTTTGTTCTTTTCACACACTGGCTCCAATGACTCACTGTCAGCCATAAATAATCGTATTCTATTCGCTGGAATGGAACACTAGAGTGCTGCCCACCATGAAAGGGTCAAATGTAACACCATTACAACACTCAGGCTCTTACAGCTCTGCCTTAATTAAATGGAACCGTCTGGCCGAAGTTCGAGTAGAATGTGATTATGAGCGAGATATGTTACCAGTATTAACACTTAGTATACCATGACTCGCTGTACCTTCATGAAATCGTCTGACATTAGTTGGAATGGGACACTAGAATTGTTCTGACCATGAGAGGGTTGAATTTGCAAGTCTTTCTGTAGGTGTGTGTGTAAGTCTGTGTGGATGCCTAAAACGTTCTTTGCCTTGTAATATATCTCTCCAGACCTGCTGTTTCGCTATATATCCCCGGATTTATAGGAAGCTTCGTGAAGTGATGTGGTCTTTGAAGCTCATAATTCAAACGCTACAGTACAACAATGCACAGACAGAAGGGGTTACGCTCTCTCTCTCTCTCTCCTTCCAATTTCCTCCGTCCCCTGTTGTCTCGTATTTTCTTTCCCCTCTTTCTCTCCTCTTATTTTGCCTGATCCCCTTCCCTCTTCTATATTCCTTTCCTTATACACTTCCTTCATCTACCCTTTATTTCTTTGCGTCCTCCTTACCTTGTTTTTCTTTTTCCTTTTCTCTATACTCGCTTAATGGCTGCCTTCGGGGCCTCCGCTCGATGTCAAGCGACAAACCAACACACACACAGAAATCGAGTCATTATAATATATATTATACTATACTATTATACTACACAATTTTAGGAGTATACGGAGGGAGGAAAGGGAGGCGAGAGAGTGGTACTACTGTACAAGAAACACGTCACTCTTCTCTCGTGTTATGCTAGTAAAAGGACGAATCCATCCCCTGCACTCTAAACAAAAGGTCAGAAATGAATCATTACTCGGGAACCAGCGACCCGATTGGCATGGAAATTCTTTAACTCTTCAAGTTTGAGCATTTCAACGGTACCGGTACCCTGCTCTAACAGAAATTTGCGTTACATGCGCCGTTTTTGCTGTGTTATGGTAACAACAAACCAACTAACATACAGAAATCAGATCATTATAATATAGATTTTTCTCTCGTTTTTTCCTGTCACTTTTTTTTTTATTCATTTATCCCATTTTTTTGCTTGACTTCTCTTGTTTCCCTCCCTTTTTATCTTACTCTTTCTTCCCTCCTTACTTCTTTCACTTCTCTTTTCCTTTTTTCTTCCTGAGGTTCACCATTGTCTTCTCATTCCCTCCTTTCCTTCCTTCCTCTTCATATCTTCCCTCCCTCGATTCCTCTTTCATATTTTCTCCCATTCTTTCTCCTCTCGGTGCTTCCCTTTTCACGGTTCTCTTTATATCATCCTCTCCTGTACATTCCTTCCTACCATTTTTTCTCTTCCTTGTAGTTCTCTTTTCCCTCCTTTCAGAATACTTCCATTTCTAAGCTTCCTCCACTCCCCTCGGTTTCTTTTCATCCCTTCCTCCTACCATTTCTGTAGATATTTTTAACCTTCTTTGCCTCTCTTTTTTCTGCTTCTTCTTATGTCTTCATTCCTCCGATCCCAGCTCCTTCCTTTTTTCTTTCCTGTTGTGCATTCCTCAATTTATCTCTCTCTCTCCTTCGCTCCCTTTCTCCCCCCCCCTCCCTCTTTCCTTTGCTCCCTTTCCCCCTCTCCTCTTTCCTTTTCCTTGCTTCTCCACCATTGTTTAATTTCCTTTCAATCACTTTGTCTCTTCATCTTTCATTTTTCTTTCCTTCTCACTCACGTCCGTCTATTTCCTTCCTTTCGGGTTTCCTATATTTATCTCTTTCACCTTCCTACCTCCCTCGCCTCCTCCTCATTTCTGATACCACCATTCCTCTCTTTTTTTCCCATATTTCCTTCCTTGCTTTTCGCTCACCTCTTCTCTTCAGCTCTCTCTCTCTCTCTCTCTCTCTCTCTCTGTTATTCCTGTCTTTCTGGCTCTTTTTTATTTTTCTAAAATATTCTCTCCCAATGTGTCAGAGATTTGTTTTCCTATCTTACATTCCCTTCCATCTCTCTTCTTTTTCTGTGTGTTCCTTCTTCCCTCCCCTCCCACATCTCTGTCTAGTAGGCCACTCTTTGCCCCCTATTCTCTTGACCCTTACTTCCTTTTCTTCCAGTCTTTCCTTACCTTATGTACAGGGAATACTGACTCTCTCCTAATTTTTCTCTCCTCTCCTTTCCTCCCATGCTTCAGTTCTTTCCCCAGGGCCTCCTATATCTATTTCCGTCGCCCTCTCCACGTTTCCTCTTCCCCTCGCCTCTTGTTCGTCCATTCTCCCCCTTCTCTCTCCGACGACTACCCTCCACACCTACTCTATTCTTCTCTCCATTCTTCCCTTCCCACAATTCCCTTCTTTCATCGTGCCCACTCTTCATTTACATCCACCGACTACCTTCCCATCTTTCCTATCCCTTCCTTCCTACCTTTCCTTCCTTCCTCATTTCAATTCCTCACAATGCTATCTCCATTTCACTGATCCTCCCATTCTTTTCACTCTGTCTACATCTCCTTAAACCATTTTTCTTTTTCTATCTTCTCTTTTCCCTCCTTTCCTCCTCCCTCAACTGCATACCCCTCCTGCTTTTCCCTCAGTCAATTCTTTACTCTTCCCGCCCCATCTCCTTTTCCTCCCTTCTTCCTTTGCTGCCTTTCTCTCCTTTATTCCCTTTTTACCCTTCCTTCCTTCCTTCCTGGCAACTTGTTAAGCTTGCCTTCTTCCATCATTAGCTCACTTCTTCTATTTTTTCACTCCCCTGTTCCTTGATATTTACCCATCCACATCTTCCTCTCTCCCTCATCTTTCCCCTCCCACCTTTTCCTTCCCCCCCACCTCTTCCCTTTCCCGTTTTCTTCCCCTCCCCAGCGCTCCTCTCCCTCTTTTCTTTCTCTTTCCACTTCTCTCCTCTATATTTTCTTCCTTTTTTACCTCTTGTCTGCCTTCCCTTTCTTCGTACCTGTCCCTCCCTTTGCAGCGATTCCTTCCGTCTTGTTGTTATCTGGACTTACTAACTATTCCATTTCTCCTCCTTTTCCTCTCTCTTCCTTTTCTCCCCTACCATTTCTTCTCCTTTTCCTCTTTCTCCCTTTCCTCCCGCACCCTCCTTTCTTTCCAGTGCCTTCAACCTTTACCTCCCTCCTTCCTCTCCTCCTATATTTCCCCCCGTCCCACATACTCCACCCTCTCCTCTTTTCCTTATCTTCCTTCCCTGCCTTAGTCCTCTTCCGTCTCCTTCTTCCTACCCTGCTAACCCCTGTCCCACACGACAAGCCAGTGAGTCGGAAAGAGCTGTGTTATGAGCTGGACATTTGCTACTGAGACAGTCCTTTCGTCTGATGGCCGTATTATTATAACTAAGTGTGCGAAGGAATGACCAAGGCCCTGATTTCTGACGGGCATTACAGACTGCAGTGAGTAATGATGCAGTAAAAAATCGGACAAATCTTATCATCTCAGGTTTCAGAATTATCGTCGCAAATTGAGAACTTCTCGACACCTTCGCCCTGTCGACTTTAATACTATCGTCGTCAGATTCACTAACTTATGATCAGTTTCCTGTCATATGCTGGGCTTGTTATTGCAGGAGGGACAAGAAAACGAGCGCTGAGTAACGAACCTACACCTTTAGATATCGCTTACCGCTTTTACATCAGTCTGTGCACCTGTATACCCACAGCTCCAATGGCCTTCCAAAATAAGTACTGATTCCAATTTTCATAGTTTACTTCATTAACACAAGTAAAGTGTTCATAGAAACGATATAAACATTAGTTAAGTAACAAATATCCTACACAGGATTGACAAAAAATGGTTTTCTATTTCAACTATCTATCTATCTATTGCCAGACGCCTCAATCCCGTTTGGGGTGGCCACAAACAAATCGCCTCCAAGTCGCCCTGTCCCCCGCCATTTCACTGCCCTCCTCCCAACTCACACCCCCCTCTCTCACATACCTCTCCACCCCATCCCTCCATCTCATCCTCGGCCTCCCCCTCCCTCTTCCCCCCTCCACCTCACTCACATACACTCTCTTCGTCAGTCTTTCACCCTCCATCCTCTAATAATAAAAGCTGCTGGTTTCATGGTAAACAAATTATCGTTCCGTGACTGATTTGGCTTTCAGTTTCCATCCGGCAGGCAATCAGTCTTATAATCATGAATCCTGAGAGATGTTGTCACAGAGAAGTCAGGAGGCCTGTGACTACATGAAGTGCAACAGTTACCTCTTGCAAGAAGTTTACACGTATCAGTATTTTTACAGCTCTGTGAAGCTCTATACTGTACTTAATTGTTATGCTTTCTGAAAACAAATGATTAAACAAAATTAGTACAGGAATCCAGAACATGGAACCTTGTAAAATCTGAAAGGGAGTCTACAAAACCCTAATTAGAATTCCCTGTACCCCACTTGGTTACATGTACAGATGAAAACAATAATCGCGTATCCCCTAAGTAGACAAAAACCACGAGTCTTTAATGTCTGTCTTTTTCCACTGACTTCTCCATGATCTCTGCGTGAACACCCATACTGCCGTTTTAGTTCAGGATTTGTTCATCTTTGAGTCTATGAACAGTTCACTGGTTCCAGGGTTTGTCTGCTGGGGAGATACCGATTATTGCTTTCGAGTGTACCCCAAAGTTCAGAATCACCGGCTGTAGAGTCTTCTTATTTCTCTTGCTCTTCCTGATGAGAAAGACCTTATTTAACAGAGGAACGTTACTGTAAGTATTAAGGTGAATCTCTGACCTGATGTTGACATTATCTCATGCACTGAAAGTCTACAACAGTACGTGGGGGGAACTTTTCATCAGTGTTCCTTGAGACGAGTTTACTGTACCTGTGATCTGAATAAAAATGTCTGGAGATATCGAAATAACAAGAAAATATATATGTTCGCGTAATAAAGAGCTAAACCTTTATACAGGAAGACGAATTTTCATCCTTTTTTTAAGTTTTGCAGTAGTGAAATTCTGTATATTCTTTATTTTTTTTTATCTTTTCCCTGATACTGGTCACCCCCCCCCCAAAAAAAAAAAAAAAAAATCCACTGCAACTGAACCGTGGGGGAGGTAAATGGGTCCGAGGCTAGACTACCTCCGTCAAGGTCAATTTAAGCCAAAGAAGACTACGCCACGCCCCTGACGGCGTGCACATAATAACTATAAAAATTAATTGGACACACGTACTAGTAAACAACTTCTTGGGATCGAAAGACGGGACGTTAGGAGCACCTTATCTATCCACACGTGCATTCTACATAGGGAAAGGAACGAATTAGTAGACCCGCAATGTGTGGTCGTATTATTTTATTTACTAATTTTGATCTATTAATCGCAATACTTATTAAAACGGGAGAGGAACATGACGACGATGAGTGTGATGATTAGAGGAACATGACGACGATGTGTGATGATTACAACGACAACGACGATGACGACGACGACGACGATGATGATGATGATGATGATGATGATGATGATGATGATGAGGAGGAGGAGGGGGAGGAGAAGGAAAACGGCAATGATGATGACAATAATGATGATGAGGGCGATTGGAATGATGATAATAATTAGAAAATCCCACTTGATAGAGAGAGAGACAGACAGACAGACAGACAGACAGACAGACAGACAGAGATTGGGGGGCACCATCCACTGACCCTTACCCCACCATGGAATTTATACAGAATCCAGAATCACCTACATTCCCAACAGCCCTGAATATCGGAGGGGCAACAGGTCTCCCTCCCTTTGACCACTTCCTCGGGGGCAGCGGGGCTGAAATATAAAGACCCGCTGCTTCTGGCCCGCTTACCAATGGCTGATTCGGCGACAGGAGGGTTAAGTCTTTGTTGAGGGAATGGACTTGTGGTGAAGCTACTTTGCAGGGAACTTTGTTGAGAGCTCTCCTACTCTCTCTCTCTCTCGCTCTGTGTGTGTGTGTGTGTGTGTGTGTGTGTGTGTGTTCACCTGCATTCCATCAACCACATCCATGACCATGTGAAATAAGGTACGGCATAGCATATACGAACAGATAATAATGATTGGTGGTTTGCCTATTCATTTCGTCATCCGCTGAGCCAAGTCTAGTATTTTTATCGAAGCTGTGGTGAAAATTTATACCGAGTCATTATATACGTTTGCCTATGTTCACCCTATGTAGCTTCTACCCACGGCAAATGAAGACTAATAAAGAGAAACGCAGCCAGTCTGTCACAAAGATTTTCACCTGCATAAATCTTCCTACAGACCCTTCTGCCTCATACGTACTTTGTTATCATGGACAAAAGTTGATTCTGGCTTTCAATCTCCCTCCAAGGAGAAAGTCGTGCCCTACAGTGAACTTTAATTTGTGATAGAGCTTCCGTTTCCATAGCTCTCGAGACTTAACTCCTGACCATCTTTCTTTGCTAACTTTTATCAGTGTTTACTTTACATAAAGAAGGAGGAGGGATCATAAGTACTACCACCTTCAGCCCCTCTGCCGGTGACGACCATACACAATGTCGTTGAATAGTCTCTAGCACTCTGCCAATTTCTGAACCATTTCATTGCCTTTTCCCCAATTTAATTCCCCCATCCCGAATCGTGACCCCATCTCACAGTGCTAATGATTAGCATCTATTCTCTGTGAGAGGTAGAAAAAGAGGTATAAAATTCCTGTCCTTTTCTCTGTATGTACAGTATCTCACCCAATCAACTCGACTCCCGCCAATTCCTTGGCCTCCTTAACTTCCATACCTTTCTCACACGGCATACATTCATCACACCACACTCGTTCCAACCACAAAATCTGCCTCCAGTTAAGGATCTTATCAATATCAAGCCACAGTTCCTTTCTCAGATCGTCGTGATAAGGCTTCTCGTCCTCCCCTCGCACTGGCTGATATGCGGTGAAGCCTGGAAAACAGAATGTGCCAACAATACCTACTTCAGAATTTTATAGGGCACTTGGAAATCAATTGCTGTTATCTGGACATCATTATCATCATCATCACCATCATCATCGTGATCATTATCATCGTTTTTGTTAATAGCGTCCTAAATGTTACAAAAATTGATATTAATATCCAAATTATTATTATTATCATCTTTGTTTTTATTATAATCATTATGATCTCTGCTGTCATCACAGCCACCACGCTCGCCGCCGCCATCATCATCATCATCATCCTGATTCTATTCCTATTATCAAACATAAAGGCTTTACTAATTCTCTTAAAATAGCCTTCTGGAGAAACAGATGAATATAGAGACATTGTAGACACAGACAGACAGATGAATACGGAGTTAAATGTCTATATATCTATCTATAGCCCGACGCCCTAATCCCGCAAAGGGTGGCCGCAGACAAAACGCCTCCAAGTCGCTCTGTCACCCACCATTTGACTACCCTCCCCCCAACTCACCCCCCCTCCCTCATATACCTCTCAACTCCATCCCTCCACCTCATCCTCGGTCTACCTCTCCCTCTCCCTCCCTCCACCTCACCTACATACACCCTCTTAGTCAGTCTTTCATTCTCCATTCTCTTCACATGTCCAAACCACCCCAGTGTATTTCTCCTAATCTTCTCAACCACATCCACATCCACCTCACAGCGTTCCTTCACTTCTTCATTCGTCAACCTGCGGGTGATTATTTGAAGTTGTCACAAACTGTTCCTAAATTAACAAAAACTACGATCAAGTAGAGGAATGTTTGGATTAATTTATATACATAGATTAAACAGATGGATGGAGGACTACGGGTGGGGATAATATTATGACCGGCCCTTCAATTAAACACCTTTTTATACCCAAAACTTTACCGAGAATTTCCAGATCTTATATCATATGAAAATTGCCTCCAAGTTATTAATCAGAGTCCCTTACATAAAAGTCTACCCTATTGATGTTGGCCCTGAGCGAGTTACGTAAGCTAATTAACTCAACATAGTGGGGTGGGAGAAGAAGAGGAGGAGGATCGAGAACGAGACTGTGGTATAAGGTGGTGGAGTACTTTAGTGAGAGAGGCAGTCCATCATCATCATCATCATCATTATTTGTTATTATCATCATCATCATTATCATCAAAATCTTAACCCTGTTTCCCAATAATAAATGGAGTGGATATTTATTATGTATATTTACGTGGTCGTTATGTTTATATTTCCCCATATTTAGAAAGTTGTGCATCTACAACAGGGGCCCGGTCAGTAAGTTATGCCCAAGGATTTTTCCATACAAGGTGGTTAAGTCCATGGAAGCATCATATCATGCTTCACTTAAGCTACCAAAGGATTTTCTTAGGAGAGTTGTTTCACTATGCCCAAGTCGAATATGGTCTTCTCTAAGGATTTTCACACGCATGATACTTCACTAGGGCGAAAGACCCCATTTGGTGATTCACTTCATCAACCCTCCTTATTATCCCACTTCTATTAAGTATTTTTGTACTTTTCGCGCTTTCATTCTACCTTCTTACTTGAGATTCTTGAATATATGTGTAAATTTCGCTGTTACTCTCCCTGCGTGGAAAAAGTTCGGTCCTGCAGTGGATCACGTAATAAATGACAGACACAGACTTTATTAAATCCGTGAGTGTTATGCTTTGAGCGGCACGCGCGCGCACGTGTGTGTGTGTGTGTGTGTGTGTGTGTGTGTGTGTGTGTGGGTGGGTGGGTGGGTGGGTGGGTGGGTGGGTGGGTGGGTGCGTGCGTGCGTGCGTGCGTGCGTGCATGCGTGCTTGTGGGTGCGTGTGTGTGTGTGTGTGTGTGTGTGTGTGTGTGTGTGTGTGTGTGTGTGTGTGTGTGTGTGTGTGTGTGTGTGTGTGTGTGTGTGTGTGTGTGTGTGCAAACAATATACGAGTAAATGAAAAAGTGTCCCCCTATTATAAACAAATTTTGGTGGAGGGGTTAAGGGGTAGCCTCTCAGGAAATCTACTGATATTTTTTTAACAACAGATCAAAGGGCAAAATCACAGGGCTATGTCAAACGCTTACCCAGCAAAATCGACTTCAAGTTTTTAAGCTGATTTTGAGCACATTTTGGGCAAAGGCTGAGGGCAACGCAAGAAATGAAGAGATTTAATACTATGAATTATAACTCAAAGATCAAAGTCACAGCGCAAGGTCAAAGTTCTACAGAGTGATTGTTAACCAAATGACTCAAATAGTTTGAGTTCGAGTTTAGCCAAATTTGATGAATTTGTTGAAGGTCAGCCAAGAAGTAAACCCACTATTTGAGAACAATAGTACAAGGTCAAGATCACAGGACAGTTTTTCCGATACAGAATTAACTGTGGAAGAATTTAAAGCAAGGATAAAGAAATCCGACTCTGAGAATAAGTTAACCGTTCAAGGTTGCTGGAAATGGTCAAATGTCAAGGTCACTGGACACAGCGAACTCAAACTAGTTTCATCTTATTTGAGCCAAAGTTGGTGGAAGGGTTATGATTTAGGCAAACGATGAAATAATTCGATTTTGGGAGTAATCTGTCGAAGGTGAAGGCCACAGGGCAAAGTAATGCATTCGGCTCTGAGATCAGTTGGTGGTCATGGGTGTTGCATTCTCTGCGCATTCCTTGTGTTATGGATTTTACTCATATTATACATTAGTGGGAAAGGATGACTGTTTGATTTACTGACATACTGATTAATGCCCATATTCATAAATTTATTCATTTATTACTTTAACTGAATATTTGACGGGCAAATTCTCTATCAGCTAGATATAAGTCGTCTGGCTTTACCCTGATAATAACAAATGGATTCTCCTTTGACTGACTGATTTATTAGTTGTTCGATTTTTTGTACGTTGATTCATACATTTATATTTCTTGTTCTTCTGATCTACAATCACGAACTTTATTCACTGATCGAATGAATCAATAATTATTTCATCAATCATTGCGTGGAAAAGGAAGCCATTATTATTATTATTATTACTGCTGCTACTACTACTACTACTACTACTTCTACAATACTCCTCCTCCTCCCCCTCCTATTACTACTACTACTATTACTACTACTACTACTATTACTACTACTACTACTACTGTTGCTTTTGCTGTTGTTTTTTGTGTTGTTTTTTAAATGGCAATTATCATTATATCCTGATTTTCATGAAGTTACAAAATCTTCTGCCGGGAGACTGAGGCAAAGTTTCTGGTACGCAATCTGCAATCGCTCGCTAACAACTTCATTCCAACGATGTACTTTCTTTTCATTGTTGCAACCCTTTAGTCGAGTTTGCTACCTTTTTGAAATATACAGTTAGATACAGCCTCTATAAACACCTCCCCCCATGGGATTCTTTCGTTAACTGAGGAAAATCGCTTGGTGGCAGAAGAATACAATAGTTAATACATCATGCGACTGAGGGGGTAAGCAGGAAGGACGTGATGGCAAGCCCCTGTTTTTTTCTATTCATCTCCTTCTTTATCTAACACAGACGCCTACTGGGAGGGAGGGAAGGACGTGAGAGGAGAGGAGAGGATGAAGGGAAAGGAAGAGGGAGGGAAGGTAAGAGAATGAAGGAGAGATAAGAGAAGAAACAGAACAAACAAGAAGAAGAGAGAGAAGATGGAAAGGAAAGAGAAACGGAGGGAAGAGAAGGAAAAAAAGAGATGGACAGCGTGAAAGGGAAAAGAGGAAAGGGGAATGGAAGAGAGGGAACAGCCACGAAAGGACTGATGGGCAGTTGCTTTTTGTTTTCGTATGTGCTGCCCTAACACAGTAGGTCAGTCCCTTAGCTGACCCCCAACCCCTCCACCAAGTCTGACCAAATCAGATCAAAATTGCTAGAAATGACAATACACTACATCTACAACTCACTTCCTTCCTTACCACCAACTCATTCCTGTACTAACTAACTTTTTTACCAAGACAGGGACGGAGTTAAATGTCAGAATACTTGTCAGCATCAGAAAAAGAGGTTCAAAGAAGACAAGAGAGTTGTGTTAAAGAAAATGAAATAAAAGTCACATGAACCAAGAACATGCTACTTTAACCCACTAGTCAGCCTCATTTCCCTCTTAACTCTCCCCTTTCCGCCCCTCCACTCCCCCCACCCCTACCCCTAACCCTGACAGGACACGGCACCCATGACACGCGATCTGGGCCAGCGGGAAGATTGGAAGTGTCACATCCTAAGCCAGTAGACGCCCCGGTATATAACATTCCGGTGGGGAGCGTCACACAGTGCTACTCCTACAAGACAAACTTTTAAAGGTGTCTGGCCCTCCACCGCGACTAGCAACTGAGGATTTATGAGATTGGATTTTATACGAACGGGCTTAGTTTCACGAATTAGTGATGCCTTGAATACTTATAAATTTTTCACTTAGATAACGTGTTTTTCTACTTTATTATTACTAACTGCAGAAGGCAATTTAAGCTTCAGAAAGAACTTTTGTAGTGACGAGGTGAGAGGCAGTCTCCATTAATCTCTCCACAGCATGACTTCTCTCTCCAAACTGAATAAACACACACACACACACACTCACACACACACACACACACACACACACACACACACACACGTCACTAAACAGAGTAACCCAGCAGACGAGTGCGTAAAATTAATATCATTTGGCTGGCAAGTGAGAGATTGTGTTACCTGTGCACCAGAAACATCTAAAGATGTCCAATTCTCTGTCGGAATGAGAAGCTTATGATTATATCTGACTAACGTGTAGACGAGTTCATTTACTATCCATTTCAGAGGCGGAGTTGCGCTGTTTTTCGCAAATATCTCCTAAGCGAATCGTTGGATCAGTATGATATTTCAACGCAGTACTTTTGACATCCGGGCCTAATTTATGACCCTTAAACCATACTGCTACATATGTTACATTAGGAGTTTACTGAAGGATATTAAGCCTAATCCAGTCATCAAATCTAAGGTGTTATACAAAATCGGACGAGTGCGACTGTGTGGGGTAGCTCCTCCACTAACACCCTGAACAACCCTCTGACCATTCCTTCCCTACCCCCCAATATCGCGTTCACCCCCTCCCCGTTTCCCTCTTCACTCCCAGTCACACCATCCCTCTCCCATCTTTGCACTTCCGTTTTCTTTTTTCATTCTAATTGCATACATAATATTTGAATATGACAGTATGTATATACTTATCATACATTAGTAATATTATTTAACACAGTTACCTACTGTTGTGTGTGGCCATGAAAACCAGAGTGGGTCAAACGACCATAAAATCATTGGCTAATTACGTTGTTATGGCCGTATCATTACCGATGTATCTACGGTTACCAAAAATATGAAGTCAGTTTTGTTTTTGGGCAACCAATAGAGCATTGGAGTTTATAATTTTGTAATAATATAAATAGAGACAGGTAAAACAATAAATATATACACTGGACCATGTTCACATTTTTGGATGAATACACAGTATTGTAATAATAGTAATAACTTCTCCGAGAAGGTTCAGGCAACAAGTGATACAATTTGTAGTTCGTGAATTTCAATGGTTGACCATAAATACTGCGAACATATAGGCATAGCTTCTATTACATGTACGTAATCATCCTGATGTACAGTACTTTCTACGCGAAATACGACTTGCATCCATTGCAAATAATCATATCAATACGTCTACAACTACATAACATTCTTACATTATAATACAGTGCTGGGATAATGAGGGAGGGACACAAGAGTGATGAAGGAGGCGAGGAGCTCGGGGAGAATAGGAGGAATAACGAGGACGAGAAGGGGGAGAAGTAGGGGTCGTTAAGGAATAGTTTGGGAGGGTGTTGGGGGGGGGGCAACACTTTCCTTCGAATGCGTCAACATGACTAGTCGACTTTCTGTTATTTTTCACGAGTAAACTCCTCAAATAACATAAATAGCAATATGGTTTAAGGGTCATAAAATAGGCCCGGATGTCAAAAGTAGTGTGTTGAAATACCATACTGATCCAACGATTCGTTTAGGAGATATTTGCAATAAACAGCGCAACTCCGCCTCTGAAATGGATAGTAGTTTGATGTTAATTGGGGAATCTCTCTCTCTCTCTCTCTCTCTCTAATTACTTTCTCTGTGAAAATGTGAGTTTCTGGTATTCTCTTCCACTGAATTTATCAAGTCATCAAAGGGTTGAAACAGAAGTTTGATTATCTTGTCTGCTCACATATTACAGGTGATGGACGGTTCAGGTGACTTGGTAACAGCCGTGATCAATACTGTATGATGTGGGGTTACATAACTACCGCGCCGCCACTTATATCATCAAAGCAAATTGGTGTGGTGGCGAATGTTAGGTTGTGTGTGACAGGGTGATGGTCTGGATAACGTTACGGCATAACAAGCGGCTGAAGTGAATGCCAGAGAGAGAGAAGAGATACTTAGATTTACTTTGATGTGACCGCTCTGCAGGCAGTATGCATGACGACTGATGATAATGGCAGTTTATTTAATGAAGTAGGGATAGTACAGAGACATCCTTCAATCCTTTTCCGCCAATGTAAGTCTTTCTTAAGAAAAAAAAAATATTCTTACTTCCACAAGGCAAATAGTTCAAGACAACTCCATCAGAGTATGTTCCTTTTAATCTGAGTATTATATTCTGACAGCCAAATTGAAGTAAACATATCTGAGAAAAATTAGAAGACGCCGTCGGTTTGAAATATGAATGGGAAAGAGGAGTACTATGACAATGAATGAATGTTAAAAATATGTCCCTGTGCGCCAGAAATCCAGTGATCCAGGTACTGCGAAAAAGACCAAATTACCATCTGTTATGGCCAGTCATACACACATTCTACAACGCCTGCCAGTCAGTTCCCTCAGTGCCCGAAAGTCGAAACACAGTGCCACACATGAAGACAGGCATTTCCTAAGCAAACTACCAGCGAAGCTACCACTGGCTCGCGAAAATTGTAGACGTTGCCTCCAGTCGTCGGTGATTCAGAATAATGTTAAACCAAAATATGTGCAGCCACGTAAAGTCAAGTGTCATTTGCAGTACTAAGTGTTAGGAACGTGGACACAAGGGACGTAATCACCGAACTACTTCTGACTAGTGGGACGAGTAGACTGTACTGAAAGTCTTAAGGAAATTAACGTTAAAACTCAAATTTATACAGTCGTTTCAAAGCGTTTACCAGTCATAGTTTTTAGTGTTTGGAAAGTCAAAGTGATATACTGAAGGTATGCACTTCCGTAGTAAACCTGCTGCTGAAGCCGTAGTCGGTAGCCGAGTCGCGGGTAATTTAGTGTAATGTTAAGCCAAAATTACTCGCCAGGCACGACTCTCATTGCCTGGAACGTAAGGCATGCAAATACCCAGGTAATTCCCACTGACCTCCGAAAATCATTAGACGGTATCTCGAATCTTAAGGTGCTGGAGAGGGAAGCCTTCACATGGTGGCACCATTATAGTCGGACGGTTCCCCTGCCTGGTGATGCTGACGTCTCACAACTCCTTCCAAACCTCCTGAAAAGAAGAGGAAAGCATATCAGCCTGTAGCCCATTGAGTTCGCGTTCGTTGAGCCTAGGATCACAACAACAGCAAATATAAGCCAATAATAAGTACTGAAATGCGAATTTTCACTATACACAGCTAATTAGGATTTATAGTTAGTTATTATCTCAGTGTCTGGGACGAAAACCATAGAAAAATTTGAACAGAACTACTACAGACCTTCGGTAAATTTCTAAACAGTGTAGGTAATGTAGTGTAATTTGAAACACAACTTTTTGCTACTATTTGAAAGTGCTTGGTAATCATGCAATGGACATACACATATCCAAAGCAAACCTTCAGCTAAAATACCATTGATCCGCGAAACATGTAGACCATACTTGGAGTTTTAGATAGTTTAGAGGAATGTAAAGTTCCCGAGGCACGAGAGGTGAAGGAGTACACGTACGCAAAAAAAAAAAAAAAAAAAATGAAAAAGGAAATAACAAGTAGAAGCAAGGGCAAGGGATACGAGAGACAATATATACAGGAAAATGCATGGGATTTACCAAAGCTTGCTCCTGGTACAGAATACCCTTATACTCAAACCACAAGGTATGTTCTCTTCCTTACGTGTATAAAAAGCTAGACGACACGTTTGAAAAGAGCTTGCCTCATACTGTAGCTGCGTTCGGAGTCTGATACGACACGTGTCTACCGCGGTGGATGTCATGTCGTTTGGTGGGTTCGCACTCGTTTCTTGTCCTTTTTTTCTTTTCTTTTTTTAGGTTATAAAATCATATTAAATTACTGGATTAAAAAGCCAAATGGTTTCCTGTAAGCCAAGAAACCATTTACAACGCTGGGTGGTAACCATATAACCAAACCATACGTGCTTCCTACGTGTCAACAAGTGGGTTGGTGGAGGGTTGGTGCCCCTCCCTGTAAGACAACTAACTCAGTGTCAAATGGCCACCCTTTGCGGGATTGTGGTGTCTGACAATAGATAGATAGAAAAAATGAGAATGAACTCTGAGCCACCTGGTACAGGTACATGCAAAGCAGGTTTCAGGACACTTGGGACAAAAAAAAACGTCGTGAGGACGTGACAACATGCGTTAGTAAAAACGAGAAGACTAAGAAGAACCTTTTTTTTTTTTTTGGGGGGGGAATGTAAACTTAACCGTAAAAAGAGGAACTGGATGAAAAAAAACAAAAAAAAACGAGAAAGTAGGAAAAAGGGAAGAACAACCAGTAACAAGGAACTGAGAGCAGGGACACATGTAAGAACAGGGAACAAAACAAGGAACTGAGAGCAGGGAGGCATGTAAAGAACAGGGAACAAAACAAGGAACTGAGAGCAGGGAAACATGTAAGAACAGGGAACAAAACAAGGAACGAAGAATACAAAATGACATAAAACGACTACAAAATATGGACAAGTAAAGACAAACAAAAAGAAAGGAACTAAAAACAAATACTGGGGACGGGCGGTGGCTGAATCGGCAGAGACGCGGCCTGCAGTCGTAATGGACACAGGGTCGAATCCCTGCTGAGGCAGGGAACAGGAAGAATTTCGTAAAAAAAAAAAAAGTCAGACTTTCCTGATCTACCAGAAGACCCCCCAACATGTCGTAGAGATAACCCTGCTAATACTAATACAAAAGTCCCGCATGGGACGGCCTTAGCATGTTTTCAATATGGACAGTGGGTGTTAGCGCCGAAGTGGTGACATGTGGGGGTGTAGGAGGACTACTGGGCCTTGGGATAGGCCACTGCCCCAGAGAAATAGGCCCTGAAGCCTTTGCCCAAAGTCGGACACATTAAAAAAAAAAAAAAAAAGAGGAAAATGAAAAAAAAAATTGCAATCAGCAGTCAACGTACGAAGAACCAACAATCAGCAAGAAGGAACAAGGATTTCCAAAGAACAAGGAACAAGGGCCTTCTGTACTTGAGCGCATGGTGGCCTCCTGAAGTCGAACCAAGAGAGCAACATTCTTAGACACGTCGGTAGCCACGGCGGAATGAGAGAGAGAGAGAGAGAGAGAGAGAGAGAGAGAGTCCCTCCCCTCTCCCCCCTATGCGTGACTCCGCGGCTGAGTGCTGTACACTGGCAATTCCTGTGGATTAGCCAAGTTTTACAAAGTTAGCATGCTTACAAAACTTCGTATTCTCATCGGCTTAGGATGATCCCTGGCAACTCTTGCTTAACGATTTACTTTGTATATTGCACCTTAATTTCCACATTCTCGTCAAATCTAAGCTAAAATATTTGTCTAATCGTCATGAGAATGGGATAATTGTGATCTCCAGATGATGAAATGATAATTTTGCAAATGAAACCAAAATGAAAAATGAATCATGGCAACCTCCCAGGCGTGTTGCAACTTGCAAGGCCAAAACTTGCCTATGCCAAATAAGGCAGACACACAGAGTGCAACACCCGCGCCACCCAGCTGGTCAATGGGCCGAATACTCGTATTTGACTTTGCCTTGTGCCCTTGACCTCCGACAGATTACTCTCGAAATCGAATTCTTTCATTTTTGCCTATGCTTTAACCCCTCTATCAACTTTAGTTAAAAAAAAAAAGAAAAAAAAAAAAAGCTGACTTAGCGTACTAGCCTTGGCAGAATGTCTATCCCTGTGACCTTGGCCTCTGACCGATTTTTCCCCAAACTGAATCTCTTTATTCTTGTTATTACCTGAACTGTTCCACAAAGTTTAGTTTAACACTGGATAAAAACTGTTTTAGTTTACCTTAGCATGTGACAAACATATCAGATCACAACTGTTAAATGTTACCGGGATTTTGTTCACACACAGACACAAGGGTCGAATGTGATCTTGCCGGCGACCTTGACCATCGAGTGATTGATCTCATCATTAAATCTCTTCGTTCTACTCTTACCATTAACACTTCCACCACGTTTAATTACAATTAGATTAAAACTGATGTAACTGAGCTAGCCCTGTGACCCTGGCATTTAGCCTTTCCCTGTGACTAACTTTTTGGCGAGTTTTCTCAAAATCGAACATTTTCATTTTTCATTTACCCTAAACTACTGCACCAATATTGATGTATATAAGAAAAAAAAAAGCAAACTTTGTCCTGAGACCTTGCTCTTTGAACTATTATTCTAAAAACAACAGGCTTCTTCCCTTGAACCCTTCCACCAAGTCATGCTAAAATCAGACTATATGTGAAATAATTCGTTAGGAAACACGTGCACGTCGAAATTTTCCTTTGCCCTATGACCATGACTTTTGACTAATTGTTTTCAAAATTGGACCATTTCATTCATGCATCGCCCTCAGCCCATTTTCTAAGTTGGCTTTAATCAGACAAAGACTCAGTTGACTTTACCCTGCCTCCTTGACTTCTGACCTATATTTCTTACAACCAACAGATTTACCCAAGTCTTTCCACAAAGTTTAATTTTAAAAGTTGAAAATTCTTGAGTTATTCGGCTAAAAAATCACACCCACTGAATGACCTTCTCCTGTAACCTTGAGCATTGACTGATTGTAAGGGAAGGTGTTGTGTGTTTTAGGTTTGGTGTGTGTGTGTGTGTGTGTGTGTGTGTGTGTGTGTGTGTGTGTGTGTGTGCGCGCGCGTTACTGTTTCAAACACCTGTCTGATGTTTGTCTTAATATATATACCGTGTATGACGTTGCATGGAATATTGGGTCTGCACTGCAGTATGAAGTGCTGAGTTAATCACGTGTGTGCTGAATCATCCATGCATAACATTTCCCACAGCATGTATTGCCTCAGAGTCTCTTTCCACACCGATCGTGTTCTGATCAACAGCTGATTTATAATGCGGACTCCGGGAACCTTTTGTACTGCCAACCACCGTAAAACAATGAAAGATCAAAGGGTCTGAAGCACCGTGGTGTACTGAGTTTTTGGTGCGACGAATGAGGTATTGGATTATTATTTTTTTTTTTCACTTTTTTTAGGGGAGGGAGGGGGGGATGCAACAGATTCGATAAGACTTGTAAACTCTTTAAGTATAAATGAACACCGTACATGTGGGTGTATATACTGCACAGCGAAGAGAGAAGGGATGAGGAAGAGGGAGAAGCAGCGGGGTGGATTTTAAAAAGGGGGTTAGAGAGAGGATGGATGAGACGTATCTGTCCGCGGAGAGAGATATAACGGGTGTGATCATGGTGGACAGGAGTGAATAGAGCAGGTAGGTTGCTGTCCGAAAGAACCCGAGATCGATTCCAGTTAAGGCAGGACACAGTTTGTGGTTTTGATTTTCGTGAAGAGTGTTTCCTGACCTTCCACAACACACTCCAGCACGTCATAAAGTACCCCTGCTTATTCCATTACACCTATCCGGACTGAAACAACTTTATAGTGTATTCAGTATTGACAGGCTGTATTAGCGCCCAGGTGGTGACACGTGAAAGTGTGCGAAAATTAGGATGGCTCAAGGGCTTCAGGGAACAGACTGTCTAGCCTGTATCCTGAATCGGACAAATAAAAAAATAATAACAATATTTCACAAATGAGTCTAACTGGCTTGTGAGATTTCGTAATGCCTCCTCAGCACTAAGTTTTGCCATTAGACACTAATATAATCAATGCAAACTATATGGATATTACGGTAACATCCTTATAAATACATGCTCCTGATGTAAACCATGTTGGCACCGGAGACGGACACATTCACATGACTACACTGATGTAACCAAGTGACTTTGCTGGCCGGTTTTCCAAACCCCTCAACTTTCTTCTCAATGCTCCGAAAGGAAGATGGTGAACTGCAGGAGGCTGGCAATTTCAGCCTGCAGTCCACCGGGTTCACGTCCAGATGAGCCCACAGCTACTTGTATAACAAAAGCAAAAAACTCAAAGCACGTCGATATACAAGCAATATAAGTAACTTCCAAAAAACTGCAAAGATGTAAAATGCAAATTTTTTCCCGACGTCAAAGTGCTGCGACATCTCCAACGCCAGCGGGAACACAGCACACAGGAGGAGAGGCTGGGATAAGGGAGTGGAATAACGAAAGAAAGGGGAGAGATGAGTGAGGAATATTAACTAACCTGTTCACTCACTACGAGGGGTCTGCCCTAAATTGAATAAAGTCGCCAAGGGGTACCAAGAATCTTTATAATAAAAGCCTCTATCGTTCTGTCGCTTTCTGTGTGGAAACATACCGACGCATCCTGAGAATGGAGCTTAGTGAAGTGACGGGGTTTTTCCACTGCCTATCATAAAATGGGTGAAGCCTGAGGATTTCTCAGTGGTTGGGTGGGATAGTAGGTGAGACACAGGGTAGTGATTCTGACACCTCCCACTGGCAGGTGGAAGGAGGCTATGCAGGGAACATTCTGCACTGGGTTTTGCACTGGCTAGGTTGGTGGGGAGGTGGATCACCGGAAGGCAAGGCAAATTCACTTTCAACATTCATTTCTGCAAGCAGAGTCAACACACTGCCAGAGAAGGGCTTACAGTACGTTGCCAGATATGCCGGTATATAAAAATCAAGCTGTGGGATCAAAATGGTTAAAGATAAATAATTGCCTAACGTTTCCACTACGAAAGGTATCAGTAATAAGCTGAATATAATCATGTGAGGGTAGTGAGAAGAAAGTAAACAATACGTACTGGCTCTAAGAGGCTGATGCACACTGACTTTCTAATTACATCACAACTCGAGGTCTTGCCTTCGTAAAACCATCTGACGGTAACAGGAATCAATTACACAAGCATCCTCGCACTGTAAGGGTTAAATGCAGAAAGAATGTTGTATGTTTTGAAAGAAAAGGGAGACATGAATAAAGGGCGAGGGCTACAACAGGAATTGGGAGAAAGACAAGAACAACATGGGATACGCGGAGGCGAATATGAAAAGGGTGGGACAGGCCACGATCCACCTCAAATATATGGAAGGAGAATATGGAGGAAGGGTGGAAAATAAGGAGGCACAGAGAGAAGGGAGGGAAAGGTGGAACGATGGTAATGAGTGGAAGGAGGATAGGCTGGAAGTGAGGAAAGGAGACAATGGAAGAAGCGTGCATAATTATGGAAAGGAGAAGGAATGGTGGGACAGTGGGAGGTATAGGCGAGAGAAAGGCAAATGAAAACATAAAGGAGGTGAAAATGGGATGAGAATGGGGGGATCTGGGGGGAGGCCGAGGAGCAAAGAACATAATTAAGGCAAATGAGTTCAAAACTAAAGTATTCAAACTGTGATGGCCACTCAGTGCTAACGTAAAACTAATTTGTTTTTCCTTCTTTACCAGTTACGTAACTTATTCATTGATATCGTCCTCAGTTCTTGTTTTCATTGTTCATTTTCGTTTGCAGTTGTTACATAAATACAAAACGATAACCCCTGGTAACACGGAATATAAAGATGCCTAATTCAGTTTCACTATTCTTTTTGTAACAATAACATCATCAGTCTCGCTGAAAGAAGGAGGAAAATTACAATATGACAATAAAAGCTTACTTGCATGCCATAAAAGAAGGCAAACAAAGCCGATTCTGCAAACTATTACAAGAATATAATATGAAAGGGAAAAGTGGAAAAAATATAACTTTTTCGAATCGACAAACGATAAGAAATTAGGTCTGGGTATTTTTTCTGTCCAGACCGTATAAAAAAGTAAAAAAAAATATACGGAAAAATACACTCGTTTAGTTCATTAATGAGTTTGTTAATAGGTATCATTAGGAGGGAGACATGCAGAAGATTAGTGAAGAAAATATAATTAAAGGTTGCAGGTAATTTGCTATTAGTAGAGTGGAAGATGGAAAGAAAATATGGGGTAAAGAGATATGTAGCAACATTGAGACAGTCTCGTGAAATAAGTGAAAATATAATATAAAGATAGCTGAAAAATAATGGATTTATATGGCAATAACATGAGGGAAAAGGGAAAAGGAACACAGGGACAATCAGTACGTGGAAATATTGATAGGTGCAAAAGAAAACATGAAAATATGGAAGACAGAAAATGTAATTACGTAAAAATTTTCAGTGCATGGTATGGGTGGAAAAACACGAAAACACACACACGCGCACACACACACGCACACACACACACACACACACACACACACACACACACACACTGGAACTACCCTGCAAGTTTAAAACATTTTCTTCGTACGCAGATACATGGGTCGAGCTTTGACCTTGCCCTGTGACCATGACCTTTGACATATTGTTCTCAAACCTGAATCCCTTGATTTTATCTTGACCCTTGATCCGTCAACCAAGAGTAATTAAAATAAGCTCAAAAGTGAGTCCAACTTATCCCCTGCTCTTGCCTTGTGATCTTGACGTTTGACCTTTCCCTGTGTCCTTGACCTTTGACCAACTCTGCTGGCAATCTTATCCTTATTTTTTTACTTCATATCCAACCCTTTAACAAACTTTGCTGAAAACTGAATAATATTTAAGTTGACCTCGCCGTGTGACCTTGAACTGGTGTTCTAAAAAAATAAGAGGTTTATTCCTTAGCAGACCTTCAACACCACAAATTTTTGCTAAAATCGAATCAAAACTGTTTACGTTGTTAAGCAGAGAGAGAGAGAGAGAGAGAGAGTAAAATAACACCCGCTATCCTTCAGGAGCGCCAGTATAAACACAAGATATAGGTCTAGTGGAAGGCTGTGTGTTGGCAAAGTGACGGTACCTGCTCGACTTACTGATTAGTTTTCCCTTCAGCATCCTCATCTCCCCTCCCTTCCCCTTACCTCCCTCTTACCCTCACCCACCTCAATGATATATCGACACTCCCCCCCCCCAATCTCTCCCCACTCTCCCTTCCTCTCTTGAGCAAAGTAAACACGAAGATGAATTAGGCAGAGAAACTGAGAAAGAGAGAGAGAGAGAGAGAGAGAGAGAGAGAGAGAGAGAGAGAGAGAGAGAGAGAGAGAGAGAGAGAGAACAAAAAACAGAGGGAAGAACAAGAAGAAGGAGAGAAAAAAAGGAATTCATGGAAAGAGGTCAGGAGGAAGAACGAAGGCGACAAAAATGGAAGGGGGAAAGGAGAAAAAAAAAACAGGGAAATTAAAAAATAAAAATAAATGTGGTGTATAAGAAGCCTCAGCGTGAACAAAGCTGCCTCGTCAACATTCTGATTAATTCTTCCATCAACACCTTCACCTTTATCCAGGCACCACCCCGACCCACACCGTGATTAGATAGATAGATAGTTTGATACATGAATGGATGGATGGACAGAGAGGTGGGTGGATGGATGGATGGATGGATGGATAGATAGATACATTGAGAGAGAGAGAGAGAGAGAGAGAGAAAACTAAGGCAGAGCAGAGGTGTGTAAGAAGAAAATAGAAAGGAAAGTAAGGAAGAAGAAAAAGAAAAATATACAAATAAGGGTGTGCTCTATGGCCTTATGTCGAGAGTGTGGCGTTGAGGAGATTCTGATTAGTTTACCCTCCAATACCCCTCATATCCCTATCCCCCTCCCCCCTCCCCCTTCATCCCACCCTCTGATCAAAGGAAAGACAGAGGTAAGGAGGGAGGGAGGGATAGGCTTAGGGAGAGAGAGAAGAAAGGAGGTACAAAAGGGAGGTGGAGAGAATAGGGGGAAGGGAGGGAGGGAGGAAAGTAGGTGGAAGGGGAGTGACAGGAGGGACAGACCTAAAAAGAAAAATGAAAGTGCAAAGGATAAGTGGAGGGGAGAATGGAGGGGAAAGGAGGGAGGGAGACAGGTGGAGGGAGAAAGAGAGAGAAGGATAGGTCTAGAGGAGAGAAAGGAAAGGGAATTCAAAGGGGAGGTAGGGGAGAGAATGGAGAGGGAAGGAAAGGGAGGGAGGGAAATCAGTGGATGGAGGAAGGGGGATCATATGTAGAGAAAAAAAGGAAGAAGAAAAAGGATAGTAGAGAAGGAGAATGGGAGGAGGAAAGAGAAAGACTGGGATGGAGGAAGATAAGGAAGAAGGAAGATACGGAAAAAAGATGGATGGTGGCGCAGGGAGGGAAGGGAGGATGGATGGTTGTGATGTCGGGAGAGAGAGGAAAGGGAATAGGGAAGGAGAAATGGATGTGGAGAAGAAAGGGAGAGAACAAGCTAAAAGGAGAGAGAGAAGGGAAAGAGGAAGGGAGGAAGAATGGCAGTAAAGTTTAGAACGATAGAGAGAGAGAGAGAGAGAGAGAGAGAGAGAGAGAGAGAGAGATATCAGCGGAGAGAAAGAGAAAGAAGAGAACATGGGGAACAAGAGTTGGAGAGGAGAAAATAGAACACAAGACCAAAGACAGAATAATAAGGGAAAAGAGAGAGAGAGAGAGAGAGAGAGAGAGAGAGAGAGAGAGAGAGAGAGAGAGAGAGAGAGAGAGAGAGAGAGAGAGAGAGAGAGAGAGAGAGAGAGAAGTTGGAAGGGAAAGAAGAATTTTTACAAGAAGTAGTGAATATTGCAAGGAAGAGGGGAGAGTGTACATAAGAAGGGAATAAAGAAGGAAGGAGGGATGGTAAAAGGTATATAAGGCTAGAGTTAAATGGTGAAGATATGAAAGCAGATAAGGAAGAAACGAGAAATAACTTAAACAAGAAGGGTGATATTTCCAGCAAATCTATGACGAATTGGGGGAAAAGCAAAACAGAAAATAAAAAGGCATAAGGAAAGAAAAGAAAGGAGAATGAGGAACGCAAAGAAGTAAGATGGTGTGTGCGATGGTACAAAGGGAAGACTAAAAAAAAAAGAAAAAGAAAGAAATACTGGGAGAACTTGCTGATTCGTATGAAAAGCGGGAGAAACAAAATAAATATGAGAGAAGGAATGGAAGGCATAGAGGAAGGAACCCTGAAGAAGAAGAATACATTAGATAAAAATCCACATTCTCGTCGGTAAAGAAAGCTGCCCAACACCTCTGCTTAAGTGATTTATTTTGCTTATTGTACGTTGTTAATGTCCCTTGTGTTGCTTAAATAATTCAAATATCACCATACTCCGCATAGTAAGGTAAAAAATAATATTAACCAGACATAGGCTATCCAAAAATAAATCGCCGAAAAGGAGGTGCAAGGGAACCAGAGAATACGAGGAAAAGAGTATAATGAAGGCACAAAGGGATATGAGAACAGGAAGCTTAGACATGAGACATTTCCAAGAACATAAGCCTCTCATGGTCGGGACAGCTCCGGCACACTACGATGTTCCAGCTAAAGGCAGTGGGCGTTGTTTAAGTGAGAGAGAGAGAGTCACAGAAGCAGGAGTCTTGTTTAAGCCACTACTAACTTGCACATGGACGCGTCTTTAGTGCTTTACTTTAACTATTTCAACTAACAAGAGATGGTTCTGTTTCTGTCAGTGTGAGCCTGGGAGTGTAAGTATCCTCACCCTTAACTCTTTCGTGGTCTCTTTCGCTAGTACCCTATTCTACCAAGAACCCTTATCAATTCACTTTTTCTTGCTGATTGTGAGCCACAGAAACCTTAATTAATACAAGAACGGTGGAAATTAAAAATAAAAATAAAGAACGAATGTAAGGAAAACAAAACGAATGTGAATGAGGGAATAAGAGAAATGCTGACACTGCGAAGATTTATGCCTTTCTTCTTCAATCAGTTTGTTATTAACCTCCTTGTCTTCTACTACTGTTTTCCGTCCCTCCTCACGTCCCTCCTCGTCACTTTCTTACTCTTATGTTTTCTTACTATTTTTCTTCCTTCCTTCCTCTTGCAAACTTCATTCTTTCCTAGCCAACTTTCCTTCGTCCTTTCTTCCTCCTCCTCCTCCTTCTTGTCCGCCTCCTCCTCCGTCTTCTTCTTTTCTTCTCCTTCTTCTTCATATTATTATTATTATTATTATAACAACAAGCGGTGCCAAGACACAGCAAACCCGTCCCTGGCAGTCATTTTAGTGCCGACGTATAAACACAACAGGATATATAATCAAAGATGTAACATATCAAATTTGGAGTAAATTGTGTGAAAATTGACGATTTTGTGCCCATTTGAAATTTTAGCCCCACCCTCCTGACACCGACCCCCCTACCGCTAACTTCGGGCCCCCTGATGTAATGAGGAGTGTTATAGGAAGCAGATTTGAAAGATGCACCTTTAGGTTTTGGTTTCGTGTCGATATGAAGAATTTGAAAGGAGTTATGGCGAAAAAATAAAAATAAAATACATTTTTTGGCCCTACAGCCTGGGCCTTGGCCTAGTTTGGCCCAAAATTTAATCAGGTGATTAGGTCACAGGCCATCATCCCTGTAATTTTAGTCAAAATGGCACTAGTGTTTTCGCGTAAAGTTAACAGACAGACAAACAAACAAGCAGACAAAATGAGTGCAAAACAATACCCGTCCCCGAGCCTCTCCGGGACGGGGACGGGTAACAGTAATAATAATAATAATAATAATAATAATAATAATAATAGTAATAATAATAGTAATAATAATAAAATAATAATAATAATAATAATAATAATAATAATAATTACTACTACTACTACTATTAGTACTACTACTACCACCACCACCACCACCACCACCACCACTACTACTGTTACAACTACAACTATTACCATTATAATAATAATAATAATAACAATTAATATTATCATTATTATTATTATTATTATTATTACTAATATTCCTTTAGCCTGTATCATTATCCTTCTGTTCTTACTTTTCTTCTTTTATATTCCATTTCATACCCTCCTGTTCCCCTATTCTCTTATTTTCCTTACCGTCTCTCTCCCTTCATCTTCCATTTTTATCCACATCCTCTCTTTCTCACTCTCTCTTGTAGTCCCCCTTTCATCTTTCCTTATTATTTATCTTTCTCCATCACTTTCCGTTTCCCTTTTCCCTTCCCTTCCTTTTCCTCTTCTCTTTCAATCGTCTCTTTTCTCTTTCCTCTTTCCTCTCTGCTTTTCCTCTTCCCTTCTTCTTCTTTCTCTCTTACGAACTCTCCTGTCATGTCTTCTTGATCTTCGTCTTGCTGATATCTTGGCTTCCCTTCCTCACATCTTCATCCTCATTTTTCCTCTTCATTTTCCTGTCTTTGTCTTTTCGCCTTTCTTTTTTCCCCTCGTTTCTTCTGCTTTCCTCTGTTCACATTTTTTCCTTCTTTCTCCTCACTTTCCCTTTCTTCCCTCTCTAAATTCTATCTCTTGCCCGATTCTTTTCCTTCCCCCTCCTTCTCACCTTTCTCCCTTCCATACTCCTTTTCCTTTTGCTTTTCCTTTTTGCTGCCTACCGCCTCTCTTTTCATTCATTTTCCCCTCTCCTACGGCTGTCTTGTTATTTTCCTTCCCTTCTTAACTCATCTCTTTACTTCTTCTTCCACTCTTCCATAATCATTTTCTCTTGCTTTCCTTTCTTCCTTCTTTCGGTCGCCTCTTCTTTTCCCTCCCTCCTCTCCTCTTCCTCTCTTCATCTAATCCTCTCTTTCACTTCCTCTCTTCTTCTGATCCTCGCCTTCTCCTCCTCCCTTCTTCTCTCTTTCTCTTATTCTCTTCCTCGTCCTCTCTCCTCGCCGCCTCCCCACAATACCATTATCATAGAAATGCTTCACTTCGCTACTCTAATGGCCGCACTAGGAGAGGCAAGAGGAAGAGGGGGAGAAGAGGAGGAGAGTAGAAGAGAAGAAAGGAAGGAAAAGAAGACATTAAAGGAAAAAATAAAAAGATAAAGAAGAAGATGTTAATAAAGACTAAGAAGAGAGAAGGAGAGGAAAAAGAGGAGGAAGAAGATGTGGAGGAAAACTACAATACAATGATAAAGAGAAATGAGGCAGGAGAAAGGGAAAAGAGGATAGAAAAAGAGAAACGAGGAGAAGGGGATGTAACGAGAAAAGATGAAGAAGAATACGAAAAAGAGAAGGAAAAGAAGATGACGGTGATAAAGATGGGGATGATGATGATGATGATGATGAGTATGATTATGATGATGATGACGAGGAGAAGGAGGAGAAGGAGTTAGAGGAGGAGGAAAGGAAGAAAAGGAAGAGGAGGAGGAGGAGGAGGAGCAGGAGGAAACAGAAAATGGAAAAATTAGAAGTGGAGGGTGACAAAGCAAGTGGTCGAAAACGGGGAGAGAAAAAAAAAAAAAAAAAAAAAAAGAGGAGGGGGAGAGAATGGAAAAAAAATAGAAAGGAATACCAAGAGGTGGAGGAAAAGAGAGATTGGGCGAGATGGGCGAGGAGAAGGAAGAAAGCACTCAGTGAGAGAAAATTTAGACGAAAAATGTGGGGGAAGAAGACAGGGGAAAAAGGGAGGGAAGGGAAAGGGAATTGAAATGGAAAGGAGAGACGGGAAGGGGAAAGGGAAGGTCTGTGAGGGGTAAGCAGGAAGGAGGAGGAGGAGATTTAATAATACACAGCAGCGTAAAAGGAGAAACAGAAATGCAATAAGAAGGAAGAACAGCAGAAAGAAAATTGGAGGAGGAGAAGCAGAAGAGGGAGAAAGGAAGCAGGAGAATGAAAGTAAAGTGATAAAAAGAACAACGACGAATACCAAGAGAGTGCAACGTCAGCAAGCTACAGGTGATTTAAAAGTCTGGCATTTGATCCTGCAATGTGGCCCAGTTCTACGACTCTTCTGTCCTCAAAACTAGATCATACATTTTTGCATGACGTCGAAGCTCTCCTTATGAGTAGGGTCCAAATCGAAACAAAAGGGTTTGAGTTGATCTTGTCCTGTGACCTTGATCTCTGACTTACTGCTCTCAAAATGGTATCACTACATTCCTATCTGATCTTCAACTCGTCCACCTGCTTGAATTATAGATTTGCCCTGTGGCCTTGACGCTTGACCGATTACTCTCTAAATCAAATCACATCCTCCTTGCCAAAACCATGAATATTTTAACTAAGTTTGGCTTAAGTCACTACAAAGCTGTCTCATTTGGGTAAGACCCATTGTTCTAAAAAAAATAAATTACTATCCTTGGCAAACACTCAAGTTTGGTCGCAGTCAGTCAAAACAAGTTGGGTTTCACACACTACCAGACAGCCAGACACACACACACACACACACACACACACACACACATACATACAAACACACAATAAAATGGGGAAGTAAAATGAGGAGGAGGCAAAAGAGGAAAGAAGTATAAGTTATAATACGTTGGTGTTGATAATAACAGTTACGATGATGAAAATGATGATGATGATGATGATGATGATGATGATGATGAAAATGATGATGATGATGATGATGATGATGATTAAAATGGAGGATGGACTGGAAAAAAAGACACACATGAATAAAAATGAAGACGATGGTAATGATGACGATGAAACTGATGAAAATGTTAACACTGATAAAGTCTTAGAGAGGAGAAAAATAGGAACAAAGTGTACAACTTGGACGCTAAAAAAAATATATATATATCTGTCTATTTACTGTTTTATCCTACTGTCTGCTC
Source organism: Coenobita brevimanus (assembly GCF_032717465.1). Lineage (NCBI taxonomy): Eukaryota > Metazoa > Arthropoda > Malacostraca > Decapoda > Coenobitidae > Coenobita > Coenobita brevimanus. Next base: position 1,763,092 of record NC_136960.1, on the reverse strand, counting down.
TTTCATTTCTAGCTTCCATTCTGACTGGTTTACAGCTGATGTTGTAGGCGGCCACTGCTCATCTGGAACTATCAACAGTGAAGTTCCTCAGTGCTCCATCCTATCACCAGCACTCATCCTTCTACTCACCAATTTGTGAGCTGCACGTCAAGTACCATCCACTTATACGCTGATGACTCCACGCTTCACACTTTCACCCACGTCCATCACAACAGTAGTCACTAGATGAGATTATGGCACAAATGGTTTCTCATTTATATACTATTTATGACTGTATCAGATGGGACGAGGCAATTTTTTCTTATGCATCAAAAACTCAATTCCTACATATTTCACGCCGTCACAGTCTTCCACAGGTATATCCTTTAATCTTCAACAATACGCAGGTTAGTCCATCATCACCCCTCAATATACACAAGATTTCCTCTCTCGGGATATATCATGGAAAGATCACATTACCTACCTTGATAAATCTGCCTCTAAGAGATTGGGTGTGCTAAACCGACCCCATCCTTTCTTTACCTCTGCACAGTTGTGGACATGATACAGATACCCTTTCACCCGTATGTGCAGTATCTGCATCTCTCATGTTTGGGGGCAACACCACATTAAACTCCTCTAATAAAGAATGGAGTAAAAAGTTTTCGTCGTATCAATCCCCCCTTCATACAGACTATTCTTTCCCTCCCCACCTCCCTCCCACCCTCTCTCTCTCTCTCTCTCTCTCTCTCTCTCTCTCTCTCTCTTTCCGCCTTTGTATTACACCTTTTATCCCTCTACTGTCAGTAATTCAGATGCCAGTACTTCTCTATACAGTCAGCTTGCATCAGTCGTCCATTACCACGGGCGGGTAATCCACGCCTGGTAATAGTCTCACCTCATTCCAGTCCATCCCGGTAATGCAGGTTACTCTCACATATTCAGGTATGCAACAGGTAAACTCTGTAACCGTCTTCCTTAGTCTCCATTTCCTTCTGCCTCTGACCTCCAGTCTTTTTAAGGTGAAGTGTGACCAGGCATCTCAATATAAAAGCGTCTGGATTTCGGCTCTCCTTTTTTAAGTTTTCCTGGAAAGACCGACATGAAGTCTACCGGCCTCTCTCTCTCTCTCTCTCTCTCTCTCTCTTTCTCAGTGTTTGGCAACTGGTGACTCTTCGCCCGTCATTTTACGCCTTATGGACGAACAAATATCTTTAAAAGGGCCATATCGAAAATCAAAAAGAAAAAATGTCTAGAGAAAACAGAAGCAATTATATACATTAAAATTTTCAGGTCAGACTGCGTAAATATGAAATGGCATAGTATGGGGTGTTGATTAAAAGAACGAAAACTACACCAAAAAGAAACAGAGTAAAACCAACATTCTTCCCTCTGGAATAATTAAGGAGACGAGAAAATAGAATGAGGGGAGAGAAGAATGAAGGCGGCTGAGCACGAGAGAGAGAGAGAGAGAGAGAGAGAGAGAGAAAGAGAGAGATGGTCAGATAAGTATGGATGGTAGAATATATTTAAGAAATGGAAGAGGAAATATGGAAGAAGGAAACTTAGCAAGGAGAGGAAAATGATGAAGAAAGAGAGAGAGAGAGAGAGAGAGAGAGAGAGAGAGAGAGAGAGAGAGGAAATATATTCTCTCTCCTTTTTCCCCAAACTATCTCACTCAGTCTTGCTCGCATTCTCTCTCTCTCCCCCAGACTCCTTGACTGTCGTACTTTGTTCTTATCAGTTATATACGCAGCCTCTCTCTCTCTCTCTCTCTCTCTCTCTCTCTCTCTCGCTCTCTCTGACAAACGAGTACATCAGTAATAGATGCCTCTATTTATGGGTAATGGCTGAACAAGAAAAAATTAACACTAAAGACACACACACACACACACACACACACACACACACAGAATCAAGGTAATTAATTTCACTGTCTCGTCTATGAACACATCACTCAACAAGACTACCCATTGAATTACCTGTCCATTTATTGACGATGCATCCATGACGTTGTGCTCTCCCTGTCTGTCTGTCTGTCTCTTTCTCTCTCTCTCTCTCTCCTGTCCTCTCCACCTGCCGTTCATTCATCCCCCATTTTTTGTTCCCTCTAACTACCTCACGCCAATCTAATTACACCTTAATGGCCTTTTGATGAGCATACCAGGACAATGAAGACGCCATGAAAATGAATGAAAAATATGGGAAAAAGTCGAAACTGGCTTTTTTGTCTTTACTTCTTTTTCTCTTTTTTTTTTTTTTCTTTTTTTTTTTGCATTTTCAGTGCCTCCGCCTCTGAATATTGATCAGGGAGCTCATTACCAGTGCCCCAGTATTTCTCCCACGCTCCCCCAGATGGCGTTACAGACTTTATCATGCAACCACTTTGGCACTAATATCCAAATGCCTCAACTTCGACAAACTTGAGCCGTTCTACTAAGACGCGGAGTGAGACTGCTACCCACATCAGCCCAAGGAAGTAGCTTTGTTACATTCTTTCAAATTCCTGGCTTTTTTTTTTCTTTTTTCATTTTGGGAGATGGTTTTGGAACCAGGGAGGCTAGATATAAACTTTATTCTTACGTTTAAGGAAATCGTCTGAGGGTAGAAACACTCTAATAATGAAAAAAAAAAAAAAATCATCTGGGAGCCAAATGCTAATCGCCCTCCAGAATATGCTGTTGACCAAGTCCAAGATTTTGGCCATAATATCCTGAAGGTTCTAATAACACATCAGAGAGAGAGAGAGAGAGAGAGAGAGAGAGAGAGAGAGAGAGAGAGAGAGAGAGAGAGAGAGAGAGAGAGAGAGAGAGAGAGAGAGCATTTTATAAGAAGAGCAAAAAGAAAAAAAAGGGAAGCAAACTGCCAGTCCGTTTGTGACAGGTGCTTAAAACACGATTTACAATAGAGTTTTTCGTTCCCTTAAGTAATACTCAGACATTTATAATTCGAGTTATGCAGGTACCAATTACCCACGCCGGAGTGCAGTGTTTCTCAGACCGCCAAATGATTCCCAGATAACCCAGTGTTTCTGAAGTATGCATCAGCTAATCTACCACGTCCATGTCCTTGATTATCAGCGTCTGGGAAAGGAGGAGTGACGGTGAAGTAATCGTATTTATTATGCACAACATCGGTCAGTAGTGCCTTTCACATATCTGCGATCTAATGACACCGAAATTAGCCTAAGCCCCTTACAAACCGCGTAAATATTAGTGGCTTATTAGCAGGGTCTCATTGCACGGTTTCGAGACCAGGTTGTTTTTTGGTCTCGGCTCGTCCAGACATGAACCCAACACACTGCTGGGTAAAGTTCCTATTCTCATTCAGCCCTTCGTCTACCTTTCAGTGGTTAAGGAGAGAGAGAGGGAACGTTTCCATACTCAGCAATCAAGTTATATTGGTGCCACCACGTGAAGGCGTCCCTCTCCAGGTCCTCGAGATGGTGCCAATAATTAACTGACCGCAGCTGTCCATTCTGATCTCACGTCATGATTTGCTCTTTCATTAAAACTCATACTTTATTGAGAGAGAATTTTCTAACTCTTGTTCAGTATTCTGGGTGACACTGTTCTCAAAGAAATGAGAACACCAACCATTCACTTACTTGGCGTAGCGCTAACTACAGGCGATTTTACACTGACGGAGAAGACAAATGTCTTCCTGAAATCCACAGTGGTAACCATAGAATCAACAGATGGTTACCTGGCGGTCTAGTGGGTCAAGGTTCTTCAACGAGATTCGGCCGATGAGGGTTTATCTCGGCAGTTTAGTGATGAGAGCCTGAGCACCATCTGAAAACATCTGAACTGAATAGCATATCCCAAGGCCCCTACATCCTTATGGGGGAATAAAAGACTGGAAGATGGATGATTCGATCTATTGTTAATACTGTCAATTACTCTGAGTGGCTCTGTTATTGTTTTATGGATGACTCAATCCATTGTTAATACTGTCATTTACTCTGAGTGGCACTGTCATTATCCCTTTGGTGCCCAGGGTTCTCTAAGGAGGACGGGGTTCGGCATTTTCAAAGGTTAATAAAGGAGGGAACTTCCAGATACAGGCCTATGAGTTTCGCTGCCATGAGCCGATAGACGGAAGATGATTAGTACCCTTCCAGTAAAATCCCACATATAAGATCCCTGGACATTAATCGGTTAATGTAGTTTATATTTCGAGTGGCACTGTTATTAGTGCAACAAATTATTGTAAGTGAAACTGTAATTTCATGCAGTAATTATACTGGGTGGCACATGCTAATACAGTTATTCTGAGTGCCAATATTACCGATGCAGTTATATTACTGAACAGCACTTCATTACTAATCCAGCATCATTCTCCTGCTCCTAAGACTCTCTCAGCTGGAAAACATTGATGTAGTAAATACCAGTAGTGTCTTGACCATGAGAAGATTATTGGTGCTCGTATCAACACTCTCCAAAAGTTATGACTCACTCTTCAACTGAATATAATCGTCTGGCACTGGCTGGAATAATCTACGAGATACACACGACCATCAGTGGGTTAATCCTCCTAAGTGTAACTATCAATATCACGTATGAAATAATGCTAATGATTCTCCGCTTCCAATCTTCCACAGTTATGGCATTATGAACCTGAAGTCTGGGGCTGAGAGAGGAAATAAGAAATGAAGGTGTTATAATCTCCCCTTTA